>NC_134355.1:705271816-705598560 GCF_048569485.1 Anomaloglossus baeobatrachus | reverse complement strand
ATCTGTCCACAGGATGAGCAGAGATCACAGCTCAGGGGGAGAATCTGTCCACAGGACGAGCAGAGATCACAGCTCAGGGGGAGAATCTGTCCACAGGATGAGCAGAGATCACAGCTCAGGGGGAGAATCTGTCCACAGGATGAGCAGAGATCACAGCTCAGGAGGAGAATCTGTCCACAGGACGAGCAGAGATCACAGCTCAGGAGGAGAATCTGTCCACAGGACAAGCAGAGATCACAGCTCAGGAGGAGAATCTGTCCACAGAACGAGCAGAGATCACAGCTCAGTGGGAGAATCTGTCTACAGGACGAGCAGAGATCACAGCACAGGGTGGAGAATCTGTCCACAGGACGAGCAGATATCACAGCTCAGGGGGAGAATCTGTCCACAGGACGAGCAGAGATCACAGCTCAGGGGGAGAATCTGTCCACAGGACGAGCAGAGATCACAGCTCAGGAAGAGAATCTGTCCTCAGGACGAGCAGAGATCACAGCTCAGGATGAGAATCTGTCCACAGGACGAGCAGATATCACAGCTCAGGGGGTGAATCTGTCCACAGGACGAACAGAGATCACAGCTCAGGGGGAGAATCTGTCCACAGGACGAGCAGAGATCACAGCTCAAGAAGAGAATCTGTCCTCAGGACAAGCAGAGATCACAGCTCAGGATGAGAATCTGTCCACAGGACGAGCAGAGATCACAGCTCAGGAGGAGAATCTGTCCTCAGGACAAGCAGAGATCATAGCACAGGGTGGAGTATCTGTCCACAGGACGAGCAGAGATCACAGCTCAGTGGGAGAATCTGTCTACAGGACGAGCAGAGATCACAGCACAGGGTGGAGAATCTGTCCACAGGACGAGCAGAGATCACAGCACGGTGAAGAATCTGTCCACAGTACGAGCAGAGATCACAGCTCAGGAGGAGAATCTGTCCTCAGGACAAGCAGAGATCACAGCTCAGTGGGAGAATCTGTCTACAGGACGAACAGAGATCACAGCACAGGGTGGAGAATCTGTCCACAGGACGAGCAGAGATCACAGCTCAGTGGGAGAATCTGTCCACAGGACGAGCAGAGATCAGAGCTCAGTGGGAGAATCTGTTCACAGGACGAGCAGAGATCACAACTCAGGGGAGAATCTGTCCACAGGATGAGCAGAGATCACAGCTCAGGGGGAGAATCTGTCCACAGGATGAGCAGAGATCACAGCTCAGGGGGAGAATCTGTCCACAGGACGAGCAGAGATCACAGCTCAGGGGGAGAATCTGTCCACAGGATGAGCAGAGATCACAGCTCAGGGGGAGAATCTGTCCACAGGACGAGCAGAGATCACAGCTCAGGAGGAGAATCTGTCCACAGGACGAGCAGAGATCACAGCTCAGGAGGAGAATCTGTCCACAGGACAAGCAGAGATCACAGCTCAGGAGGAGAATCTGTCCACAGAACGAGCAGAGATCACAGCTCAGGGGGAGAATCTGTCCACAGGACGAGCAGAGATCACAGCTCAGGAAGAGAATCTGTCCTCAGGACGAGCAGAGATCACAGCTCAGGATGAGAATCTGTCCACAGGACGAGCAGAGATCACAGCTCAGGAGGAGAATCTGTCCTCAGGACAAGCAGAGATCATAGCACAGGGTGGAGTATCTGTCCACAGGACGAGCAGAGATCACAGCTCAGTGGGAGAATCTGTCTACAGGACGAGCAGAGATCACAGCACAGGGTGGAGAATCTGTCTACAGGACGAGCAGAGATCACAGCACGGTGAAGAATCTGTCCACAGTACGAGCAGAGATCACAGCTCAGGAGGAGAATCTGTCCTCAGGACAAGCAGAGATCATAGCACAGGGTGGAGAATCTGTCCACAGGACGAGCAGAGATCACAACTCAGTGGGAGAATCTGTCCACAGGACGAGCAGAGATCAGAGCTCAGTGGGAGAATCTGTTCACAGGACGAGCAGAGATCACAACTCAGGGGAGAATCTGTCCACAGGATGAGCAGAGATCACAGCTCAGGGGGAGAATCTGTCCACAGGATGAGCAGAGATCACAGCTCAGGGGGAGAATCTGTCCACAGGACGAGCAGAGATCACAGCTCAGGGGGAGAATCTGTCCACAGGATGAGCAGAGATCACAGCTAAGGGGGAGAATCTGTCCACAGGACGAGCAGAGATCACAGCTCAGGAGGAGAATCTGTCCACAGGACGAGCAGAGATCACAGCTCAGGAGGAGAATCTGTCCACAGGACAAGCAGAGATCACAGCTCAGGAGGAGAATCTGTCCACAGAACGAGCAGAGATCACAGCTCAGTAGGAGAATCTGTCTACAGGACGAACAGAGATCACAGCACAGGGTGGAGAATCTGTCCACAGGACGAGCAGAGATCACAGCACAGGGTGAAGAATCTGTCCACAGGACGAGCAGATATCACAGCTCAGGGGGAGAATCTGTCCACAGGACGAGCAGAGATCACAGCTCAGGAGGATAATCTGTCCACAGGACGAGTAGAGATCACAGCTCAGGAGGATAATCTGTCCACAGGACGAGCAGAGATCACAGCTCAGGGGAGAATCTGCCCACAGGACGAGCCGAGATCACAGCTCACGGGGAGAATCTGTCCACAGGGCGAGCAGAGATCACAGCTCAGGATGAGAATCTGTCCACAGGACGAGCAGAGATCACAGCTCAGGAAGAGAATCTGTCCACAGGACGAGCAGAGATCACAGCTCAGGGGGAGAATCTGTCCACAGGACGAGCAGAGATCACAGCTCAGGAAGAGAATCTGCCCACAGGACGAGCAGAGATCACAGCTCACGGGGAGAATCTGTCCACAGGGCGAGCAGAGATCACAGCTCAGGATGAGAATCTGTCCACAGGACGAGCAGAGATCACAGCTCAGGAAGAGAATCTGTCCACAGGACGAGCAGAGATCACAGCTCAGGAGGATAATCTGTCCACAGGACGAGCAGAGATCACAGCTCAGGAGGAGAATCTGTCCACATGACGAGCAGAGATCACAGCTCAGGAGGAGAATCTGTCCACAGGACGAGCAGAGATCACAGCTCAGGAGGAGAATCTGTCCTCAGGACGAGCAGAGATCACAGCTCAGGATGAGAATCTGTCCACAGGACAAGCAGAGATCACATCTCAGGGGAGAATCTGTCCACAGGACGAGCAGAGATCACAGCTCAGGAGGAGAATCTGTCCTCAGGACAAGCAGAGATCATAGCACAGGGTGGAGTATCTGTCCACAGGACGAGCAGAGATCACAGCTCAGTGGGAGAATCTGTCTACAGGACGAGCAGAGATCACAGCACAGGGTGGAGAATCTGTCCACAGGATGAGCAGAGATCACCGCACAGGGTGAAGAATCTGTCCACAGGACGAGCAGAGATCACAGCTCAGGAGGAGAATCTGTCCTCAGGACAAGCAGAGATCATAGCACAGGGTGGAGAATCTGTCCACAGGACGAGCAGAGATCACAGCTCAGGTGGGAGAATCTGTCCACATGACGAGCAGAGATCACAGCTCAGTGCGAGAATCTGTCCACAGGATGAGCAGAGATCACAGCTCAGGAGGAGAATCTGTCCACAGGACGAACATAGATCACAGCTCAGGAGGAAAATCTGTCCACAGGACGAGCAGAGATCACAGCTCAGGAGGAGAATCTGTCCTCAGGACGAGCAGAGATCACAGCTCAGGATGAGAATCTGTCCACAGGACAAGCAGAGATCACATCTCAGGGGAGAATCTGTCCACAGGACGAGCAGAGATCACAGCTCAGGAGGAGAATCTGTCCTCAGGACAAGCAGAGATCATAGCACAGGGTGGAGAATCTGTCCACAGGACGAGCAGAGATCACAGCTCAGTGGGAGAATCTGTCTACAGGACAAGCAGAGATCACAGCTCAGGAGGAGAATCTGTCCACAGGACGAGCAGAGATCACAGCTCAGTGGGAGAATCTGTCTACAGGACGAGCAGAGATCACAGCACAGGGTGGAGAATCTGTCCACAGGACGAGCAGAGATCACCGCACAGGGTGAAGAATCTGTCCACAGGACGAGCAGAGATCACAGCTCAGGAGGAGAATCTGTCCTCAGGACAAGCAGAGATCATAGCACAGGGTGGAGAATCTGTCCACAGGACGAGCAGAGATCACAGCTCAGGTGGGAGAATCTGTCCACATGACGAGCAGAGATCACAGCTCAGTGCGAGAATCTGTCCACAGGATGAGCAGAGATCACAGCTCAGGGGGAGAATCTGTCCACAGGACGAGCAGAGATCACAGCTCAGGATGAGAATCTGTCCTCAGGACGAGCAGAGGTCACAGCTCAGGATGAGAATCTGTCCACAGGACGAGCAGAGATCACAGCTCAGGAGGAGAATCTGTCCTCAGGACGAGCAGAGATCACCGCACAGGGTGAAGAATCTGTCCACAGTACGAGCAGAGATCACAGCTCAGGAGGAGAATCTGTCCTCAGGACAAGCAGAGATCATAGCACAGGGTGGAGTATCTGTCCACAGGACAAGCAGAGATCACAGCTCAGTGGGAGAATCTGTCTACAGGACGAGCAGAGATCACAGCACAGGGTGGAGAATCTGTCCACAGGACGAGCAGAGATCACAGCTCAGGAGGAGAATCTGTCCTCAGGACAAGCAGAGATCATAGCACAGGGTAGAGTATCTGTCCACAGGACAAGCAGAGATCACAGCTCAGTGGGAGAATCTGTCTACAGGACGAGCAGAGATCACAGCACAGGGTGGAGAATCTGTCCACAGGACGAGCAGAGATCACAGCACGGTGAAGAATCTGTCCACAGTACGAGCAGAGATCACAGCTCAGGAGGAGAATCTGTCCTCAGGACAAGCAGAGATCATAGCACAGGGTGGAGAATCTGTCCACAGGACGAGCAGAGATCACAGCTCAGTGGGAGAATCTGTCCACAGGACGAGCAGAGATCAGAGCTCAGTGGGAGAATCTGTTCACAGGACGAGCAGAGATCACAACTCAGGGGAGAATCTGTCCACAGGATGAGCAGAGATCACAGCTCAGGGGGAGAATCTGTCCACAGGATGAGCAGAGATCACAGCTCAGGGGGAGAATCTGTCCACAGGACGAGCAGAGATCACAGCTCAGGGGGAGAATCTGTCCACAGGATGAGCAGAGATCACAGCTCAGGGGGAGAATCTGTCCACAGGATGAGCAGAGATCACAGCTCAGGAGGAGAATCTGTCCACAGGACGAGCAGAGATCACAGCTCAGGAGGAGAATCTGTCCACAGGACAAGCAGAGATCACAGCTCAGGAGGAGAATCTGTCCACAGAACGAGCAGAGATCACAGCTCAGTGGGAGAATCTGTCTACAGGACGAGCAGAGATCACAGCACAGGGTGGAGAATCTGTCCACAGGACGAGCAGATATCACAGCTCAGGGGGAGAATCTGTCCACAGGACGAGCAGAGATCACAGCTCAGGGGGAGAATCTGTCCACAGGACGAGCAGAGATCACAGCTCAGGAAGAGAATCTGTCCTCAGGACGAGCAGAGATCACAGCTCAGGATGAGAATCTGTCCACAGGACGAGCAGATATCACAGCTCAGGGGGTGAATCTGTCCACAGGACGAACAGAGATCACAGCTCAGGGGGAGAATCTGTCCACAGGACGAGCAGAGATCACAGCTCAAGAAGAGAATCTGTCCTCAGGACGAGCAGAGATCACAGCTCAGGATGAGAATCTGTCCACAGGACGAGCAGAGATCACAGCTCAGGAGGAGAATCTGTCCTCAGGACAAGCAGAGATCATAGCACAGGGTGGAGTATCTGTCCACAGGACGAGCAGAGATCACAGCTCAGTGGGAGAATCTGTCTACAGGACGAGCAGAGATCACAGCACAGGGTGGAGAATCTGTCCACAGGACGAGCAGAGATCACAGCACGGTGAAGAATCTGTCCACAGTACGAGCAGAGATCACAGCTCAGGAGGAGAATCTGTCCTCAGGACAAGCAGAGATCACAGCTCAGTGGGAGAATCTGTCTACAGGACGAACAGAGATCACAGCACAGGGTGGAGAATCTGTCCACAGGACGAGCAGAGATCACAGCTCAGTGGGAGAATCTGTCCACAGGACGAGCAGAGATCAGAGCTCAGTGGGAGAATCTGTTCACAGGACGAGCAGAGATCACAACTCAGGGGAGAATCTGTCCACAGGATGAGCAGAGATCACAGCTCAGGGGGAGAATCTGTCCACAGGATGAGCAGAGATCACAGCTCAGGGGGAGAATCTGTCCACAGGACGAGCAGAGATCACAGCTCAGGGGGAGAATCTGTCCACAGGATGAGCAGAGATCACAGCTCAGGGGGAGAATCTGTCCACAGGACGAGCAGAGATCACAGCTCAGGAGGAGAATCTGTCCACAGGACGAGCAGAGATCACAGCTCAGGAGGAGAATCTGTCCACAGGACAAGCAGAGATCACAGCTCAGGAGGAGAATCTGTCCACAGGACGAGCAGAGATCACAGCTCAGGAAGAGAATCTGTCCTCAGGACGAGCAGAGATCACAGCTCAGGGGGAGAATCTGTCCACAGGACGAGCAGAGATCACAGCTCAGGAAGAGAATCTGTCCTCAGGACGAGCAGAGATCACAGCTCAGGATGAGAATCTGTCCACAGGACGAGCAGAGATCACAGCTCAGGAGGAGAATCTGTCCTCAGGACAAGCAGAGATCATAGCACAGGGTGGAGTATCTGTCCACAGGACGAGCAGAGATCACAGCTCAGTGGGAGAATCTGTCTACAGGACGAGCAGAGATCACAGCACAGGGTGGAGAATCTGTCTACAGGACGAGCAGAGATCACAGCACGGTGAAGAATCTGTCCACAGTACGAGCAGAGATCACAGCTCAGGAGGAGAATCTGTCCTCAGGACAAGCAGAGATCATAGCACAGGGTGGAGAATCTGTCCACAGGACGAGCAGAGATCACAACTCAGTGGGAGAATCTGTCCACAGGACGAGCAGAGATCAGAGCTCAGTGGGAGAATCTGTTCACAGGACGAGCAGAGATCACAACTCAGGGGAGAATCTGTCCACAGGATGAGCAGAGATCACAGCTCAGGGGGAGAATCTGTCCACAGGATGAGCAGAGATCACAGCTCAGGGGGAGAATCTGTCCACAGGACGAGCAGAGATCACAGCTCAGGGGGAGAATCTGTCCTCAGGACAAGCAGAGATCATAGCACAGGGTGGAGTATCTGTCCACAGGACGAGCAGAGATCACAGCTCAGTGGGAGAATCTGTCTACAGGACGAGCAGAGATCACAGCACAGGGTGGAGAATCTGTCCACAGGACGAGCAGAGATCACAGCACGGTGAAGAATCTGTCCACAGTACGAGCAGAGATCACAGCTCAGGAGGAGAATCTGTCCTCAGGACAAGCAGAGATCACAGCTCAGTGGGAGAATCTGTCTACAGGACGAACAGAGATCACAGCACAGGGTGGAGAATCTGTCCACAGGACGAGCAGAGATCACAGCTCAGTGGGAGAATCTGTCCACAGGACGAGCAGAGATCAGAGCTCAGTGGGAGAATCTGTTCACAGGACGAGCAGAGATCACAACTCAGGGGAGAATCTGTCCACAGGATGAGCACAGATCACAGCTCAGGGGGAGAATCTGTCCACAGGATGAGCAGAGATCACAGCTCAGGGGGAGAATCTGTCCACAGGACGAGCAGAGATCACAGCTCAGGAGGAGAATCTGTCCTCAGGACAAGCAGAGATCATAGCACAGGGTGGAGAATCTGTCCACAGGACGAGCAGAGATCACAACTCAGTGGGAGAATCTGTCCACAGGACGAGCAGAGATCAGAGCTCAGTGGGAGAATCTGTTCACAGGACGAGCAGAGATCACAACTCAGGGGAGAATCTGTCCACAGGATGAGCAGAGATCACAGCTCAGGGGGAGAATCTGTCCACAGGATGAGCAGAGATCACAGCTCAGGGGGAGAATCTGTCCACAGGACGAGCAGAGATCACAGCTCAGGGGGAGAATCTGTCCACAGGATGAGCAGAGATCACAGCTAAGGGGGAGAATCTGTCCACAGGACGAGCAGAGATCACAGCTCAGGAGGAGAATCTGTCCACAGGACGAGCAGAGATCACAGCTCAGGAGGAGAATCTGTCCACAGGACAAGCAGAGATCACAGCTCAGGAGGAGAATCTGTCCACAGAACGAGCAGAGATCACAGCTCAGTGGGAGAATCTGTCTACAGGACGAACAGAGATCACAGCACAGGGTGGAGAATCTGTCCACAGGACGAGCAGAGATCACAGCACAGGGTGAAGAATCTGTCCACAGGACGAGCAGATATCACAGCTCAGGGGGAGAATCTGTCCACAGGACGAGCAGAGATCACAGCTCAGGAGGATAATCTGTCCACAGGACGAGTAGAGATCACAGCTCAGGAGGATAATCTGTCCACAGGACGAGCAGAGATCACAGCTCAGGGGAGAATCTGCCCACAGGACGAGCCGAGATCACAGCTCACGGGGAGAATCTGTCCACAGGGCGAGCAGAGATCACAGCTCAGGATGAGAATCTGTCCACAGGACGAGCAGAGATCACAGCTCAGGAAGAGAATCTGTCCACAGGACGAGCAGAGATCACAGCTCAGGGGGAGAATCTGTCCACAGGACGAGCAGAGATCACAGCTCAGGAAGAGAATCTGCCCACAGGACGAGCAGAGATCACAGCTCACGGGGAGAATCTGTCCACAGGGCGAGCAGAGATCACAGCTCAGGATGAGAATCTGTCCACAGGACGAGCAGAGATCACAGCTCAGGAAGAGAATCTGTCCACAGGACGAGCAGAGATCACAGCTCAGGAGGATAATCTGTCCACAGGACGAGCAGAGATCACAGCTCAGGAGGAGAATCTGTCCACAGGACGAGCAGAGATCACAGCTCAGGAGGAGAATCTGTCCACAGGACGAGCAGAGATCACAGCTCAGGAGGAGAATCTGTCCTCAGGACGAGCAGAGATCACAGCTCAGGATGAGAATCTGTCCACAGGACAAGCAGAGATCACATCTCAGGGGAGAATCTGTCCACAGGACGAGCAGAGATCACAGCTCAGGAGGAGAATCTGTCCTCAGGACAAGCAGAGATCATAGCACAGGGTGGAGTATCTGTCCACAGGACGAGCAGAGATCACAGCTCAGTGGGAGAATCTGTCTACAGGACGAGCAGAGATCACAGCACAGGGTGGAGAATCTGTCCACAGGATGAGCAGAGATCACCGCACAGGGTGAAGAATCTGTCCACAGGACGAGCAGAGATCACAGCTCAGGAGGAGAATCTGTCCTCAGGACAAGCAGAGATCATAGCACAGGGTGGAGAATCTGTCCACAGGACGAGCAGAGATCACAGCTCAGGATGAGAATCTGTCCACAGGACGAGCAGATATCACAGCTCAGGGGGTGAATCTGTCCACAGGACGAACAGAGATCACAGCTCAGGGGGAGAATCTGTCCACAGGACGAGCAGAGATCACAGCTCAAGAAGAGAATCTGTCCTCAGGACGAGCAGAGATCACAGCTCAGGATGAGAATCTGTCCACAGGACGAGCAGAGATCACAGCTCAGGAGGAGAATCTGTCCTCAGGACAAGCAGAGATCATAGCACAGGGTGGAGTATCTGTCCACAGGACGAGCAGAGATCACAGCTCAGTGGGAGAATCTGTCTACAGGACGAGCAGAGATCACAGCACAGGGTGGAGAATCTGTCCACAGGACGAGCAGAGATCACAGCACGGTGAAGAATCTGTCCACAGTACGAGCAGAGATCACAGCTCAGGAGGAGAATCTGTCCTCAGGACAAGCAGAGATCACAGCTCAGTGGGAGAATCTGTCTACAGGACGAACAGAGATCACAGCACAGGGTGGAGAATCTGTCCACAGGACGAGCAGAGATCACAGCTCAGTGGGAGAATCTGTCCACAGGACGAGCAGAGATCAGAGCTCAGTGGGAGAATCTGTTCACAGGACGAGCAGAGATCACAACTCAGGGGAGAATCTGTCCACAGGATGAGCAGAGATCACAGCTCAGGGGGAGAATCTGTCCACAGGATGAGCAGAGATCACAGCTCAGGGGGAGAATCTGTCCACAGGACGAGCAGAGATCACAGCTCAGGGGGAGAATCTGTCCACAGGATGAGCAGAGATCACAGCTCAGGGGGAGAATCTGTCCACAGGACGAGCAGAGATCACAGCTCAGGAGGAGAATCTGTCCACAGGACGAGCAGAGATCACAGCTCAGGAGGAGAATCTGTCCACAGGACAAGCAGAGATCACAGCTCAGGAGGAGAATCTGTCCACAGGACGAGCAGAGATCACAGCTCAGGAAGAGAATCTGTCCTCAGGACGAGCAGAGATCACAGCTCAGGGGGAGAATCTGTCCACAGGACGAGCAGAGATCACAGCTCAGGAAGAGAATCTGTCCTCAGGACGAGCAGAGATCACAGCTCAGGATGAGAATCTGTCCACAGGACGAGCAGAGATCACAGCTCAGGAGGAGAATCTGTCCTCAGGACAAGCAGAGATCATAGCACAGGGTGGAGTATCTGTCCACAGGACGAGCAGAGATCACAGCTCAGTGGGAGAATCTGTCTACAGGACGAGCAGAGATCACAGCACAGGGTGGAGAATCTGTCTACAGGACGAGCAGAGATCACAGCACGGTGAAGAATCTGTCCACAGTACGAGCAGAGATCACAGCTCAGGAGGAGAATCTGTCCTCAGGACAAGCAGAGATCATAGCACAGGGTGGAGAATCTGTCCACAGGACGAGCAGAGATCACAACTCAGTGGGAGAATCTGTCCACAGGACGAGCAGAGATCAGAGCTCAGTGGGAGAATCTGTTCACAGGACGAGCAGAGATCACAACTCAGGGGAGAATCTGTCCACAGGATGAGCAGAGATCACAGCTCAGGGGGAGAATCTGTCCACAGGATGAGCAGAGATCACAGCTCAGGGGGAGAATCTGTCCACAGGACGAGCAGAGATCACAGCTCAGGGGGAGAATCTGTCCTCAGGACAAGCAGAGATCATAGCACAGGGTGGAGTATCTGTCCACAGGACGAGCAGAGATCACAGCTCAGTGGGAGAATCTGTCTACAGGACGAGCAGAGATCACAGCACAGGGTGGAGAATCTGTCCACAGGACGAGCAGAGATCACAGCACGGTGAAGAATCTGTCCACAGTACGAGCAGAGATCACAGCTCAGGAGGAGAATCTGTCCTCAGGACAAGCAGAGATCACAGCTCAGTGGGAGAATCTGTCTACAGGACGAACAGAGATCACAGCACAGGGTGGAGAATCTGTCCACAGGACGAGCAGAGATCACAGCTCAGTGGGAGAATCTGTCCACAGGACGAGCAGAGATCAGAGCTCAGTGGGAGAATCTGTTCACAGGACGAGCAGAGATCACAACTCAGGGGAGAATCTGTCCACAGGATGAGCACAGATCACAGCTCAGGGGGAGAATCTGTCCACAGGATGAGCAGAGATCACAGCTCAGGGGGAGAATCTGTCCACAGGACGAGCAGAGATCACAGCTCAGGAGGAGAATCTGTCCTCAGGACAAGCAGAGATCATAGCACAGGGTGGAGAATCTGTCCACAGGACGAGCAGAGATCACAACTCAGTGGGAGAATCTGTCCACAGGACGAGCAGAGATCAGAGCTCAGTGGGAGAATCTGTTCACAGGACGAGCAG
The DNA here is from genome assembly GCF_048569485.1 of Anomaloglossus baeobatrachus. NCBI lineage: Eukaryota > Metazoa > Chordata > Amphibia > Anura > Aromobatidae > Anomaloglossus > Anomaloglossus baeobatrachus. The sequence goes on along the minus strand of NC_134355.1, from coordinate 705,586,793 downwards.
AGATCACAACTCAGGGGAGAATCTGTCCACAGGATGAGCAGAGATCACAGCTCAGGGGGAGAATCTGTCCACAGGATGAGCAGAGATCACAGCTCAGGGGGAGAATCTGTCCACAGGACGAGCAGAGATCACAGCTCAGGGGGAGAATCTGTCCACAGGATGAGCAGAGATCACAGCTAAGGGGGAGAATCTGTCCACAGGACGAGCAGAGATCACAGCTCAGGAGGAGAATCTGTCCACAGGACGAGCAGAGATCACAGCTCAGGAGGAGAATCTGTCCACAGGACAAGCAGAGATCACAGCTCAGGAGGAGAATCTGTCCACAGAACGAGCAGAGATCACAGCTCAGTGGGAGAATCTGTCTACAGGACGAACAGAGATCACAGCACAGGGTGGAGAATCTGTCCACAGGACGAGCAGAGATCACAGCACAGGGTGAAGAATCTGTCCACAGGACGAGCAGATATCACAGCTCAGGGGGAGAATCTGTCCACAGGACGAGCAGAGATCACAGCTCAGGAGGATAATCTGTCCACAGGACGAGTAGAGATCACAGCTCAGGAGGATAATCTGTCCACAGGACGAGCAGAGATCACAGCTCAGGGGAGAATCTGCCCACAGGACGAGCCGAGATCACAGCTCACGGGGAGAATCTGTCCACAGGGCGAGCAGAGATCACAGCTCAGGATGAGAATCTGTCCACAGGACGAGCAGAGATCACAGCTCAGGAAGAGAATCTGTCCACAGGACGAGCAGAGATCACAGCTCAGGGGGAGAATCTGTCCACAGGACGAGCAGAGATCACAGCTCAGGAAGAGAATCTGCCCACAGGACGAGCAGAGATCACAGCTCACGGGGAGAATCTGTCCACAGGGCGAGCAGAGATCACAGCTCAGGATGAGAATCTGTCCACAGGACGAGCAGAGATCACAGCTCAGGAAGAGAATCTGTCCACAGGACGAGCAGAGATCACAGCTCAGGAGGATAATCTGTCCACAGGACGAGCAGAGATCACAGCTCAGGAGGAGAATCTGTCCACAGGACGAGCAGAGATCACAGCTCAGGAGGAGAATCTGTCCACAGGACGAGCAGAGATCACAGCTCAGGAGGAGAATCTGTCCTCAGGACGAGCAGAGATCACAGCTCAGGATGAGAATCTGTCCACAGGACAAGCAGAGATCACATCTCAGGGGAGAATCTGTCCACAGGACGAGCAGAGATCACAGCTCAGGAGGAGAATCTGTCCTCAGGACAAGCAGAGATCATAGCACAGGGTGGAGTATCTGTCCACAGGACGAGCAGAGATCACAGCTCAGTGGGAGAATCTGTCTACAGGACGAGCAGAGATCACAGCACAGGGTGGAGAATCTGTCCACAGGACGAGCAGAGATCACCGCACAGGGTGAAGAATCTGTCCACAGGACGAGCAGAGATCACAGCTCAGGAGGAGAATCTGTCCTCAGGACAAGCAGAGATCATAGCACAGGGTGGAGAATCTGTCCACAGGACGAGCAGAGATCACAGCTCAGGTGGGAGAATCTGTCCACATGACGAGCAGAGATCACAGCTCAGTGCGAGAATCTGTCCACAGGATGAGCAGAGATCACAGCTCAGGGGGAGAATCTGTCCACAGGACGAGCAGAGATCACAGCTCAGGATGAGAATCTGTCCTCAGGACGAGCAGAGGTCACAGCTCAGGATGAGAATCTGTCCACAGGACGAGCAGAGATCACAGCTCAGGAGGAGAATCTGTCCTCAGGACGAGCAGAGATCACCGCACAGGGTGAAGAATCTGTCCACAGTACGAGCAGAGATCACAGCTCAGGAGGAGAATCTGTCCTCAGGACAAGCAGAGATCATAGCACAGGGTGGAGTATCTGTCCACAGGACAAGCAGAGATCACAGCTCAGTGGGAGAATCTGTCTACAGGACGAGCAGAGATCACAGCACAGGGTGGAGAATCTGTCCACAGGACGAGCAGAGATCACAGCTCAGGAGGAGAATCTGTCCTCAGGACAAGCAGAGATCATAGCACAGGGTAGAGTATCTGTCCACAGGACAAGCAGAGATCACAGCTCAGTGGGAGAATCTGTCTACAGGACGAGCAGAGATCACAGCTCAGGAGGAGAATCTGTCCACAGGACGAACATAGATCACAGCTCAGGAGGAAAATCTGTCCACAGGACGAGCAGAGATCACAGCTCAGGAGGAGAATCTGTCCTCAGGACGAGCAGAGATCACAGCTCAGGATGAGAATCTGTCCACAGGACAAGCAGAGATCACATCTCAGGGGAGAATCTGTCCACAGGACGAGCAGAGATCACAGCTCAGGAGGAGAATCTGTCCTCAGGACAAGCAGAGATCATAGCACAGGGTGGAGAATCTGTCCACAGGACGAGCAGAGATCACAGCTCAGTGGGAGAATCTGTCTACAGGACAAGCAGAGATCACAGCTCAGGAGGAGAATCTGTCCACAGGACGAGCAGAGATCACAGCTCAGTGGGAGAATCTGTCTACAGGACGAGCAGAGATCACAGCACAGGGTGGAGAATCTGTCCACAGGACGAGCAGAGATCACCGCACAGGGTGAAGAATCTGTCCACAGGACGAGCAGAGATCACAGCTCAGGAGGAGAATCTGTCCTCAGGACAAGCAGAGATCATAGCACAGGGTGGAGAATCTGTCCACAGGACGAGCAGAGATCACAGCTCAGGTGGGAGAATCTGTCCACATGACGAGCAGAGATCACAGCTCAGTGCGAGAATCTGTCCACAGGATGAGCAGAGATCACAGCTCAGGGGGAGAATCTGTCCACAGGACGAGCAGAGATCACAGCTCAGGATGAGAATCTGTCCTCAGGACGAGCAGAGGTCACAGCTCAGGATGAGAATCTGTCCACAGGACGAGCAGAGATCACAGCTCAGGAGGAGAATCTGTCCTCAGGACGAGCAGAGATCACCGCACAGGGTGAAGAATCTGTCCACAGTACGAGCAGAGATCACAGCTCAGGAGGAGAATCTGTCCTCAGGACAAGCAGAGATCATAGCACAGGGTGGAGTATCTGTCCACAGGACAAGCAGAGATCACAGCTCAGTGGGAGAATCTGTCTACAGGACGAGCAGAGATCACAGCACAGGGTGGAGAATCTGTCCACAGGACGAGCAGAGATCACAGCTCAGGAGGAGAATCTGTCCTCAGGACAAGCAGAGATCATAGCACAGGGTAGAGTATCTGTCCACAGGACAAGCAGAGATCACAGCTCAGTGGGAGAATCTGTCTACAGGACGAGCAGAGATCACAGCACAGGGTGGAGAATCTGTCCACAGGACGAGCAGAGATCACAGCACGGTGAAGAATCTGTCCACAGTACGAGCAGAGATCACAGCTCAGGAGGAGAATCTGTCCTCAGGACAAGCAGAGATCATAGCACAGGGTGGAGAATCTGTCCACAGGACGAGCAGAGATCACAGCTCAGTGGGAGAATCTGTCCACAGGACGAGCAGAGATCAGAGCTCAGTGGGAGAATCTGTTCACAGGACGAGCAGAGATCACAACTCAGGGGAGAATCTGTCCACAGGATGAGCAGAGATCACAGCTCAGGGGGAGAATCTGTCCACAGGATGAGCAGAGATCACAGCTCAGGGGGAGAATCTGTCCACAGGACGAGCAGAGATCACAGCTCAGGGGGAGAATCGGTCCACAGGATGAGCAGAGATCACAGCTCAGGGGGAGAATCTGTCCACAGGATGAGCAGAGATCACAGCTCAGGAGGAGAATCTGTCCACAGGACGAGCAGAGATCACAGCTCAGGAGGAGAATCTGTCCACAGGACAAGCAGAGATCACAGCTCAGGAGGAGAATCTGTCCACAGAACGAGCAGAGATCACAGCTCAGTGGGAGAATCTGTCTACAGGACGAGCAGAGATCACAGCACAGGGTGGAGAATCTGTCCACAGGACGAGCAGATATCACAGCTCAGGGGGAGAATCTGTCCACAGGACGAGCAGAGATCACAGCTCAGGGGGAGAATCTGTCCACAGGACGAGCAGAGATCACAGCTCAGGAAGAGAATCTGTCCTCAGGACGAGCAGAGATCACAGCTCAGGATGAGAATCTGTCCACAGGACGAGCAGATATCACAGCTCAGGGGGTGAATCTGTCCACAGGACGAACAGAGATCACAGCTCAGGGGGAGAATCTGTCCACAGGACGAGCAGAGATCACAGCTCAAGAAGAGAATCTGTCCTCAGGACGAGCAGAGATCACAGCTCAGGATGAGAATCTGTCCACAGGACGAGCAGAGATCACAGCTCAGGAGGAGAATCTGTCCTCAGGACAAGCAGAGATCATAGCACAGGGTGGAGTATCTGTCCACAGGACGAGCAGAGATCACAGCTCAGTGGGAGAATCTGTCTACAGGACGAGCAGAGATCACAGCACAGGGTGGAGAATCTGTCCACAGGACGAGCAGAGATCACAGCACGGTGAAGAATCTGTCCACAGTACGAGCAGAGATCACAGCTCAGGAGGAGAATCTGTCCTCAGGACAAGCAGAGATTACAGCTCAGTGGGAGAATCTGTCTACAGGACGAACAGAGATCACAGCACAGGGTGGAGAATCTGTCCACAGGACGAGCAGAGATCACAGCTCAGTGGGAGAATCTGTCCACAGGACGAGCAGAGATCAGAGCGCAGTGGGAGAATCTGTTCACAGGACGAGCAGAGATCACAACTCAGGGGAGAATCTGTCCACAGGATGAGCAGAGATCACAGCTCAGGGGGAGAATCTGTCCACAGGATGAGCAGAGATCACAGCTCAGGGGGAGAATCTGTCCACAGGACGAGCAGAGATCACAGCTCAGGGGGAGAATCTGTCCACAGGATGAGCAGAGATCACAGCTCAGGGGGAGAATCTGTCCACAGGACGAGCAGAGATCACAGCTCAGGAGGAGAATCTGTCCACAGGACGAGCAGAGATCACAGCTCAGGAGGAGAATCTGTCCACAGGACAAGCAGAGATCACAGCTCAGGAGGAGAATCTGTCCACAGGACGAGCAGAGATCACAGCTCAGGAAGAGAATCTGTCCTCAGGACGAGCAGAGATCACAGCTCAGGGGGAGAATCTGTCCACAGGACGAGCAGAGATCACAGCTCAGGAAGAGAATCTGTCCTCAGGACGAGCAGAGATCACAGCTCAGGATGAGAATCTGTCCACAGGACGAGCAGAGATCACAGCTCAGGAGGAGAATCTGTCCTCAGGACAAGCAGAGATCATAGCACAGGGTGGAGTATCTGTCCACAGGACGAGCAGAGATCACAGCTCAGTGGGAGAATCTGTCTACAGGACGAGCAGAGATCACAGCACAGGGTGGAGAATCTGTCTACAGGACGAGCAGAGATCACAGCACGGTGAAGAATCTGTCCACAGTACGAGCAGAGATCACAGCTCAGGAGGAGAATCTGTCCTCAGGACAAGCAGAGATCATAGCACAGGGTGGAGAATCTGTCCACAGGACGAGCAGAGATCACAACTCAGTGGGAGAATCTGTCCACAGGACGAGCAGAGATCAGAGCTCAGTGGGAGAATCTGTTCACAGGACGAGCAGAGATCACAACTCAGGGGAGAATCTGTCCACAGGATGAGCAGAGATCACAGCTCAGGGGGAGAATCTGTCCACAGGATGAGCAGAGATCACAGCTCAGGGGGAGAATCTGTCCACAGGACGAGCAGAGATCACAGCTCAGGGGGAGAATCTGTCCTCAGGACAAGCAGAGATCATAGCACAGGGTGGAGTATCTGTCCACAGGACGAGCAGAGATCACAGCTCAGTGGGAGAATCTGTCTACAGGACGAGCAGAGATCACAGCACAGGGTGGAGAATCTGTCCACAGGACGAGCAGAGATCACAGCACGGTGAAGAATCTGTCCACAGTACGAGCAGAGATCACAGCTCAGGAGGAGAATCTGTCCTCAGGACAAGCAGAGATCACAGCTCAGTGGGAGAATCTGTCTACAGGACGAACAGAGATCACAGCACAGGGTGGAGAATCTGTCCACAGGACGAGCAGAGATCACAGCTCAGTGGGAGAATCTGTCCACAGGACGAGCAGAGATCAGAGCTCAGTGGGAGAATCTGTTCACAGGACGAGCAGAGATCACAACTCAGGGGAGAATCTGTCCACAGGATGAGCACAGATCACAGCTCAGGGGGAGAATCTGTCCACAGGATGAGCAGAGATCACAGCTCAGGGGGAGAATCTGTCCACAGGACGAGCAGAGATCACAGCTCAGGAGGAGAATCTGTCCTCAGGACAAGCAGAGATCATAGCACAGGGTGGAGAATCTGTCCACAGGACGAGCAGAGATCACAACTCAGTGGGAGAATCTGTCCACAGGACGAGCAGAGATCAGAGCTCAGTGGGAGAATCTGTTCACAGGACGAGCAGAGATCACAACTCAGGGGAGAATCTGTCCACAGGATGAGCAGAGATCACAGCTCAGGGGGAGAATCTGTCCACAGGATGAGCAGAGATCACAGCTCAGGGGGAGAATCTGTCCACAGGACGAGCAGAGATCACAGCTCAGGGGGAGAATCTGTCCACAGGATGAGCAGAGATCACAGCTAAGGGGGAGAATCTGTCCACAGGACGAGCAGAGATCACAGCTCAGGAGGAGAATCTGTCCACAGGACGAGCAGAGATCACAGCTCAGGAGGAGAATCTGTCCACAGGACAAGCAGAGATCACAGCTCAGGAGGAGAATCTGTCCACAGAACGAGCAGAGATCACAGCTCAGTGGGAGAATCTGTCTACAGGACGAACAGAGATCACAGCACAGGGTGGAGAATCTGTCCACAGGACGAGCAGAGATCACAGCACAGGGTGAAGAATCTGTCCACAGGACGAGCAGATATCACAGCTCAGGGGGAGAATCTGTCCACAGGACGAGCAGAGATCACAGCTCAGGAGGATAATCTGTCCACAGGACGAGTAGAGATCACAGCTCAGGAGGATAATCTGTCCACAGGACGAGCAGAGATCACAGCTCAGGGGAGAATCTGCCCACAGGACGAGCCGAGATCACAGCTCACGGGGAGAATCTGTCCACAGGGCGAGCAGAGATCACAGCTCAGGATGAGAATCTGTCCACAGGACGAGCAGAGATCACAGCTCAGGAAGAGAATCTGTCCACAGGACGAGCAGAGATCACAGCTCAGGGGGAGAATCTGTCCACAGGACGAGCAGAGATCACAGCTCAGGAAGAGAATCTGCCCACAGGACGAGCAGAGATCACAGCTCACGGGGAGAATCTGTCCACAGGGCGAGCAGAGATCACAGCTCAGGATGAGAATCTGTCCACAGGACGAGCAGAGATCACAGCTCAGGAAGAGAATCTGTCCACAGGACGAGCAGAGATCACAGCTCAGGAGGATAATCTGTCCACAGGACGAGCAGAGATCACAGCTCAGGAGGAGAATCTGTCCACAGGACGAGCAGAGATCACAGCTCAGGAGGAGAATCTGTCCACAGGACGAGCAGAGATCACAGCTCAGGAGGAGAATCTGTCCTCAGGACGAGCAGAGATCACAGCTCAGGATGAGAATCTGTCCACAGGACAAGCAGAGATCACATCTCAGGGGAGAATCTGTCCACAGGACGAGCAGAGATCACAGCTCAGGAGGAGAATCTGTCCTCAGGACAAGCAGAGATCATAGCACAGGGTGGAGTATCTGTCCACAGGACGAGCAGAGATCACAGCTCAGTGGGAGAATCTGTCTACAGGACGAGCAGAGATCACAGCACAGGGTGGAGAATCTGTCCACAGGATGAGCAGAGATCACCGCACAGGGTGAAGAATCTGTCCACAGGACGAGCAGAGATCACAGCTCAGGAGGAGAATCTGTCCTCAGGACAAGCAGAGATCATAGCACAGGGTGGAGAATCTGTCCACAGGACGAGCAGAGATCACAGCTCAGGTGGGAGAATCTGTCCACATGACGAGCAGAGATCACAGCTCAGTGCGAGAATCTGTCCACAGGATGAGCAGAGATCACAGCTCAGGAGGAGAATCTGTCCACAGGACGAACATAGATCACAGCTCAGGAGGAAAATCTGTCCACAGGACGAGCAGAGATCACAGCTCAGGAGGAGAATCTGTCCTCAGGACGAGCAGAGATCACAGCTCAGGATGAGAATCTGTCCACAGGACAAGCAGAGATCACATCTCAGGGGAGAATCTGTCCACAGGACGAGCAGAGATCACAGCTCAGGAGGAGAATCTGTCCTCAGGACAAGCAGAGATCATAGCACAGGGTGGAGTATCTGTCCACAGGACGAGCAGAGATCACAGCTCAGTGGGAGAATCTGTCTACAGGACGAGCAGAGATCACAGCACAGGGTGGAGAATCTGTCCACAGGACGAGCAGAGATCACCGCACAGGGTGAAGAATCTGTCCACAGGACGAGCAGAGATCACAGCTCAGGAGGAGAATCTGTCCTCAGGACAAGCAGAGATCATAGCACAGGGTGGAGAATCTGTCCACAGGACGAGCAGAGATCACAGCTCAGGTGGGAGAATCTGTCCACATGACGAGCAGAGATCACAGCTCAGTGCGAGAATCTGTCCACAGGATGAGCAGAGATCACAGCTCAGGGGGAGAATCTGTCCACAGGACGAGCAGAGATCACAGCTCAGGATGAGAATCTGTCCTCAGGACGAGCAGAGGTCACAGCTCAGGATGAGAATCTGTCCACAGGACGAGCAGAGATCACAGCTCAGGAGGAGAATCTGTCCTCAGGACGAGCAGAGATCACAGCTCAGGAGGAGAATCTGTCCTCAGGACAAGCAGAGATCATAGCACAGGGTGGAGTATCTGTCCACAGGACAAGCAGAGATCACAGCTCAGTGGGAGAATCTGTCTACAGGACGAGCAGAGATCACAGCACAGGGTGGAGAATCTGTGTGACGGGGTGTACATCAGAGCAAGGAGAGACAACAGGCCGAGGAACGATCCAACAGGTTTATTCACAAGAACACTGGAACAGCACACGATAAGTCCACGTAAAACAGATTCGGGGGCCCTTCCCGACAATCCTCGGACCGGATTACAAAGCAATCGTCCTTACAGTAGTCCAAAGAGTTCCACACAATCCCACGGGCCGCCACACAGGCCTAGCTCCGTCCGTGTCCACAGCCACACAGGCTGGAGCTCCTGCTCCCTTCAAGTTTCAGCTCACTCTGAAGTTACAAAAAGGGAAATGCATTGTCTGTGCTCCTTGACCAGCCCACCATGTTCAGGGGGTGGGGGTCACACATCCTATCATCAATGGTTTGGTCCATCACAGGGCTCCAATATGTCTGCCAGCCACAGTAGATGAAGGGATCCCCTGCTGTGCAGAACAATGACTATTCCTTCACTGGCCAATTCAATTACAGATTAGATACACAACTCTGGAAAGAAGAGGACAGGCTATTTACATAATCACATTAGATGCCAAGACTACAATTGTATGAGAGAGACACATTGAGATCAGTAGCTCCCCCAAGGAAATACATGAATTACAACTAATACAACCAGGGAAAAGTTACATGACATATTATACAAAATAAATGACAGGGAAATATGCATATCATGACATAGTATCACAGCATATACAGTGAGAGGGTAAATTACATCTTCACAATCCCTCCCCCTCCCAACTTGTGTACGTACTAGGGACCTCTACAGGTCACTGGTTAAGTACACACAGGCAGAGCGTTACTTACATGTGGCTTCATGCAGCCACGAATTGGCATCGTAGCTCTCCCACATCATTGCCCAGGAGAACAGCTGCAGGCAGACCACCCATCACCCCAACCACACATCGCTTGACCCCAAAACCAAAGTTCAGATCCACAGTGGCTGTGGGAATAGTCCTCCATTGTCCACCAGCCAGTTCAATAACAATCCCAGGTCCTCTATGGATTGCCTCAGGCCGAACCACTCGGGGATCAGCCAGTGTGAGGAAAGCACCCGAGTCACAAAATCCAACAAGTCTCTGTCCATCCAGCACAACCTCCTGCAAGTGCTTACCTCGATGAGCAGAAGTCGTCATAACTGCGGGTCGCACCCCGTAAACTCCTGGTGGTGCAACATGGGGGGCTGAGTCACTAGGCCAGTCCTCACATAACGGTGCCACATCTTCCTCCATGGCACTGGGCTGTAAATAATTAACAATCCGATTGGGTGCAGGATCAGTCCTCATTTGAACAGCTGGGCAGGAGACTTGCCGATGCCCTGGCTGTCCACATTGATAGCATCTGAGCTGGGTCTCCCTCCATCCAAGGCGTCCTCTTGGGTAAGGGGTAGGGGAACTTGGAGGCCGGCTCCCACCTGAAGGTGCTGTAGGGGTTTGAGGATGATTCCTCCATGGCCTGGCTGGGCATGAGGCCTGCAAATGCCCGGGATGCCTACAAACATAACACCTGCGCTCTGTTACTTCCTCTCCCCGGCGTATTCCAGAAAGTGCAGTAGAAGCAACTGGAGGCACATTAACACGGGTATCAACATGTGGTGGCTTAGAGGAACGGGGAACAATGGGGACAGAATAACTGGGGGCATCCGGTGTTGTGGAGCTGTTAGGCGTCTCTCCATCCTCCAACAGAATCCTCCACTGAGGCTTGATGGTGAGAGCCTCATCAGCGAGAGCAGCAGCTTCCTCCACTGTCGCTGGTTTTCTCTCACGCACCCATTCCCGGATCTCAGCGGGGCACTGGGCAAAGAATTGTTCTTTTAGGATGACCTGCAGGAAGGTCTCCCAAGATAAGGCCTCCTCTGCCTCCAGCCAGCGATTACATATTTGTTTGAGTCTATGAGCATATATCTTAAAAGACACTTCCCCATCACAGGCTAAAGCACGGAACTGAGTCCTGTAAGTGTCTGGGGTCACAGCATAATGTTCTAGAATAGTCTGTTTAATATCCGCATACTCACAGTTCCACCGAGGGTCCATAGCTCTATAGGCTTCAGCAGCTCCCCCCTCTAGGAGCCCAACCAGATGCCGGACGCGCTCCCTTTCTGGGACTTCCATTAATCGACACTGATGCTCAAAGTCCTGGAAGAAGCCCTCAATGTCACCAGCAGCCTCATTAAACTGCTTGAAGTCTTTGCGGGACACTCTGGGAAGTTCCCTCATGATGGGTGCTGGGGTTACAGTCTGTCTGGAACCTCTCGCGGCTTCCACAGCGAGCTGCTTATCCAGCAATGCCATCTCCTCCATCCTGCGCTCCTTCTCTTCAGCTCCACGCATGGCCTCCCTCTTATCTTCTATGGTGGCCTCATCTCCAAGCAGTGCCATCTTTTCCTTGTACCACACAATCCATTGACTTTTTTGGGTATTTACCTCCAGCTCCCGTCTTTCCTCCCTTTGCTGTGAGGATCCTTCCTCCACGTCATTTTGCGAGCAGACTCCTTCTAGCGCCTCAATCAGCTGCTCCTTGGAGAGTCCTTTGAAACGAACTCCTACTTCACGGGCCTTTGATTGCAGGCTCCCCAAAGTCCAGGTCTTGTACTCTGCAGTGCTGGTTCCTGATGTTGAGCCATTGTCCTCCATTCCTTCTGCTCTGATCCCACCGCTGCCACCAGTTTGTGACGGGGTGTACATCAGAGCAAGGAGAGACAACAGGCCGAGGAACGATCCAACAGGTTTATTCACAAGAACACTGGAACAGCACACGATAAGTCCACGTAAAACAGATTCGGGGGCCCTTCCCGACAATCCTCGGACCGGATTACAAAGCAATCGTCCTTACAGTAGTCCAAAGAGTTCCACACAATCCCACGGGCCGCCACACAGGCCTAGCTCCGTCCGTGTCCACAGCCACACAGGCTGGAGCTCCTGCTCCCTTCAAGTTTCAGCTCACTCTGAAGTTACAAAAAGGGAAATGCATTGTCTGTGCTCCTTGACCAGCCCACCATGTTCAGGGGGTGGGGGTCACACATCCTATCATCAATGGTTTGGTCCATCACAGGGCTCCAATATGTCTGCCAGCCACAGTAGATGAAGGGATCCCCTGCTGTGCAGAACAATGACTATTCCTTCACTGGCCAATTCAATTACAGATTAGATACACAACTCTGGAAAGAAGAGGACAGGCTATTTACATAATCACATTAGATGCCAAGACTACAATTGTATGAGAGAGACACATTGAGATCAGTAGCTCCCCCAAGGAAATACATGAATTACAACTAATACAACCAGGGAAAAGTTACATGACATATTATACAAAATAAATGACAGGGAAATATGCATATCATGACATAGTATCACAGCATATACAGTGAGAGGGTAAATTACATCTTCACAATCTGTCCACAGGACGAGCAGAGATCACAGCTCAGGAGGAGAATCTGTCCTCAGGACAAGCAGAGATCATAGCACAGGGTAGAGTATCTGTCCACAGGACAAGCAGAGATCACAGCTCAGTGGGAGAATCTGTCCACAGGACGAGCAGAGATCACAGCTCAGTGGGAGAATCTGTCTACAGGACGAGCAGAGATCACAGCACAGGGTGGAGAATCTGTCCACAGGACGAGCAGAGATCACAGCACGGTGAAGAATCTGTCCACAGTACGAGCAGAGATCACAGCTCAGGAGGAGAATCTGTCCTCAGGACAAGCAGAGATCATAGCACAGGGTGGAGAATCTGTCCACAGGACGAGCAGAGATCACAGCTCAGTGGGAGAATCTGTTCACAGGACGAGCAGAGATCACAACTCAGGGGAGAATCTGTCCACAGGATGAGCAGAGATCACAGCTCAGGGGGAGAATCTGTCCACAGGATGAGCAGAGATCACAGCTCAGGGGGAGAATCTGTCCACAGGACGAGCAGAGATCACAGCTCAGGGGGAGAATCTGTCCACAGGATGAGCAGAGATCACAGCTCAGGGGGAGAATCTGTCCACAGGATGAGCAGAGATCACAGCTCAGGAGGAGAATCTGTCCACAGGACGAGCAGAGATCACAGCTCAGGAGGAGAATCTGTCCACAGGACAAGCAGAGATCACAGCTCAGGAGGAGAATCTGTCCACAGAACGAGCAGAGATCACAGCTCAGTGGGAGAATCTGTCTACAGGACGAGCAGAGATCACAGCACAGGGTGGAGAATCTGTCCACAGGACGAGCAGATATCACAGCTCAGGGGGAGAATCTGTCCACAGGACGAGCAGAGATCACAGCTCAGGGGGAGAATCTGTCCACAGGACGAGCAGAGATCACAGCTCAGGATGAGAATCTGTCCACAGGACGAGCAGATATCACAGCTCAGGGGGTGAATCTGTCCACAGGACGAACAGAGATCACAGCTCAGGGGGAGAATCTGTCCACAGGACGAGCAGAGATCACAGCTCAAGAAGAGAATCTGTCCTCAGGACGAGCAGAGATCACAGCTCAGGATGAGAATCTGTCCACAGGACGAGCAGAGATCACAGCTCAGGAGGAGAATCTGTCCTCAGGACAAGCAGAGATCATAGCACAGGGTGGAGTATCTGTCCACAGGACGAGCAGAGATCACAGCTCAGTGGGAGAATCTGTCTACAGGACGAGCAGAGATCACAGCACAGGGTGGAGAATCTGTCCACAGGACGAGCAGAGATCACAGCACGGTGAAGAATCTGTCCACAGTACGAGCAGAGATCACAGCTCAGGAGGAGAATCTGTCCTCAGGACAAGCAGAGATCACAGCTCAGTGGGAGAATCTGTCTACAGGACGAACAGAGATCACAGCACAGGGTGGAGAATCTGTCCACAGGACGAGCAGAGATCACAGCTCAGTGGGAGAATCTGTCCACAGGACGAGCAGAGATCAGAGCTCAGTGGGAGAATCTGTTCACAGGACGAGCAGAGATCACAACTCAGGGGAGAATCTGTCCACAGGATGAGCAGAGATCACAGCTCAGGGGGAGAATCTGTCCACAGGATGAGCAGAGATCACAGCTCAGGGGGAGAATCTGTCCACAGGACGAGCAGAGATCACAGCTCAGGGGGAGAATCTGTCCACAGGATGAGCAGAGATCACAGCTCAGGGGGAGAATCTGTCCACAGGACGAGCAGAGATCACAGCTCAGGAGGAGAATCTGTCCACAGGACGAGCAGAGATCACAGCTCAGGAGGAGAATCTGTCCACAGGACAAGCAGAGATCACAGCTCAGGAGGAGAATCTGTCCACAGAACGAGCAGAGATCACAGCTCAGGGGGAGAATCTGTCCACAGGACGAGCAGAGATCACAGCTCAGGAAGAGAATCTGTCCTCAGGACGAGCAGAGATCACAGCTCAGGATGAGAATCTGTCCACAGGACGAGCAGAGATCACAGCTCAGGAGGAGAATCTGTCCTCAGGACAAGCAGAGATCATAGCACAGGGTGGAGTATCTGTCCACAGGACGAGCAGAGATCACAGCTCAGTGGGAGAATCTGTCTACAGGACGAGCAGAGATCACAGCACAGGGTGGAGAATCTGTCTACAGGACGAGCAGAGATCACAGCACGGTGAAGAATCTGTCCACAGTACGAGCAGAGATCACAGCTCAGGAGGAGAATCTGTCCTCAGGACAAGCAGAGATCATAGCACAGGGTGGAGAATCTGTCCACAGGACGAGCAGAGATCACAACTCAGTGGGAGAATCTGTCCACAGGACGAGCAGAGATCAGAGCTCAGTGGGAGAATCTGTTCACAGGACGAGCAGAGATCACAACTCAGGGGAGAATCTGTCCACAGGATGAGCAGAGATCACAGCTCAGGGGGAGAATCTGTCCACAGGATGAGCAGAGATCACAGCTCAGGGGGAGAATCTGTCCACAGGACGAGCAGAGATCACAGCTCAGGGGGAGAATCTGTCCTCAGGACAAGCAGAGATCATAGCACAGGGTGGAGTATCTGTCCACAGGACGAGCAGAGATCACAGCTCAGTGGGAGAATCTGTCTACAGGACGAGCAGAGATCACAGCACAGGGTGGAGAATCTGTCCACAGGACGAGCAGAGATCACAGCACGGTGAAGAATCTGTCCACAGTACGAGCAGAGATCACAGCTCAGGAGGAGAATCTGTCTACAGGACGAACAGAGATCACAGCACAGGGTGGAGAATCTGTCCACAGGACGAGCAGAGATCACAGCACAGGGTGAAGAATCTGTCCACAGGACGAGCAGATATCACAGCTCAGGGGGAGAATCTGTCTACAGGACGAACAGAGATCACAGCACAGGGTGAAGAATCTGTCCACAGGACAAGCAGAGATCACAGCTCAGTGGGAGAATCTGTCTACAGGACGAACAGAGATCACAGCTCAGGGGGAGAATCTGTACACAGGACGGGCAGAGATCACAGCTCAGTGGGAGAATCTGTCCACAGGACGAGCAGAGATCAGAGCTCAGTGGGAGAATCTGTTCACAGGACGAGCAGAGATCACAACTCAGGGGAGAATCTGTCCACAGGATGAGCAGAGATCACAGCTCAGGGGGAGAATCTGTCCACAGGATGAGCAGAGATCACAGCTCAGGGGGAGAATCTGTCCACAGGACGAGCAGAGATCACAGCTCAGGGGGAGAATCTGTCCACAGGATGAGCAGAGATCACAGCTCAGGGGGAGAATCTGTCCACAGGACGAGCAGAGATCACAGCTCAGGAGGAGAATCTGTCCACAGGACGAGCAGAGATCACAGCTCAGGAGGAGAATCTGTCCACAGGACAAGCAGAGATCACAGCTCAGGAGGAGAATCTGTCCACAGAACGAGCAGAGATCACAGCTCAGGGGGAGAATCTGTCCACAGGACGAGCAGAGATCACAGCTCAGGAAGAGAATCTGTCCTCAGGACGAGCAGAGATCACAGCTCAGGATGAGAATCTGTCCACAGGACGAGCAGAGATCACAGCTCAGGAGGAGAATCTGTCCTCAGGACAAGCAGAGATCATAGCACAGGGTGGAGTATCTGTCCACAGGACGAGCAGAGATCACAGCTCAGTGGGAGAATTTGTCTACAGGACGAGCAGAGATCACAGCACAGGGTGGAGAATCTGTCTACAGGACGAGCAGAGATCACAGCACGGTGAAGAATCTGTCCACAGTACGAGCAGAGATCACAGCTCAGGAGGAGAATCTGTCCTCAGGACAAGCAGAGATCATAGCACAGGGTGGAGAATTTGTCCACAGGACGAGCAGAGATCACAACTCAGTGGGAGAATCTGTCCACAGGACGAGCAGAGATCAGAGCTCAGTGGGAGAATCTGTTCACAGGACGAGCAGAGATCACAACTCAGGGGAGAATCTGTCCACAGGATGAGCAGAGATCACAGCTCAGGGGGAGAATCTGTCCACAGGATGAGCAGAGATCACAGCTCAGGGGGAGAATCTGTCCACAGGACGAGCAGAGATCACAGCTCAGGGGGAGAATCTGTCCACAGGATGAGCAGAGATCACAGCTCAGGAGGAGAATCTGTCCACAGAACGAGCAGAGATCACAGCTCAGTGGGAGAATCTGTCTACAGGACGAACAGAGATCACAGCACAGGGTGGAGAATCTGTCCACAGGACGAGCAGAGATCACAGCACAGGGTGAAGAATCTGTCCACAGGACGAGCAGATATCACAGCTCAGGGGGAGAATCTGTCCACAGGACGAGCAGAGATCACAGCTCAGGGGAGAATCTGCCCACAGGACGAGCCGAGATCACAGCTCACGGGGAGAATCTGTCCACAGGGCGAGCAGAGATCACAGCACAGGGTGAAGAATCTGTCCACAGGACGAGCAGATATCACAGCTCAGGGGGAGAATCTGTCCACAGGACGAGCAGATATCACAGCTCAGGAGGATAATCTGTCCACAGGACGAGCAGAGATCACATCTCAGGAGGATAATCTGTCCACAGGACGAGCAGAGATCACAGCACAGGGTGAAGAATCTGTCCACAGGACGAGCAGATATCACAGCTCAGGAGGAGAATCTGACCACAGGACGAGCAGAGATCACAGCTCAGGAGGAGAATCTGTCCACAGGACGAGCAGAGATCACAGCTCAGGAGGATAATCTGTCCACAGGACGAGCAGAGATCACAGCTCAGGGGAGAATCTGCCCACAGGACGAGCCGAGATCACAGCTCACGGGGAGAATCTGTCCACAGGGCGAGCAGAGATCACAGCTCAGGATGAGAATCTGTCCACAGGACGAGCAGAGATCACAGTTTAGGAAGAGAATCTGTCCACAGGACGAGCAGAGATCACAGCTCAGGGGGAGAATCTGTCCACAGGACGAGCAGAGATCACAGCTCAGGAAGAGAATCTGCCCACAGGACGAGCAGAGATCACAGCTCACGGGGAGAATCTGTCCACAGGGCGAGCAGAGATCACAGCTCAGGATGAGAATCTGTCCACAGGACGAGCAGAGATCACAGCTCAGGAAGAGAATCTGTCCACAGGACGAGCAGAGATCACAGCTCAGGAGGATAATCTGTCCACAGGACGAGCAGAGATCACAGCTCAGGAGGAGAATCTGTCCACAGGACGAGCAGAGATCACAGCTCAGGAGGAGAATCTGTCCACAGGACGAGCAGAGATCACAGCTCAGGAGGAGAATCTGTCCTCAGGACGAGCAGAGATCACAGCTCAGGATGAGAATCTGTCCACAGGACAAGCAGAGATCACATCTCAGGGGAGAATCTGTCCACAGGACGAGCAGAGATCACAGCTCAGGAGGAGAATCTGTCCACAGGACGAGCAGAGATCACAGCTCAGTGGGAGAATCTGTCTACAGGACGAGCAGAGATCACAGCACAGGGTGGAGAATCTGTCCACAGGATGAGCAGAGATCACCGCACAGGGTGAAGAATCTGTCCACAGGACGAGCAGAGATCACAGCTCAGGAGGAGAATCTGTCCTCAGGACAAGCAGAGATCATAGCACAGGGTGGAGAATCTGTCCACAGGACGAGCAGAGATCACAGCTCAGGTGGGAGAATCTGTCCACATGACGAGCAGAGATCACAGCTCAGTGCGAGAATCTGTCCACAGGATGAGCAGAGATCACAGCTCAGGAGGAGAATCTGTCCACAGGACGAACATAGATCACAGCTCAGGAGGAAAATCTGTCCACAGGACGAGCAGAGATCACAGCTCAGGAGGAGAATCTGTCCTCAGGACGAGCAGAGATCACAGCTCAGGATGAGAATCTGTCCACAGGACAAGCAGAGATCACATCTCAGGGGAGAATCTGTCCACAGGACGAGCAGAGATCACAGCTCAGGAGGAGAATCTGTCCTCAGGACAAGCAGAGATCATAGCACAGGGTGGAGTATCTGTCCACAGGACGAGCAGAGATCACAGCTCAGTGGGAGAATCTGTCTACAGGACGAGCAGAGATCACAGCACAGGGTGGAGAATCTGTCCACAGGACGAGCAGAGATCACCGCACAGGGTGAAGAATCTGTCCACAGGACGAGCAGAGATCACAGCTCAGGAGGAGAATCTGTCCTCAGGACAAGCAGAGATCATAGCACAGGGTGGAGAATCTGTCCACAGGACGAGCAGAGATCACAGCTCAGGTGGGAGAATCTGTCCACATGACGAGCAGAGATCACAGCTCAGTGCGAGAATCTGTCCACAGGATGAGCAGAGATCACAGCTCAGGAGGAGAATCTGTCCACAGGACGAACATAGATCACAGCTCAGGAGGAGAACCTGTCCACAGGTGAGCAGAGATCACAGCTCAGGGGTAGACTCTGTCCACAGGACGAGCAGAGATCACAGCTCAGTGGGAGAATCTGTTCTCAGGACGAGCAGAGATCACAGCTCAGGGGGAGAATCTGTCCAAAGGACGTGTAGAGATCACAGATCAGGAGGAGAATCTGTCCATAGTGACGACTTAGTCGAAGACTCTACAAATCTTCCCTTTTTAGAAGCACAGCAAGAAAAAGCCATGAAGAAGACACAGTGAGCAGTGGGACAAGGGGCTCTGGTCAGAGGAGACCACAGTAGAACTTTTGGGGATAAATGCAAAACATTAGGTGTGGTGGGAAAACTAAGCATGCAATTACTATCCCCACCGTCAGACATGGTGGAGTCTGCATCCTGCTGTGGGGAGGCTTTTCTTCAGCAAGGGCAGGGGCTGGTGAGAGGTGAAGATGGATGGAGCTAATTACAGGGCAATCCTGGAGGAAAACCTGTTAGAGGCTGCAGAAGACGTGAGATCGGGGCGAAGGTTCACCTTCCATCAGGACAACAACCCCCAACATCCTTCAGAGCTACAATGGAGGGTTCAGATCACAGCATATTCCTGTGTGAGCGGCCGAGTCACAGTCCAGACCCAAATCCACCGAGATCATAGACGTCTCCATCCAATTCATTGAGTGATAAAAGAAGAGGAAAATGTCACTTCAATATGTGCAAAGCTGGAGAGACCCCCAAAATAGACAAAGGTGGTCCTACAAAGTACCGACTCCGGGGGCTGAATACTAATGCAAGATGGGAAGTTGGTCCTACAAGGTCCTAACTTCAGGGGCTGAATACTTTGCTGTTGCTGTGATTTCTATAGCGGTAACTTATAGTGTATCGCTGTACAGCAGTGGCCTCATCATCTGGTCACATACTTCAGGCAGGAACACAAGTTTATTGTGGAAGGAGGTAAACTTGTCTCATGGAGTGAGCAGATGACGGGTGATCCTCCGAGTAATGGCCGCTAATGACGGGTGATCCTCCGAGTAATGGCCGCTAATGACAGGTGATCCTCCGAGTAATGGCCGCTAATGACGGGTGATCCTCCGAGTAATCGCCGCTAATGACGGGTGATCCTCCGAGTAATGGCCGCTAATGACGGGTGATCCTCCGAGTAATGGCCGCTAATGACGGGTGATCCTCCGAGTAATGGCCACTAATGACGGGTGATCCTCCGAGTAATGGCCACTAATGACGGGTGATCCTCCGAGTAATGGCCGCTAATGACGGGTGATCCTCCGAGTAATGGCCGCTAATGACGGGTGATCCTCCGAGTAATGGCCGCTAATGACGGGTGATCCTCCGAGTAATGGCCGCTAATGACGGGTGATCCTCCGAGTAATGGCCACTAATGACGGGTGATCCTCCGAGTAATGGCCGCTAATGACGGGTGATCCTCCGAGTAATGGCCGCTAATGACGGGTGATCCTCCGAGTAATCACCGCTAATGACGGGTGATCCTCCGAGTAATGGCCGCTAATGACGGGTGATCCTCCGAGTAATCACCGCTAATGACGGGTGATCCTCCGAGTAATGGCCGCTAATGACGGGTGATCCTCTGAGTAATCGCCGCTAATGACGGGTGATCCTCCGAGTAATGGCCGCTAATGACGGGTGATCCTCCGAGTAATGGCCACTAATGACGGGTGATCCTCCGAGTAATGGCCGCTAATGACGGGTGATCCTCCGAGTAATGGCCGCTAATGACGGGTGATCCTCCGAGTAATCACCGCTAATGACGGGTGATCCTCCGAGTAATGGCCGCTAATGACGGGTGATCCTCTGAGTAATCGCCGCTAATGACGGGTGATCCTCCGAGTAATGGCCGCTAATGACGGGTGATCCTCCGAGTAATGGCCGCTAATGACGGGTGATCCTCCGAGTAATGGCCGCTAATGACGGGTGATCCTCCGAGTAATGGCCGCTAATGACCAGTCTATAAATGTCCTCCTGATGAGAGTCATTACTGGCTTTGATCTTCCCCACAGGTGAAACAGTCACATACAGTAGGATGAGATACAGGCGCAGACACGAGGGGCCCCTATCTGGGAGGCTGTGGCCCCCACATGCGGCACATTACATCCCATTACCTTGGAGCCCCACAGATGACGACCTGGGGTAGATCTTATCATGGGGTCCCGTGGGGGTCTATACACTTGAAGAGAAGGTTGAGGATGCAAAGACGCAGAGAAAAGAAACGCTGAAGTGACTCAAATCACAGGATAGCAGAAAAGGCGTTCAATATCAATCAGTACAATAGATGACAAGATCATCAGTGAGTACTCAGTATCTATATATATATATAATTGCCTTATTCTGTCTGTCTGTCTGTCTTGCTCCAAAATTGTGTCCTTACGGTGACACAAAGCTGATTGGCCACTGGGCTCGCCATGGCCCCGCCCCCCCGCACGGATTGGTCGCTCGCCTCGGCTCCGCCCCCCCAAACGGATTGGTCGCTCGCCTCAGCCTGGCCCCGCCCTCCGCATGGATTGGCCACTCGCCCCGGCCCTCCGCATGCATCGCCAGACATAACCTTGCGCTGCTGGGATCGTGACGGAGCCGGTGAACGCTGGTAACCATTATACACATCGGGTAACTTAGGTCTCTTAGTTACCCGATGTGTATCATAGTTACCAGCGTACTCCGGCTCCCGGTACACATGTGCAGGGAGCCGGCATTATACTCTTATGGGGAGATAAGGTATGCACACCAGTGACTATGGAAGGGGAATACATGGAATAGCAGAAACTGCTGTGTGAATACTGACATGAAAAATTCAATAGCTATATGTAAGAGTGAAAATGTGAAAAATGGAACCTGCATTACTGCCATGAACATATGAATCAAGAGAAATGTAGCTACTGAATTGATCAATGCAATAGACCCCAACACTACGCCAAAGTATTTCTCTACGTTGGGGTCCCGAGCTCGTGTGTGTCCTCTCATGCAGTTACAAAACTTACCGTGTATGGGAAGCTGAGACCCAGGCTATATATACGTATGATAGGGATTGGCATATCTCCCCCCAGGACTACTCCTCCTATTACAGTCCTCCTATTATACTCCTCTCTGAGTATAATAGGAGAACTATTATAGCATGGGGGATGTAGGACGATAGGGGGTGCGCAGCATGGGGGATGGAGCACGATGGGGAGTGCGCAGCATGGAGGATGGAGCACGATGGGGAGTGCGCAGCATGGAGGATGGAGCACGATGGGGAGTGCGCAGCATGGGGGATGGAGCATGATGGGGGGTGCGCAGCATCGGGGATGGAGCACGATGGGGAATGCGCAGCATAGGGGATGGAGCACGATGGGGAGTGGGCAGCATGGGGGATGGAGCACGATGGGGGGTGCGCAGCATGGGGGATGGAGCACGATGGGGGGTGCACACCTCCCCCCAACACACACAGACAACACACCACACACACACTGGGAACCACAAACACCGCCATACACAGACACCCACACACACAGACAACGCCGCACACACACAACACCCAACACACAAACACCGCGGCATACATAAATATACGCACATACCGCACAACACACATTGCACAAAACATACCTCCCCCCAAAACACACCACACCCACACAAACCGCGCAACACACACACACACAACGCTACAGACACACAGCGCTCCGCAAACAACGCAACACACGCAACACACATACAACACCGCTCTCACCCCCCGTCACACCCAGACAACACCCAGAACATTTACAGCCCCTACACAAACACTTGGTAACTACACACAACAACATCTACAGTGCCTACAAGTAGTATTCAACCCCCTGCAGATTATACAGTGCCTACAAGTAGTCTTCAACCCCCTGCAGATTATACAGTGCCTACAAGTAGTCTTCAACCCCCTGCAGATTATACAGTGCCTACAAGTAGTATTCAACCCCCTGCAGATTATACAGTGCCTACAAGTAGTCTTCAACCCCCTGCAGATTATACAGTGCCTACAAGTAGTATTCAACCCCCTGCAGATTATACAGTGCCTACAAGTAGTCTTCAACCCCCTGCAGATTATACAGTGCCTACAAGTAGTATTCAACCCCCTGCAGATTATACAGTGCCTACAAGTAGTCTTCAACCCCCTGCAGATTGTACAGTGCCTACAAGTAGTATCCAACCCCCTGCAGATTATACAGTGCCTACAAGTAGTATCCAACCCCCTGCAGATTGTACAGTGCCTACAAGTAGTATCCAACCCCCTGCAGATTATACAGTGCCTACAAGTAGTCTTCAACCCCCTGCAGATTGTACAGTGCCTACAAGTAGTATCCAACCCCCTGCAGATTATACAGTGCCTACAAGTAGTATCCAACCCCCTGCAGATTGTACAGTGCCTACAAGTAGTATCCAACCCCCTGCAGATTGTACAGTGCCTACAAGTAGTATCCAACCCCCTGCAGATTATACAGTGCCTACAAGTAGTATCCAACCCCCTGCAGATTGTACAGTGCCTACAAGTAGTATCCAACCCCCTGCAGATTATACAGTGCCTACAAGTAGTATCCAACCCCCTGCAGATTGTACAGTGCCTACAAGTAGTCTTCAACCCCCTGCAGATTGTACAGTGCCTACAAGTAGTATCCAACCCCCTGCAGATTGTACAGTGCCTACAAGTAGTCTTCAACCCCCTGCAGATTGTACAGTGCCTACAAGTAGTATCCAACCCCCTGCAGATTGTACAGTGCCTACAAGTAGTATCCAACCCCCTGCAGATTGTACAGTGCCTACAAGTAGTATTCAACCCCCTGCAGATTGTACAGTGCCTACAAGTAGTATTCAACCCCCTGCAGATTATACAGTGCCTACAAGTAGTATTCAACCCCCTGCAGATTTAGCAGGCTTGATAAGATGCAAATAAGTTAGAGCAAACTTCAAACAAGAGCAGGATTTATTAACAGATGCATAAATCTTACAAACCAACAAGTTTTGTTGCTCAGTTAAATTTTAATACATTTTCAACATAAAAGTGTGGGTCATTTATTATTCAACCCCTAGGTTTAATATTTTGTGGAATAACCCTTGTTTGCAATTACAGCTAATAATCGTCTTTTATAAGACCTGATCAGGCCGGCACAGGTCTCTGGAGTTATCTTGGCCCACTCCTCCATGCAGATCTTCTCCAAGTTATCTAGGTTCTTTGGGTGTCTCATGTGGACTTTAATCTTGAGCTCCTTCCACAAGTTTTCAATTGGGTTAAGGTCAGGAGACTGACTAGGCCACTGCAACACCTTGATTTTTTCCCTCTTGAACCAGGCCTTGGTTTTCTTGGCTGTGTGCTTTGGGTCGTTGTCTTGTTGGAAGATGAAATGATGACCCATCTTAAGACCCTTGATGAAGCAGCGGAGGTTCTTGGCCAAAATCTCCAGGTAGGCCGTGCTATCCATCTTCCCATGGATGCGGACCAGATGGCCAGGCCCCTTGGCTGAGAAACAGCCCCACAGCATGATGCTGCCACCACCATGCTTGACTGTAGGGATGGTATTCTTGGGGTTGTATGCAGTGCCATCCAGTCTCCAAACGTCACGTGTGTGGTTGGCACCAAAGATCTCGATCTTGGTCTCATCAGACCAGAGAACCTTGAACCAGTCTGTCTCAGAGTCCTCCAAGTGATCATGAGCAAACTGTAGACGAACCTTGACATGACGCTTTGAAAGTAAAGGTACCTTACGGGCTCGTCTGGAACGGAGACCATTGCGGTGGAGTACGTTACTTATGGTATTGACTGAAACCAATGTCCCCACTGCCATGAGATCTTCCCGGAGCTCCTTCCTTGTTGTCCTTGGGTTAGCCTTGACTCTTCGGACAAGCCTGGCCTCGGCACGAGTGGAAACTTTCAAAGGCTGTCCAGGCCGTGGAAGGCTAACAGTAGTTCCATAAGCCTTCCACTTCCGGATGATGCTCCCAACAGTGGAGACAGGTAGGCCCAACTCCTTGGAAAGGGTTTTGTACCCCTTGCCAGCCTTGTGACCCTCCACGATCTTGTCTCTGATGGCCTTGGAATGCTCCTTTGTCTTTCCCATGTTGACCAAGTATGAGTGCTGTTCACAAGTTTGGGGAGGGTCTTAATTAGTCAGAAAACGCTGGAAAAAGAGATAATTAATCCAAACATGTGAAGCTCATTGTTCTTTGTGCCTGAAATACTTCTTAATACTTTAGGGGAACCAAACAGAATTCTGGTGGTTTGAGGGGTTGAATAATAAATGACCTCTGAATAAACTTTTCACAATTTAAAAAAAAAATAAAAATAGAAATAACATTTCACACTTCCAGGCTGATCTACAGTCCAAATGTCACAATGCCAAGTTACTTCCGAATGTGTAAACCTGCTAAATCTGCAGGGGGTTGAATACTACTTGTAGGCACTGTATATATATATATATATATATAACAAAAATCATACATGAACTACACAATACGTAAATTCTAGAATACCCGATGCGTAGAATCCGGCCACCTTCTAGTATATATATACTCACAAAAATACAGCGTGTCCACCCATATCCTGTCCACCGCCATTAACTTGAGAACGGTGGCAGCTATAGGCATAGAAGTGGTGTCTAGGTATAGTAAAGTAGCCATGCGCTACGCAATGAAACCACCTATAGCGCCACCTGGTGGAAAACAACGGAGTTAGCATTTTTATCTTGAAAACGGAACGAGATAGAGAAAAAAAGTGAATTACAAAGTTTTGGGCCTCATCAATTCCATCCGAGTCCACACCTTACACAGAAATGCTGTGATTAGAACGTGTAACACTCACAAAGCTGCGGACGTAAAGCGATACCTCATGAAGACCTTCCTACAAGGCATTGGGTATGGTGGCTGCATGGAGTGGCCTCCACGCTCACCTGACTTCTTTCTGTGAGGTCACATCAAACAGCAGGTGTATGCGACCCCTCCACCAACATTGCAGGACCTACGACGATGTATCACAGATGCTTGTGCAAACGTGTCCCGTACCATATTGCACAGCGTGCAGCCAGATACAGTATGCTGTGCAGAGGCCAGATGTGCATTGCAGCCAGATACAGTATGCTGTGCAGAGGCCAGATGTGCATTGCAGCCAGATACAGTATGCTGTGCAGAGGCCAGATGTGCATTGCAGCCAGATACAGTATGCTGTGCAGAGGCCAGATGTGCATTGCAGCCAGATACAGTATGCTGTGCAGAGGCCAGATGTGCATTGCAGCCAGATACAGTATGCTGTGCAGAGGCCAGATGTGCATTGCAGCCAGATACAGTATGCTGTGCAGAGGCCAGATGTGCATTGCAGCCAGATACAGTATGCTGTGCAGAGGCCAGATGTGCATTGCAGCCAGATACAGTATGCTGTGCAGAGGCCAGATGTGCATTGCAGCCAGATACAGTATGCTGTGCAGAGGCCAGATGTGCACTGCAGCCAGATACAGTATGCTGTGCAGAGGCCAGATGTGCATTGCAGCCAGATACAGTATGCTGTGCAGAGTCCAGATGTGCATTGCAGCAAGATACAGTATGCTGTGCAGAGGCCAGATGTGCATTGCAGCCAGATACAGTATGCTGTGCAGAGGCCAGATGTGCATTGCAGCCAGATACAGTATGCTGTGCAGAGGCCAGATGTGCATTGCAGCAAGATACAGTATGCTGTGCAGAGGCCAGATGTGCATTGCAGCCAGATACAGTATGCTGTGCAGAGGCCAGATGTGCATTGCAGCAAGATACAGTATGCTGTGCAGAGCCCAGATGAGCATTGCAGCAAGATACAGTATGCTGTGCAGAGGCCAGATGTGCATTGCAGCAGGATACAGTATGCTGTGCAGAGGCCAGATGTGCATTGCAGCCAGACACAGTATGCTGTGCAGAGGCCAGATGTGCATTGCAGCCAGATACAGTATGCTGTGCAGAGGCCAGATGTGCATTGCAGCAAGATACAGTATGCTGTGCAGAGCCCAGATGAGCATTGCAGCAAGATACAGTATGCTGTGCAGAGGCCAGATGTGCATTGCAGCCAGATACGGTATGCTGTGCAGAGGCCAGATGTGCATTGCAGCAAGATACAGTATGCTGTGCAGAGGCCAGATGTGCATTGCAGCCAGATACAGTATGCTGTGCAGAGGCCAGATGTGCATTGCAGCAAGATACAGTATGCTGTGCAGAGCCCAGATGAGCATTGCAGCAAGATACAGTATGCTGTGCAGAGGCCAGATGTGCATTGCAGCAGGATACAGTATGCTGTGCAGAGGCCAGATGTGCATTGCAGCCAGATACAGTATGCTGTGCAGAGCCCAGATGTGCATTGCAGCCAGATACAGTATGCTGTGCAGAGGCCAGATGTGCATTGCAGCCAGATACAGTATGCTGTGCAGAGGCCAGATGTGCATTGCAGCCAGATACAGTATGCTGTGCAGAGGCCAGATGTGCATTGCAGCCAGATACAGTATGCTGTGCAGAGGCCAGATGTGCATTGCAGCCAGATACAGTATGCTGTGCAGAGTCCAGATGTGCATTGCAGCCAGATACAGTATGCTGTGCAGAGGCCAGATGTGCATTGCAGCAAGATACAGTATGCTGTGCAGAGGCCAGATGTGCATTACAGCCAGGTACAGTATGCTGTGCAGAGCCCAGATGTGCATTGCAGCCAGATACAGTATGCTGTGCAGAGGCCAGATGTGCATTGCAGCCAGATACAGTATGCTGTGCAGAGGCCAGATGTGCAGTGCAGCCAGATACAGTATGCTGTGCAGAGGCCAGATGTGCATTGCAGCAAGATACAGTATGCTGTGCAGAGGCCAGATGTGCATTGCAGCCAGATGCAGTATGCTGTGCAGAGGCCAGGTGTGCATTGCAGCAAGATACAGTATGCTGTGCAGAGGCCAGATGTGCATTGCAGCCAGATACAGTATGCTGTGCAGAGGCCAGATGTGCATTGCAGCAAGATACAGTATGCTGTGCAGAGGCCAGATGTGCATTGCAGCCAGATACAGTATGCTGTGCAGAGTCCAGATGTGCATTGCAGCCAGATACAGTATGCTGTGCAGAGGCCAGATGTGCATTGCAGCAAGATACAGTATGCTGTGCAGAGGCCAGATGTGCATTGCAGCAAGATACAGTATGCTGTGCAGAGGCCAGATGTGCATTGCAGCCAGATACAGTATGCTGTGCAGAGGCCAGATGTGCATTGCAGCAAGATACAGTATGCTGTGCAGAGGCCAGATGTGCATTGCAGCCAGATACAGTATGCTGTGCAGAGTGCAGATGTGCATTGCAGCCAGATACAGTATGCTGTGCAGAGGCCAGATGTGCATTGCAGCCAGATACAGTATGCTGTGCAGAGTGCAGATGTGCATTGCAGCCAGATACAGTATGCTGTGCAGAGGCCAGATGTGCATTGCAGCAAGATGCGGTATGCTGTGCAGAGGCCAGATGTGCATTGCAGCTGACGGGGGCCACTAATGAGCACCATATGCGTGACCAGCATTCAATGTTTGGGGGGTCATGGATTTCATATCATAGCATTTCTGTATGCAAGGTGTGGGTTCGTATTGAATTCATGATGCCCTACAACTTTGTAATTCACTTTTTTCTCTGTCTCGTTCCGTTTTCGAGATAAAAATGCTAACTCCGTTGTTTTCCACCAGGTGGCGCTATAGGTAGTTTCATTGCGTAGTGCATGACTACTTTATTATACCTAGACACCACTTCTATGCCTATAGCTGCTGCCGTTCTCAAGTTAATGGCGGTGTATACAGGATATGGGTGGACACACTGTATATAGGTGCGGTGTATACAGGATATGGGTGGACACACTGTATATAGGTGCGGTGTATACAGGATAGGGGTGGACACACTGTATATAGGTGCGGTGTATACAGGATAGGGGTGGACACACTGTATATAGGTGCGGTGTATACAGGATATGGGTGGACACACTGTAAATAGGTGCGGTGTATACAGGAGGATATGGGTGGCACACTGTATATAGGTGCGGTGTATTCAGGATATGGGTGGACACACTGTATATAGGTGCGGTGTATACAGGATATGGGTGGACGCACTGTATATAGGTGCGGTGTATATAGGAGATGGGTGGTCGCACTGTATATAGGTGCGGTGTATACAGGATATGGGTGGACACACTGTATATAGGTGCGGTGTATACAGGATATGGGTGGACACGCTGTATATAGGTGCGGTGTATACAGGATATGGGTGGACACACTGTATATAGGTGCGGTGTATACAGGATATGGGTGGACACACTGTATATAGGTGCGGTGTATACAGGATATGGGTGGATACACTGTATATAGGTGCGGTGTATACAGGATATGGGTGGACACACTGTATATAGGTGCGGTGTATACAGGAGGATATGGGTGGCACACTGTATATAGGTGCGGTGTATACAGGATATGGGTGGACACACTGTATATAGGTGCGGTGTATATAGGATATGGGTGGACACACTGTATATAGGTGCGGTGTATATAGGATATGGGTGGACACACTGTATATAGGTGCGGTGTATACAGGATATGGGTGGACACACTGTATATAGGTGCGGTGTATACAGGATATGGGTGGACGCACTGTATATAGGTGCGGTGTATACAGGATATGGGTGGACACACTGTATATAGGTGCGGTGTATACAGGATATGGGTGGACACACTGTATATAGGTGCGGTGTATACAGGATAGGGGTGGACACACTGTATATAGGTGCGGTGTATACAGGATAGGGGTGGACACACTGTATATAGGTGCGGTGTATACAGGATATGGGTGGACACACTGTAAATAGGTGCGGTGTATACAGGAGGATATGGGTGGCACACTGTATATAGGTGCGGTGTATTCAGGATATGGGTGGACACACTGTATATAGGTGCGGTGTATACAGGATATGGGTGGACGCACTGTATATAGGTGCGGTGTATATAGGAGATGGGTGGTCGCACTGTATATAGGTGCGGTGTATACAGGATATGGGTGGACACACTGTATATAGGTGCGGTGTATACAGGATATGGGTGGACACGCTGTATATAGGTGCGGTGTATACAGGATATGGGTGGACACACTGTATATAGGTGCGGTGTATACAGGATATGGGTGGACACACTGTATATAGGTGCGGTGTATACAGGATATGGGTGGATACACTGTATATAGGTGCGGTGTATACAGGATATGGGTGGACACACTGTATATAGGTGCGGTGTATACAGGAGGATATGGGTGGCACACTGTATATAGGTGCGGTGTATACAGGATATGGGTGGACACACTGTATATAGGTGCGGTGTATATAGGATATGGGTGGACACACTGTATATAGGTGCGGTGTATATAGGATATGGGTGGACACACTGTATATAGGTGCGGTGTATACAGGATATGGGTGGACACACTGTATATAGGTGCGGTGTATACAGGATATGGGTGGACGCACTCTATATAGGTGCGGTGTATACAGGATATGGGTGGACACACTGTATATAGGTGCGGTGTATACAGGATATGGGTGGACACACTGTATATAGGTGCGGTGTATACAGGATAGGGGTGGACACACTGTATATAGGTGCGGTGTATACAGGATAGGGGTGGACACACTGTATATAGGTGCGGTGTATACAGGATATGGGTGGACACACTGTAAATAGGTGCGGTGTATACAGGAGGATATGGGTGGCACACTGTATATAGGTGCGGTGTATTCAGGATATGGGTGGACACACTGTATATAGGTGCGGTGTATACAGGATATGGGTGGACGCACTGTATATAGGTGCGGTGTATATAGGAGATGGGTGGTCGCACTGTATATAGGTGCGGTGTATACAGGATATGGGTGGACACACTGTATATAGGTGCGGTGTATACAGGATATGGGTGGACACGCTGTATATAGGTGCGGTGTATACAGGATATGGGTGGACACACTGTATATAGGTGCGGTGTATACAGGATATGGGTGGACACACTGTATATAGGTGCGGTGTATACAGGATATGGGTGGATACACTGTATATAGGTGCGGTGTATACAGGATATGGGTGGACACACTGTATATAGGTGCGGTGTATACAGGAGGATATGGGTGGCACACTGTATATAGGTGCGGTGTATACAGGATATGGGTGGACACAATGTATATAGGTGCGGTGTATATAGGATATGGGTGGACACACTGTATATAGGTGCGGTGTATACAGGATATGGGTGGACGCACTGTATATAGGTGCGGTGTATACAGGATATGGGTGGACACACTGTATATAGGTGCGGTGTATACAGGATATGGGTGGACACACTGTATATAGGTGCGGTGTATACAGGATAGGGGTGGACACACTGTATATAGGTGCGGTGTATACAGGATAGGGGTGGACACACTGTATATAGGTGCGGTGTATACAGGATATGGGTGGACACACTGTAAATAGGTGCGGTGTATACAGGAGGATATGGGTGGCACACTGTATATAGGTGCGGTGTATTCAGGATATGGGTGGACACACTGTATATAGGTGCGGTGTATACAGGATATGGGTGGACGCACTGTATATAGGTGCGGTGTATATAGGAGATGGGTGGTCGCACTGTATATAGGTGCGGTGTATACAGGATATGGGTGGACACACTGTATATAGGTGCGGTGTATACAGGATATGGGTGGACACGCTGTATATAGGTGCGGTGTATACAGGATATGGGTGGACACACTGTATATAGGTGCGGTGTATACAGGATATGGGTGGACACACTATATAGGTGCGGTGTATACAGGATATGGGTGGATACACTGTATATAGGTGCGGTGTATACAGGATATGGGTGGACACACTGTATATAGGTGCGGTGTATACAGGAGGATATGGGTGGCACACTGTATATAGGTGCGGTGTATACAGGATATGGGTGGACACACTGTATATAGGTGCGGTGTATATAGGATATGGGTGGACACACTGTATATAGGTGCGGTGTATATAGGATATGGGTGGACACACTGTATATAGGTGCGGTGTATACAGGATTTGGGTGGACACACTGTATATAGGTGCGGTGTATACAGGATATGGGTGGACGCACTCTATATAGGTGCGGTGTATACAGGATAGGGGTGGACACACTGTATATAGGTGCGGTGTATACAGGATATGGGTGGACACACTGTATATAGGTGCGGTGTATACAGGATAGGGGTGGACACACTGTATATAGGTGCGGTGTATACAGGATATGGGTGGACACACTGTATATAGGTGCGGTGTATACAGGATAGGGGTGGACACACTGTATATAGGTGCGGTGTATACAGGATAGGGGTGGACACACTGTATATAGGTGCGGTGTATACAGGATAGGGGTGGACACACTGTATATAGGTGCGGTGCATACAGGATATGGGTGGACACACTGTAAATAGGTGCGGTGTATACAGGAGGATATGGGTGGCACACTGTATATAGGTGCGGTGTATTCAGGATATGGGTGGACACACTGTATATAGGTGCGGTGTATACAGGATATGGGTGGACGCACTGTATATAGGTGCGGTGTATATAGGAGATGGGTGGTCGCACTGTATATAGGTGCGGTGTATACAGGATATGGGTGGACACACTGTATATAGGTGCGGTGTATACAGGATATGGGTGGACACGCTGTATATAGGTGCGGTGTATACAGGATATGGGTGGACACACTGTATATAGGTGCGGTGTATACAGGATATGGGTGGACACACTGTATATAGGTGCGGTGTATACAGGATATGGGTGGATACACTGTATATAGGTGCGGTGTATACAGGATATGGGTGGACACACTGTATATAGGTGCGGTGTATACAGGAGGATATGGGTGGCACACTGTATATAGGTGCGGTGTATACAGGATATGGGTGGACACAATGTATATAGGTGCGGTGTATATAGGATATGGGTGGACACACTGTATATAGGTGCGGTGTATACAGGCTATGGGTGGACACACTGCATATAGGTGCGGTGTATACAGGATATGGGTGGACACGCTGTATATAGGTGCGGTGTATACAGGATATGGGTGGACACACTGTATATAGGTGCGGTGTATACAGGAGGATATGGGTGGCACACTGTATATAGGTGCGGTGTATACAGGATACGGGTGGACACACTGTATATAGGTGCGGTGTATACAGGATACGGGTGGACACACTGTATATAGGTGCGGTGTATACAGGAGGATATGGGTGGCACACTGTATATAGGTGCGGTGTATACAGGATATGGGTGGACACACTGTATATAGGTGCGGTGTATACAGGATATGGGTGGACACACTGTATATAGGTGCGGTGTATACAGGATATGGGTGGACACGCTGTATATAGGTGCGGTGTATACAGGATATGGGTGGACACACTGTATATAGGTGCGGTGTATACAGGATACGGGTGGACACACTGTATATAGGTGCGGTGTATACAGGAGAATATGGGTGGCACACTGTATATAGGTGCGGTGTATACAGGATATGGGTGGACACACTGTATATAGGTGCGGTGTATACAGGATATGGGTGGACACACTGTATATAGGTGCGGTGTATACAGGATATGGGTGGACACGCTGTATATAGGTGCGGTGTATACAGGATATGGGTGGACACACTGTATATAGGTGCGGTGTATACAGGATATAGGTGGACATGCTGTATATAGGTGCAGTGTATACAGGATATGGGTGGACACGCTGTATATAGGTGCAGTGTATACAGGATATGGGTGGACACGCTGTATATAGGTGCAGTGTATACAGGATATGGGTGGACACACTGTATATAGGTGCGGTGTATACAGGATATGGGTGGACACTGTATATAGGTGCGGTGTATACAGGATAGGGGTGGACATGCTGTATATAGGTGCGGTGTATACAGGATATGGGTGGACACACTGTGTATAGGTGCGGTGTATACAGGATATGGGTGGACACACTGTATATAGGTGCGGTGTATACAGAATATGGGTGGACACACTGTATATAGGTGCGGTGTATACAGGATATGGGTGGACACGCTGTATATAGGTGCGGTGTATACAGGATATGGGTGGACACGCTGTATATAGGTGCGGTGTATACAGGATATGGGTGGACACGCTGTATATAGGTGCGGTGTATACAGGCTATGGGTGGACACACTGTATATAGGTGCAGTGTATACAGGATATGGGTGCACACACTGTATATAGGTGCGGTGTATACAGGATATGGGTGGACACGCTGTATATAGGTGCGGTGTATACAGGATATGGGTGGACTCGCTGTATATAGGTGCGGTGTATACATGATATGGGTGGACACACTGTATATAAGTGAAGTGTATACAGGATATGGGTGGACACACTGTATATAGGTGCGGTGTATACAAGATATGGGTGGGCACACTGTATATAGGTGCGGTGTATACAGGATATGGGTGGACGCACTGTATATAGGTGCGGTGTATACAGGATATGGGTGGACGCACTGTATATAGGTGCGGTGTATACAGGAGGATATGGGTGGCACACTGTATATAGGTGCGGTGTATACAGGATATGGGTGGACACACTGTATATAGGTGCGGTGTATACAGGATAGGGGTGGACACACTGTATATAGGTGCGGTGTATACAGGATATGGGTGGACACACTGTATATAGGTGCGGTGTATACAGGAGGATATGGGTGGCACACTGTATATAGGTGCGGTGTATTCAGGATATGGGTGGACACACTGTATATAGGTGCGGTGTATACAGGATACGGGTGGACGCACTGTATATAGGTGCGGTGTATACAGGAGATGGGTGGTCGCACTGTATATAGGTGCGGTGTATACAGGATAGGGGTGGACACACTGTATATAGGTGCGGTGTATACAGGAGGATATGGGTGGCACACTGTATATAGGTGCGGTGTATACAGGATATGGGTGGACACACTGTATATAGGTGCGGTATATACAGGAGGATATGGGTGGCACACTGTATATAGGTGCGGTATATACAGGAGGATATGGGTGGCACACTGTATATAGGTGCGGTGTATATAGGATATGGGTGGACACACTGTATATAGGTGCGGTATATACAGGAGGATATGGGTGGCACACTGTATATAGGTGCGGTGTATATAGGATACTGGTGGACGCACTGTATATAGGTGCGGTGTATACAGGATATGGGTGGACACGCTGTATATAGGTGCAGTGTATACAGGATATTGGTGGACACACTGTGTATAGGTGCTGTGTATACAGGATATGGGTGGACGCACTGTATATAGGTACGGTGTATACAGGATATGGGTGGACACACTGTGTATAGGTGCT
Organism: Anomaloglossus baeobatrachus; assembly: GCF_048569485.1. Classification (NCBI taxonomy): domain Eukaryota; kingdom Metazoa; phylum Chordata; class Amphibia; order Anura; family Aromobatidae; genus Anomaloglossus; species Anomaloglossus baeobatrachus. The sequence continues at coordinate 705,551,671 of NC_134355.1, read as the reverse complement.
GTGTATACAGGATATGGGTGGACACACTGTATATAGGTGCGGTGTATACAGGATATGGGTGGACACACTGTATATAGGTGCGGTGTATACAGGATATGGGTGGACACACTGTATATAGGTGCGGTGTATACAGGATATGGGTGGACACACTGTATATAGGTGCGGTGTATACAGGATATGGGTGGACACACTGTATATAGGTGCGGTGTATACAGGATATGGGTGGACACACTGTATATAGGTGCGGTGTATACAGGATATGGGTGGACACACTGTATATAGGTGCGCTGTATACAGGATATGGGTGGACACATTGTATATAGGTGTGGTGTATACAGGATATGGGTGGACACACTGTATATAGGTGTGGTGTATACAGGATATGGGTGGACACACTGTATATAGGTGCGGTGTATACAGGATATGGGTGGACACACTGTATATAGGTGCAGTGTATACAGGATATGGGTGGACACGCTGTATATAGGCGCGGTGTATACAGGAGGATATGGGTGGACACACTGTATATAGGTGCGGTGTATACAGGATATGGGTGGACACACTGTATATAGGTGCGGTGTATACAGGATATGGGTGGACACACTGTATATAGGTGCGGTGTATACAGGATATGGGGGGACACACTGTATATAGGTGTGATGTATACAGGATATGGATGGACACACTGTATACGCTGCACAAGTGCTACTAATTGCAAATCCCAATACTCCATCTTCTATAAGCCAAGTAACGGATATTTCTAACATCAATGGTAGTTAGTGTTTGTCTGAGAAGAGTCCCTGTCTCCTCGGCGTCAGTCAGTGCAACGTCTACATACTGCGGCACTAACGGGACTGTGAAGAAAGTAAGTGCAATATTAGTGATTAACCCTCTCCCACTAAGGACCATACGTCTAAGCAAGAAGCACCGACCCGCTTCACTCTCATCAGCTTCTGGAGTTGCTATTCAATATTCGGTGCTTAACCGCCGTAGTCTGAGTTTAGGTTTTTGACCAGCAAAATCTGAGCTTAGGGTCTTGACCTCTGTACTCTGGGTTTACGATCTTGACCACCATGGTCAGAACTTAGGGTCGTGACTGCCGTAGTCTGGGCTTAGGTTCTTGACCGACGTAATCTTAACTTGGGTTCTTGACTGCCATAGTCTGAGCTTAAGGTCTTGACTGCCGTGGTCTGGCTTTAGGGTCTTGACTGGCTTAGTCTAGGCTTAGGTTCCTGACCGCTGTAGTATGAGCTTAGGGTCTTGACTGCCATAGTCTGGCTGTAAGGTATTGACCGGCATAGTCTGGGCTTAGGGCCTTGACTACCATAGTCTGAGCTTAGTATCTTTACCAGTATAGTCTAGGCTTAGGGTCTTGCCCACCGTAGTCTGGGCTTAGGGTCTTGACCAGCGTTGTCTGGGTTTAGTGCCTTGACTGCTGTAGTCTGGGTTTAGTGCCTTGACCAACATAGTCTGGATTAAGGGCTTTGACTGGCTTAGTCTGGGCTTAGGGACTCGATCGCCATAATCTGTGCTTAGGGCCTCAACCGGCGTAGTCTGGTCTTCTTCTGGAGGCAATATAGCTAAGGCCTTATCTGGGATCTAAAATGAGAAAACTGACGGCACATCCTAACAGACAAATGTGAACAGGTACAAACTAAACATGAAATGTACTGTAACAACTAATAATACAGCTGCACTCTGAGACTTTAAGGTATGCCTACACTGAATGTAGGAATGTGGACATGCGTTACTGCTAAGGAAATACATTGAAAAATGGAGACACTTAGCTCATAAAAAGGTCCAGTTTTCGGTGAGCCCAGCAGCCAGCGTCAGTGCGTATCTCTTTGCTGGTTCCCTACCTAAATGCCTTCACCTGGGCTGAACAATGTCTTAAATCTTAAGGACCTATATATTGGGCTCGCGGTTGGCAAAACATGACAGTCTGTCAGGCCTCTCCGTCCAGGGTCAGCAGGGTCATCTCTGCCTGTAAGGCAGGTGTCATAGGATGCATGTGAGGCATGATGTTGAGTCTTCCCAGCCAGTCCCACATCAGGATGTCACCCGTATACATTAGGAGGTTACTGAGAATAGCCCCTGGGGCGTGTTGCCCCTGGTGGACTCGGTTACGGACTGATTTGCCATTTCCACGCTGGCGTGTCGCGTCCTGCTGACTACGCTACAGGGAGAAAAGATTCGGAGGAGGCAACGACGCAGAGAGAGGCAACGCAAAAGTGACTTACAAATCACAGGACAGCAAAAATGGCGTCATCAATCAGTGCAATACATGACAAGATCAGAGTGAGCGCTCAGTATACAAGTATCTACAGGGGGAACATAAGGATTTCACCCGCTGCCGATTTTGCAGTTTCCCCCCTACACAGAATGGAGTGGGCTGTGACTATTAAACGTCACTGTGACAGAATAAAATAATCCACAAAATCACATTCTAGGATTTTTGCATAAAATAAGTATTTTCTACAATAGAAAAACAGATGAATATTTGGTCGAAACCTTTGTTTACAGTCACAGAGGTCGAACGTGTCCGGGATTTCATGACCAGAGATGAGCGACCTCGATGTCCGGTGTTTGTATGAAACACAGACCATACAAAAAAAAACATAGTTCGGATACTTTACGTATGCAAACCATTTGCGCGAGCATCGCTGTGCTCGGGTACACTCAGTGCTCGGGTACACTCAGTGCTCAGCCCTGTGCGAGCCACTTGCAGTGTTTGAATGACTTGCACTGGGAGCAACAACAGCGTGGCCCGAAATGCCTAATTACTGACTTTCATTGGGGTTCAGGTCAAGTCCAGGTCCCAAACCGAACTTTATCTAAAATCCGTCTGAAGCCGCCGAACCGAACTTTCATGGGTCCGCTCATCTCTATTCATGACCAGTTTTACATACACTGCAGCAGGGGTTTCAGAGACTCCTCCATACAGATCTTCTCCAGATCTTTCAGGTCACTCCTCCATACAGATCTTCTCCAGATCTTTCAGGTCACTCCTCCATACAGATCTTCTCCAGATATTTCAGGTCACTCCTCCATACAGATCTTCTCCAGATCTTTCAGGTCACTCCTCCATACAGATCTTCTCCAGATCTTTCAGGTCACTCCTCCATACAGATGTTCTCCAGATCTTTCAGGTCACTACTCCATACAGATCTTCTCCAGATCTTTCAGGTCATACTCAATGCAGATCTTCTCCAGATCTTTAAGGTCACTCCTCCATACAGATCTTCTCCAGATCTTTCAGGTCACTCCTCCATACAGATCTTCTCCAGATCTTTCAGGTCACTCCTCCATACAGATCTTCTCCAGATCTTTCAGGTCACTCCTCCATACAGATCTTCTCCAGATCTTTCAGGTCACTCCTCCATACAGATCTTCTCCAGATCTTTCAGGTCACTGCTCCATACAGATCTTCTCCAGATCTTTCAGGTCATACTCAATGCAGATCTTCTCCAGATCTTTCAGGTCACTCCTCCATACAGATCTTCTCCAGATCTTTCAGGTCACTCCTCCATACAGATCTTCTCCAGATCTTTCAGGTCACTCCTCCATACAGATCTTCTCCAGATCTTTCAGGTCACTCCTCCATACAGATCTTCTCCAGATCTTTCAGGTCACGCTTCCATACAGATCTTCTCCAGATCTTTCAGGTCACGCTTCCATACAGATCTTCTCCAGATCTTTCAGGTCACTCCCCCATACAGATCTTCTCCAGATCTTTCAGGTCACTCCTCCATACAGATCTTCTCCAGATCTTTCAGGTCACTCCTCCATACAGATCTTCTCCAGATCTTTCAGGTCACTCCTCCATACAGATCTTCTCCAGATCTTTCAGGTCACTCCTCCATACAGATCTTCTCCAGATCTTTCAGGTCACGCTTCCATACAGATCTTCTCCAGATCTTTCAGGTCACTCCTCCATACAGATCTTCTCCAGATCTTTCAGGTCACTTCTCCATACAGATCTTCTCCAGATCTTTCAGGTCACTCCTCCATACAGATCCTCTCCAGATCTTTCTGGTCACTGCTCCATACAGATCTCCAGGTCTTTCAGGTCACTCCTCCATACAGATCTTCTCCAGATCTTTCAGGTCACTCCTCCATTCAGATCTTCTCCAGATCTTTCAGGTCACTCCTCCATACAGATTGTGAGGACATAGGGATATATTCTGATCTATTAAGCCATATTCCTATAGCCGCCATCTTGTCAAGGTACGACCATGGTCTCTAGTTGTGTGTGACTGGGCCTTGAAGCCTAAGGAGGCTTCAATCAGTATGCTAATTAACTTGAGGAAATTAGATGAGCTAGTTAGGCCTGAGAACAGTAAGGGAAAGGAAGACCCAGCAAATGTAAAACTCAAGGTGTCAAAATCCAAATAGGACAGCCCTTGATCCAGCACACCCCCTGAGGAGCGAATTGTCCTACACAGGAGGTAGGAGGGAAGCTCCAAGTTTATAACCTAATTTCAAAGGTCTCCTCCAGACAATTTGGAACCCTCAGTAGAGTTTCGATATTGGGGGGTACATCGCCCCCACCAACAAGACAGGCATATGTTCATGTTCCTGAGGGCCAGACACACGTAACACATATTTTGGCAAAACTGTATGATGTGCGTAGCCCTCCATAATTAATAACTGGCCACAGGAAGCCCGCAGGACCCTCATATTTCCTATCAAAACAAATATCAATTCACAACGATAAAAGTGAGGGTCATATCGTCCGTGTGAGTAGCTCAGGGGCAGAGTTATGCTGGGAAATATAATGTTAGATTATTCTCAGCCAGCAGCAGGGGGAGGGAATTCCCAGCCAGGATGATGTCACGAGGGGGTGCCGTATGAGCCCGAGACAGAACAGATAAAAGTAGGTGCAGGGATCTGCACATGGTCTTTACTCGGGGGTCATGTCTACGATACGCATGTGAGGAAGTTCATGAAACCCTGGTCGAACGGCGCCCCCTGTAGCCAGACGCATAAGGTAACTGCTTGATATGACTGTCTGGCCCAGGGCTCATCCCAACTGAACGCCCGACCTCCTTAACCATGGGCGGAACACTACTGCGACAACACAGGGTGAGGGAATCACAATATTTATTGGATCCCCAAACAATTAGCGGCACATAGCACATAACCAGCAAATCACACAAATGTAACAGGCAACAGAGTTTCACCCTTCCGCTGGCTCACCAGGGATTAGAATGTCCGTGCCTCAGAGCTTCCAGGGCTACTTACTCCAATCCAGCAGCACCCCGCTTTCGGCGGGCACCCACTGAGAATGGAATAACGCCAGATTTAGGAAGCTGGCTGAGGTCCGCAAAGTCTGTAGTCAGGTGACCAAATTGTCCCAACCTGGGTTTCTTCCTTAAGTAGTCTCTGGTATGATGATATGATATAATCCTGGCAGCCAGAGTCGAAATCACTAGACTGCGGTTATGGTCTCCAATCGGAATCGAAGTCCCTAAATTGAAGCTATGTAGCCAAGTGATCCTCTAGTCGGAGCCAAAGTCCCTAGACCGAGTCCACAAGGCATCCTGGTTCTGATCCCCTAGCCAGCTCCTAAGAGCTTAGACTGGATCATGCAACATCCATCAACACTGGTGACGCCAAGAAGTCCCCTTTCATAGCCCGCGCCTTCCCTTAGGATATACTGTGCCCTTATTGGATTGGTTGTACAAGGTTGCTTCTCTTATTGGATGAATTTCAAGCTGCGTGGATAATGTTCAGTTACATGATGTGGACAGAAAGACTGAGGATATTTACATGTAGTCTGCAATCCAGAACTAGACAATGGCCACTGAGGTAATTTACATTATTATTATTATTATTATTATTTATTTATAGAGCACCATTAATTCCATGGTGCTGTACATGAGAAGGGGGTTACATACAGAATACATACACTAGTTACAATAGACAGACTAGTACAGAGGGAAGAGGGTCCTACCCTTGCGGGCTTACATTCTATAGGATTATGGGGAGGAAACAGTAGGTGGGGTGTAGATTGGACGGCAGCTCCGCACGGTGGTTGGGCGGCAGCTCCGCACGGTGGTCGGGCAGCAGCTCCGCACGGTGGTCGGGCAGCAGCTCCGCACGGTGGTCGGGCAGCAGCTCCGCACAGTGGTCGGGCAGCAGCTCCGCACGGTGGTTGGGCGGCAGTGAGTTCATTGTAGATTGTAGGCATTTCTGAACAGGTGGGTTTTCAGGTTCCGTTTGAAGTTTGCAAGGGTAGGGGATAGTCTGACGTGTTGAGACATTAGATTAGTAATACACAACTAAATTACAATGCACGCTCAGAAGGGCCTGGCAGAAACAATAGTTTAGCAAGCATGAGTTAACACACAGAAGGACAATACGTCTGGCTAATGTAAGAAATTTAACCCACGACACACATTGAAAAAGTCTGTGTCGTCACAAACGCTTTAATGGAACCCTCAAAAATATGCTGCGGGCGTTTGCTGACATTGAAAAGGACTGGGAAAAATAATTGCCACATCTCCTCTTCACCTATCGGGAGGTTCCCCAGGAGTCCACAGGGTTCTCGTCCTTTGAACTACTGTTTGGACGGAAGGTCCGTGGTTCTCTCACTCTTCTGAAGGAACACTGGGAGGGAGATGTCTCAGACACTGGAAGGCCTGTTCTTCCCTATTATTATTTATTATTATAGCGCCATTTATTCCATGATGCTTTACATGTGAAAGGGGTATACATAATAGGGACAAGTACAATAATCATAAACAAAACAAGGCACAGACTGGTACAGGAGGATGGAAGACCCTGCCCGCGAGGGCTCACAGTCTACAAGGGATGGGTGAGGATACAGTAAGTGAGGGTAGAGCTGATTGTGCGGCGCTGTATCAGACTGAGGATTACGGCAGGTTGTAGGCTTGTCGGAAGAGGTGGGTCTTCAGGTTCCTTTTGAAGCTTGTCAAGGTAGGCGAGAGTCTGATGTGCTGAGGTAGAGCATTCCAGAGTATGGGGGAGGCACGGGAGAAATCTTGGATGCGATTGTGGGAAGAGGAGATAAGAGAGGAGCAGAGAAGGAGATCTTGTCCTCACATCTGAGGTTGCGTGCAGGTAGGTACCGGGAGACTAGGTCAGAGATGTAAGGAGGAGACAGGTTGTGGATGGCTTTGTAGGTCATGGTTAGGGTTTTGAACTGGAGTCGTTGGGCAATGGGAAGCCAGTGAAGGGATTGGCAGAGAGGAGAGGTCGGGGAGTAGCGAGGGGACAGGTGGATGAGCCGGGCAGCTTAGTTTAGAATATAGAAACAACAAAGAGCCAGCACCAATGTGCACTAAGGCATCAAATATTCCAAACTGCATTATAAAAATTTTTTTTGAGATTTTTGGCAAAAAATTGCAATTTCTTGAGCTGCTTCGCCACGTCACGGCAAATCTCATTTGAAGCAGTCCTACACTAAAATATTTTTATAAAATGTGCCATGCGGCCTCACATATAAATAGCAGAACTGCTCTCAGCAGCACTCACCTGGTCTATTGCAGTCCCGTACCCATGACTGAGTCATGGCTGTGGGCGGGACAGGTCCAAGCAAATGCTGCATGAAGTATATATATAGCCTGTGGACAAAGCCTGATGACCCAATGTGAACAGTCACCAAACGCCAAAATCTATACAGATGGAATACATCCCAAATTGGGGTGCATAGCAAGGTGGAGGTCAACCACCGACCAATTCAACAAAGAAACAACAAAGAGCCAGCACCAATGTGCACTAAGGCATCAAATATTCCAAACTGCATTATAAAAATTTTTTTTGAGATTTTTGGCAAAAAATTGCAATTTCTTGAGCTGCTTCGCCACGTCACGGCAAATCTCATTTGAAGCAGTCCTACACTAAAATATTTTTATAAAATGTGCCATGCGGCCTCACATATAAATAGCAGAACTGCTCTCAGCAGCACTCACCTGGTCTATTGCAGTCCCGTACCCATGACTGAGTCATGGCTGTGGGCGGGACAGGTCCAAGCAAATGCTGCATGAAGTATATATATAGCCTGTGGACAAAGCCTGATGACCCAATGTGAACAGTCACCAAACGCCAAAATCTATACAGATGGAATACATCCCAAATTGGGGTGCATAGCAAGGTGGAGGTCAACCACCGACCAATTCAACAAAGAAACAACAAAGAGCCAGCACCAATGTGCACTAAGGCATCAAATATTCCAAACTGCATTATAAAAAAATTTTTTTGAGATTTTTGGCAAAAAATTGCAATTTCTTGGGCTGCTTCGCCACGTCACGGCAAATCTCATTTGAAGCAGTCCTACACTAAAATATTTTTATAAAATGTGCCATGCGGCCTCACATATAAATAGCAGAACTGCTCTCAGCAGCACTCACCTGGTCTATTGCAGTCCCGTACCCATGACTGAGTCATGGCTGTGGGCGGGACAGGTCCAAGCAAATGCTGCATGAAGTATATATATAGCCTGTGGACAAAGCCTGATGACCCAATGTGAACAGTCACCAAACGCCAAAATCTATACAGATGGAATACATCCCAAATTGGGGTGCATAGCAAGGTGGAGGTCAACCACCGACCAATTCAACAAAGAAACAACAAAGAGCCAGCACCAATGTGCACTAAGGCATCAAATATTCCAAACTGCATTATAAAAATTTTTTTTGAGATTTTTGGCAAAAAATTGCAATTTCTTGAGCTGCTTCGCCACGTCACGGCAAATCTCATTTGAAGCAGTCCTACACTAAAATATTTTTATAAAATGTGCCATGCGGCCTCACATATAAATAGCAGAACTGCTCTCAGCAGCACTCACCTGGTCTATTGCAGTCCCGTACCCATGACTGAGTCATGGCTGTGGGCGGGACAGGTCCAAGCAAATGCTGCATGAAGTATATATATAGCCTGTGGACAAAGCCTGATGACCCAATGTGAACAGTCACCAAACGCCAAAATCTATACAGATGGAATACATCCCAAATTGGGGTGCATAGCAAGGTGGAGGTCAACCACCGACCAATTCAACAAAGAAACAACAAAGAGCCAGCACCAATGTGCACTAAGGCATCAAATATTCCAAACTGCATTATAAAAATTTTTTTTTTTGAGATTTTTGGCAAAAAATTGCAATTTCTTGAGCTGCTTCGCCACGTCACGGCAAATCTCATTTGAAGCAGTCCTACACTAAAATATTTTTATAAAATGTGCCATGCGGCCTCACATATAAATAGCAGAACTGCTCTCAGCAGCACTCACCTGGTCTATTGCAGTCCCGTACCCATGACTGAGTCATGGCTGTGGGCGGGACAGGTCCAAGCAAATGCTGCATGAAGTATATATATAGCCTGTGGACAAAGCCTGATGACCCAATGTGAACAGTCACCAAACGCCAAAATCTATACAGATGGAATACATCCCAAATTGGGGTGCATAGCAAGGTGGAGGTCAACCACCGACCAATTCAACAAAGAAACAACAAAGAGCCAGCACCAATGTGCACTAAGGCATCAAATATTCCAAACTGCATTATAAAAATTTTTTTTGAGATTTTTGGCAAAAAATTGCAATTTCTTGAGCTGCTTCGCCACGTCACGGCAAATCTCATTTGAAGCAGTCCTACACTAAAATATTTTTATAAAATGTGCCATGCGGCCTCACATATAAATAGCAGAACTGCTCTCAGCAGCACTCACCTGGTCTATTGCAGTCCCGTACCCATGACTGAGTCATGGCTGTGGGCGGGACAGGTCCAAGCAAATGCTGCATGAAGTATATATATAGCCTGTGGACAAAGCCTGATGACCCAATGTGAACAGTCACCAAACGCCAAAATCTATACAGATGGAATACATCCCAAATTGGGGTGCATAGCAAGGTGGAGGTCAACCACCGACCAATTCAACAAAGAAACAACAAAGAGCCAGCACCAATGTGCACTAAGGCATCAAATATTCCAAACTGCATTATAAAAATCTCAAAAAAATTTTTTATTGGGTCATCAGGCTTTGTCCACAGGCTATATATACTTCATGCAGCATTTGCTTGGACCTGTCCCGCCCACAGCCATGACTCAGTCATGGGTACGGGACTGCAATAGACCAGGTGAGTGCTGCTGAGAGCAGTTCTGCTATTTATATGTGAGGCCGCATGGCACATTTTATAAAAATATTTTAGTGTAGGACTGCTTCAAATGAGATTTGCCGTGACGTGGCGAAGCAGCTCAAGAAATTGCAATTTTTTGCCAAAAATCTCAAAAAAAATTTTATAATGCAGTTTGGAATATTTGATGCCTTAGTGCACATTGGTGCTGGCTCTTTGTTGTTTCTTAGTTTAGAATATATTGTAAGGGTGCGAGACTGTTAGAAGTGAGGCCACAGAGCAGGAGGTTGCAATAATCCAGGCGGGAGATAATAAGGGCATGCACTAGGGTTTTTGCAGCTTCTTGGGAAAGGAATGTACTGATCCGGGAAATATTTTTGAGTTGGAGGGGGCAGGAGGTGAAGAAGGCTTGAAAGAGAGATCAGAGTCTAGGATTACTCCCAGACAGCGAGCACGTGGCACTGGGGAAAGTGAGCAGCCATTGACATTGATGGATAGGTCGGTTGGGGGCAATGCGTGAGGAGGAGGAAAAATAATGAATTCTTCTGTTTTGTCCATGTTCAGTTTTAGGAATCGAGCAGAGAATAAGTATGAAACAGCAGACAGACATTGTGGGATTCTGGTTAGTAGAGAGGTGATGTCAGGTCCAGAGAGGTAGATCTGTGTGTCATCAGCGTAGAGATGGTACTGAAAGCCGTGGGACTCAACATAAAAGTGACATTAATATTCTGTAGATCCTCCTTTTGCAGAAATCACAGCCCCTAGTGGCTATCTGTAGCTTTTAATGAGTTCCTGGATCCTGGATGAAGGTATATTTGACCATTCCTGGTTACAAAACAATTCCAGTTCAGGTAAGTTTGATGGTCACCGAGCATGGACCGCCGCTTCACATCATCCCACATATTTTCAATGATATTCAGGTCTGGGGACTGGGATGGCCATTCCAGAACATTGTAATTGTTCCTCTGCATGAATGCCTGAGTAGATTTGGAGCGGTGTTTTGGATCATTGTCTTGCTGAAATATCCATCCCCTGCGTAACTTCAACTTCGTCACTGATTCTTGCAGATTATTGTCGAGAATCTGCTGATACTGAGTTGAATCCATGTGATCCTCAACTTTAACAAGATTCCCGGTGCCAGCATTGGCCACACAGCCCCAAAGCATGATGGAACCTCCACCAAATTTGACTGTGGGTAGCAACTGCTTTTCTTGGAATGCCGTGTTTTTTTGCCTCCATGCATAACGCCTTTTTGTATGACCAAACAACTCAATCTTTGTTTCATCAGTCCACAGGACCTTCTTCCAAAATGTAACTGGCTTGTCCAAATGTGCTTTTGCATACCTCAGGCGACTGTTTGTGGCGTGCTTGCAGAAACGGCTTCTTTCGCATCACTCTCCCATACAGCTTCTCCTTGTGCAACGTGCGCTGTATTGTTGACCGATGCACAGTGACACCATCTGCAGCAAGATGATGCTGCAGGTCTTTGGAGGTGGTCTGTGGATTGTCCTTGACTGTTCTCACCATTCTTCTTCTCTGCCTTTCTGATATTTTTCTTGGCCTGCCACTTCTGCGCTTAACAAGAACTGTACCTGTGTTCTTCCATTTCCTTACTATGTTCCTCACAGTGGAAACTGACAGGTTAAATCTCTGAGACAACTTTTTGTACTTTCCCCTGAACAACTATGTTGAATAATCAAAACCTATAAAGAACCATGAATGAACGAGCCTAATAATTAAAAATATATTTTTTATTGCGTAATTATTTAAAAACATAAACATATAGAAGACAAAATGAGGTCACAATCAGATACCCTCAGGTGATCACAATTACTGGTCTATAAATGGCATGAATGCACAACAGGTATGTGTCAGAAAAACCTATACCTCAAAAAAGCATAGTGAAATGACATGGAGATATGAATCAGAAGAAGAGTGGCCCCTATTAAAAATAGAGGAAATCCACGTTAGTACTAGAAAAATACAACACATATTAATACCACATAAAGCTGCCCCAATGAAGACGAATACTGTAAAGCCTATGTCAGCAGCTGAAAGAATGCAAAAAATGCAGAAGCAAAAAGATAATTAAAGGCCAATGCCCATTATATCCATTAGATGGCGATGAACACACATGACTTGTAATGAAAGGCCAGCAGAAAAATGAGGTGATGACCATCATGTGAAAAGAAAAAGAAAGGATATAGGTCAGGCTGGAGGGAGATGAACCCCAATCGCAGGATACCAAAAAATTAATTAAGAAGTGGCAATGGAAAAATCAAAAGCTGGCAGAAAAAAATGAGACTGCCCCAACCGGAGCTAGTGCTGTAAAGCCCTATTCCCAAAGCCACAATGCAGTAATAATGCGAAGACAGAGAAAAAACCCCTAATGCCCATAGTATCCACAAAATGGTAGTCCTACAGAGTATAGCCAAAAGCCATAGGAGCCAGCCATAAAGATAAGACACAAGATACCGGGAAGATAACAACCTGAGGGTGAGGTGATACCCCTACACGTGTTTCGCAATAGCTTCCTCCAACACCCCCTTTACAGTATTCGTCTTCATTGGGGCAGCTTTATGTGGTATTAATATGTGTTGTATTTTTCTAGTACTAACGTGGATTTCCTCTATTTTTAATAGGGGCCACTCTTCTTCTGATTCATATCTCCATGTCATTTCACTATGCTTTTTTGAGGTATAGGTTTTTCTGACACATACCTGTTGTGCATTCATGCCATTTATAGACCAGTAATTGTGATCACCTGACGGTATCTGATTGTGACCTCATTTTGTCTTCTATATGTTTATGTTTTAAATAATTACTCAATAAAAAATATATTTTTAATTATTAGGCTCGTTCATTCATGGTTCTTTATAGGTTTTGTTGCTAAGTGAGTGGAGCCATTACTTATGACTTTTGGTCTAAAATTGGTTTTCTTATGATATGCTGAATAATCTTTGTTTTCAGATCATTTGAGAGTTGTTTTGAGGAGCCCATGATGCCACTGTTCATAGGAGATTCAAATAGGAGGACAACTTGCAAGTGGCCACCTTAAATACCTTTTCTATGATTGGATACACCGGCCTATGAAGTGCAAAGCTCAATGAGGTTACAAAACCAATTTAGTGCTTCAGTAAGTCAGTAAAAAGTAGTTAGGAGTGTTCAAATCAAGAAATTGATAAGGGTGCCCATACTTTTGCACCGGTCAAATTTTGTTTAAATGCGGATTGCACATTTTCTGTTAGTACCATAAACCTCATTTCAATCCAGAAATATTCCTCAGTCCATCAGTTATTAGATATATGACACTGAAATAGCAAAAACCCAAATTGTTATAAAGAAAAAAGGTTACATTAATAGGGGTGCACAAACTTTTTCATATGACTGTATGTACTGTATACCATTGTACAGTACTGTATATACTATATAGCATGTCTAACAATTTTCATTTGTGGTTACAGTATTGCACTTTCCATGTGATAACCAGTGTGACGCCCCTGGACTATCAGATCGTCACAGGATACTGCACAATCTGCCCCCCCCCCCCCACCCGTGCAGTATCCAACTCCCTCTTTTTTAAGGGGTCCCAACCAAATGGTGTTGCCTACTTCAGCTAATGAAATCCTAGATACACCCTGCACCACACCCACCAGACACACCAGTGGACGGCCAGAGTGGTATAGAGTTGCCCACCTGGGGGGGTCAGGGATGGGGAGGTGAGGAGTGTAGTCAGTTAGTTAGAGAGGTACTGAGTGGTGGTTGGAGAGGAACCCTCAAGCTGAGAGGAGCTCTGAGGAGGTCGGGAGTGGGGACTCCCATAAGGAAACTGTCTAGGTAGCAGACGGTAGTCTGGGCCTAGAGGAGCTGGACCCCCGGTCGCAGGGGATCGTGGCTTGGATCTGTCGAGCAGGACAGCCGGCGACCTAGCACCATCACCGGGTTAATGTATTTATGTAGATAAATGTAAGGTCATGCACTTGGGTAGAGGAAATAACATTTATGATTATGTACTTAATTGTAGAACACTGGGTAAAACAGACACAGAAAAAGACTTGGGTGTATGGGTGGATGGTAAACTTCACTTTAGTGGACAGTGTCAGGCAGCTGCTGCCAGGGCTAATAAAATAATGGGATGTATTAAAAGAGGTAGAAGTGTTCATGAAAAAAATATAGTTCTACCTCTGTACAAGTCACTAGTGCGACCGCTCTTATATACTGTGTACAATTCTGCTCACCGATATATAAGAAGGACATAGCTGAACTGGAGAGGGTGCAGAGAAGACCACCAAGATTATTAGAGGAATGGGGGGCTGCAATACCAAGACAGGAAAAACGAAGGCTTAGGGGGATCTAATCACAATGTATAAATATATGAGGGGACAGTACAGAGACCTTTACACCTAGGCCTGCGACTGGAACACGGGGGCATCCGCTACGTCTTGAGGAAAGAAGGTTTAATCATAATCACAGACGAGGATTCTTTACTGTACGAGCAGTGAGACTATGGAACTCTCTGCCGCATGATGTTGTAATGAGGGATTCACTACTAACATTAAGCAGAGCCTGGATGCCTTTCCTGAAAAATGTAATATTACCAGTTATGTATATTAGATTTTATGACAGGGTATTGATCCAGGGAACTAGTCTGATTGCCGGATGTGGACGAAGGAAGGACATTTTTTCCCCATTGGAACTTGTTTGCCACATTGGGTTTTTTTTTGCCTTCCTCTGGATCAACATGTTAGGCTACGGGTTGAACTAGATGGACTTACAGTCTCAACCTTAAAAACTATGATACTATGACCAAGGCATGACGGGGTACATGGACCCTAGGTCAGGGAGTAGCTGCATGCAACCCAATAATTTACCCATGGAGAACGGAGCCTTCAAGATTCGTTCCCAACTGCTCCAAAATCGGGGCACTGGGGCAATGAGGGGGATAGGACTTTCCATCCAAAACGGTCCAGAAAATCCCAAGCCTGAACCCTGAGAGCAAGCTCCCACACTTAGCCATAGTGGGAAGCGGGACCTGGCAAGTTTCATACTACTGGTGTGAAGCCCCACAGGTGGTGTAGCGGTGCATTACCTTCAGGGACTCCACGTGAAGGGACAATCTGGTCACAGGTAAGTCTCTTCTTTAGGAGTTTCATCATGCCACTCTTGGTATTGCGGTCAGGGTGACCGCCACTGCAGATTAGGGGACACCTGGGGCTGATGGTGGGTGCAGTCAGTTGTAGTGGCCTCCCGAGAGTGAGGCAGGCCCCAGGGTCTTGTGTAGGTGTGTGGAACCACAGGTTGCAGAATGACTCACACGCACAGTCCAGACAGTCTTTCAGGGGTTTTACTCACAATTGATAGCAGGGTCAGTAACCGGGTGTAGCTGGGATGAACCAGAGGAAACCAGGCACTCCTTTAGGCTGACTTTTGAGGGTGACCACCGACTCGCCTTCCTAGCCCTGCTGTTTTTGGGGTGACCCAGACTTGCAGTCCTGCTGGGGTCACCCAGGGAAGTTGCTGCTGCCTGTTCTCACCTCGTTTCGGCCAGTTTGCTTGTAGCCTGGACCAGGACACTCCGGCTGCTTGCCTCCTGTGAGCTATGGGCCCTCTCTTTGCTACATGGCTGCGGACTCTGTGGTGGTATGGTGTGGGTCTGAAGTGCCCCCACCGGCAGGTTTGGCAGGGAAAACTGAATGAATCTCTGCACTGGGACCTGTTACCCTTACGGGCCTGGTACCTCCCTGGCAGTCCCCGTACTCAGCCACCCATCTCTAGCCTTGGGTGGATTTCGGGTGGCACTACCAGGTGACCGATCTCACTACTTTCTCCCCACTGTGCCTGCCCACCCCACCTAGCAACCAGACTGTTTATCACACCCCTTGAGTGGAGATGGAGGCCACGCCCCCTCCTGGATTCCCCAGGGGTCCACTCAAAGGTCCATGTGGGAGACCTGATTACTATGCGCCTGTGTAATCACACCTCGGTTAGCCTTCTGGATTACCTGTATTGTACTGCCCCCAGCATGGGTGCAGTACTCAGTGGCGCCTGACCAGGTCAGGGGCGCCACATTCCCCCTTAGTTATCACCAGCACGTCCTCGAGCAGCAAGACAACATTTAAAATGCATAAAACGGTAAAAGCATTTAAAACATTTTAAAGCATACCAGGTACCATACATCACCACCCTCCACCCACAAGTCCGTTACCCACCCAAAACCCTCTCAGGAGGCAGGTCACCGGTCTTTTTGGTAACCAGGTCTGGGCCATCTGTTTCCCCAGACCTTTCCTCCAATCTTCCTCTCCCGTTGAGCCGCGCCTTCGGCCCCTTCTGGCAGGATGTAGAGGCGGCTTTCTTGGTCTGGTGGTTAACAGGGTATACCCTGCCTTCTGGAGCCGCGCCTTCGGCCTCTTCTGGCAGGATGTAGAGGCGGCTCCCACAGTCGATGCAGACAGGGTACCCTCTTTGTGGTGGAGAGCCAGGCCCCATAAACAGGCTGGCTCTGGTGGTGGTACCATTCAAGGTAACTATTAACACTGCGAGAGTTTGTGGCTATAGCCAGTTCATAGCCTTAGGGCGGCTTTGCACGTTGCAACATCGCACGTGCGATGTCGGTGGGGTCAAATCGAAAGTGACGCACATCCGGCGTCACTTTCGACATCGTTGTGTGTAAATTCTAGATGATACGATAAACGAGCGCAAAAGCGTCGTTATCGTATCATCGTTGCAAGCTCCGACTTTTCCATAATTTTGCTGCAGCGATGGTACGATGCTGTTCCTCGTTCCTGCGGCAGCACACATCGCTGTGTATAACGCTGCAGGAGCGAGGAACTTCACCTTACCTGCCGCCGGCGGCTCTACGGAAGGAAGGAGGTGGGCGGGATGTTTACATCCTGCTCATCTCCGCCCCTCCGCCGCTATTGGCCGCCTGCCGTGTGATGTCGCTATGACGCCGCACGACCCGCCCCTTAGGAAGGAGGCGGGACGCCGGCCAGAGCGACGGTCGCAGGGCAGGTGAGTGCATGTGAAGCTGGCATAGCGATAATTTTCGCTACGCCAGCTATCATAAGATATCGTACCTGCGATGGGGGCGGGGACTATTGCGTGCGACTTCGCAGCATCGGCTTGCGATGTTGCAACGTGCAAAGCCCGCCTTAAGGTCCGTATTTAAAGTGCACAAAAACTGGTGCAAAGTGTGCTTGATAAACAGGTTCTCACATAAGTTCATGTGGGCGCATTCTTGAACTTTTAACATTGCTTCAACTTTAAAACTTGCTGTACTTTTCTTTACATGAACTCTCTGACACCAGGTGCAACGATGAAGCCATATCCAGATTTCAAACTAAATTCCTCTACAACACCGTGGCAAAGGGGTCCTCTTTCCTGGGGGCAGATTTTTCTTAGGAACTGTTTGTCTTAGATCTCTGGCTGTAATCTTGTCTCTATACCTATCTGAGGACTGCTGTGTGGCGGCCTGTTTCGCGCGGGCGCGGCGCTGTGCTCTGGTTGTAGGGCTCTTGGTGACTGCAGGTTCCCAGGTTACGTATATACGCGGTATGGTGATGGCCAGAGGTTCATCTTCAGAGGGTATCGAGCTCTCCTCATCCCAGCAGGAGTATGGCAACATTTCAGGCTCCAGGCCCCCTTCAGCTTCACAGGGTGCTGCGTCCTTCTCCGGCTGTTCTGGGATTGCTGCTTCAGCCTCCGGGCCTCCCCTCCCCCTTAGTTCTTCTGAGCACTCCTCGGATGGCAGCGCTGGGGACAGGCCTTCCTCTTCTAGACAGGACAGTGGGCCTTCAGCCGTGGGAGTCTCTGAGGACACTCTGGGTGAGCGCCTGGGGAGCAGATAGCGGTCCACCATTTCATTGGGGAACCGCGCCTCCAGATCTGCCTTAAACTTGACAAACTCCGGGTCTTCTCCTTCCGGCGGGGACGTAGGACCCGGTTCCTTGGACTGGGGATCGCTGTCTGCTCTGGCCTTGGAGGCCGGGGTAGATGGCCTTGCGGCCTGGTCTTGGCGGGCCGGGCAGGGCATCGCTGCTGCGGCCTGGTCTTGGCGGGCCGGGCAGGGCATCGCTGCTGCGGCCTGGTCTTGGCGGGCCAGGCAGGGCATCGCTGCTGCGGAATGGTCTTGCCGGGCAGGGCATCGCTTCTGCGGCCTGGTCTTGGCAGGTCGGACGAGACGCTTCTGCGACCTGGTCTTGGCTGGATGGGCTGGGCATCTCTGCGGGGACCGTGGGCCTCTCAGCAGGGATCCGCACGGGCGTCTCCTCCGGGGGTGCAGCAGGGGTCTGAGCGGGCATGGCAGCGTGGCGTACAGCGGGCATCGCAGCGGGCATCGCAGCGGGCTCTAGATATGGCAGCGCTGGCAGGGTCGGTGCACTCGAGCGGGCAGGAGCAACACAGGACTCACCCATCGGCAGCATCATCGGGGTCTGAGTCGTTGCCGCCCGGTGTGGCGTTTGTTGTGCGGTCCACTTCTTATAAGCCCACACCGCTGTAGCCATCTCTCGGAGCTCCGTACGTCCTTCCCTGAGCTGCTGTATCATACTCGCCTCCAGCCGTTCGCAGAACTGGGCAAGCTCCCAGTCCCACCAGGCAGCGCAGCCTGGCTCTGGATCTTTATATTCAGACGCCATTTCTTCTCCTCTCAGCATCGCCTCTGCACAGCCTTTCACCTTTGCTTTCTGCTGCAGACTCGTGACTTCTTCTTCCCGCCGTCTCTGGACAACTCCGCTTCCATCACTTGCAAGGTCAGGACGCTGCAGGGGTTCTCTGGGTAGCCACACCTCTTTGTGGGCGGTAACTTCTTCTTTCGCGAGCAGCTGTTGTTCTTTGGCGCACTTTCTGTGGTGGAAACATGGCGACGCTTCCAATTTTTCAAGTGGACCGCCCAGGCACATGGTCACCTGTCTTAACAAGTCTAGTCCTTATCCTGTTCGTGACACCAGATGTGAAGCCCCACAGGTGTTGTGTCGGTGCATTACCTTCAGGGACTCCACGTGGAGGGACAATCTGGTCACGGGTAAGTCTCTTTTGGATTTTCGTGACGCCACTCTCGGTATTGCGGTCAGGGTGACCGCCACTGCAGATTATGGGACACCTGGGGCTGATGGTGGGTGCAGTCAGTTGTAGTGGCCTCCCGAGAGTGAGGCAGGCCCCAGGGTCCTGTGTAGGTGTGTGGAACCACAGGTTGCAGAATGACTCACACGCACAGTCCAGACAGTCTTTCAGGGTTTTTACTCACAATTGATGGCAGGGTGAGTAACCTGGGCGTAGCTGGGATGAACCAGAGGAAACCAGGTATCCTTCAGGCTGACTTTTGAGGGTGACCAGCGACTCGCCTTCCTAGCCTTGGTGTTTTTGGGGTGACCCCGACTTGCAGTCCTGCTGGAGTCACCCAGGGAAGTTGCTGCTGCCTGTTCTCCCCTCGTTTCGGCCCGTTTGCTTGTAGCCTGGACCAGGTCACTCCGGCTGCTTGCCTCCTGTGAGCTATGGGCCCTCTCTTTGCTACGTGGCTGCGGACTCTGTGGTGGTATGGTGTGGGTCTGAAATGCCCCCTCAGGCAGGTTTGGCAGGAAAAACTAAATGAATCTCTGCACTGGGACCTGTTACCCCTGCGGGCCTGGCACCTCCCTGGCAGTCCCCTTACTCTGCCAACCCTTTGCTCTCTCTAGCCTTGGGTGGATTTCGGGTGGCACTACCAGGTGACCGGTCTCCCCCGTCAGTAGCCACTGCACCTGCATTGTCTGACTAGTATCAAATTGTTTGCGTTTTGCACACGTTTTACCTGCGGTTTTGTCGACAAAAACACAGCTCACCAACTTAATTCCAGAATGACAACATCAATGCTGGAGTGTGTGACGCCCCCGACCTATTCAGGGTGTCACAGGGAACTGCGCCCCTGTCCTTATGGGGCAGGACTCCACCCCCCATGGTTCTGGGATCCCAACTGTTGGTATTGTTCTATCAGCATTCAAATCCTAGCCACACCTCACACCACACCCTGTCAGGCACACCAGTGGGTGGTCTATCTGGAACTGGGACACCCGCCTAGTGGTCAGGCAGGGAGGTGGGAGGGAGGAAGTGTAGAGCAGAGCAGAGCTTAGAGTGAGTTGAGTAGTAGCCCTCAGAGGAGCTGGAAGTTGGAGCTCCCCGTGGGACGTTTGGCTAGGTCGCAGGCGGTGGTCTGAGACCGGAAGAGTCGGAGACCCAGTCAGGGTATTAGAGAGGGGTGCCAGGCTTAGTTTTGGAGAACAGTCGGCACCGGAGTATCTAGTAATCGGACCAGTACCGAGCATGGCGGGGTACTGGACCTAGATCAGGGAGTAGCTTCACGCAACCTGATAATTAACCTGTGGAGGATAGTCTCTTTATGGACTTTCCCCAAGAGCTCAGAGATCGAAGGCACCAACACGAGGGGGATAGGGCTTTCCAGTTTATGCGGCCCACTGAGATCCCAAGTGTCAGCCATCGAGAGCACAGCTCCTCTACTTAACAGTGGGTAGTGGGACCCCAACAGCTTCAAGCCGAGGGGTCACTCAGAACATCTAAATTCTAGTGCATGGAGGCAGGTGACAGACCATCAGCAATACCAACGGGAGTGGACTCCCGGACGAGCTCCCCTGAAGTGGCAGCGGTACCCAGAGACTTGGTTTACCTTTGCGTGAGAGTCTGCTTTATGGTCGCATCCATACCAACACGACATGAGTGAGTACGCTATCCTCCCCTGCTTCCAACCTGCACTACACTCCCCTGCACCCCACCATCCAGAGTCCCAGGGCCTCCCATACCTGTGGAGGGAACGGCATCTGGCTGCCCCGCTCCATCTCCCCCGGGTACTCCCATCGGCAGCAGCGGTACTCCCCTTACCGCGAACAACGGGTGGCGTCACAAACTCTTATCCCCTGTAAATAATCCCCCTTTACATTTTAAGTGGTCGCGAGCCCCCGGGTCCGGAGACCCTCGAGCCACAGCAGACCCCGGATCTGAGCGGTTCGACCGCTGCAGGGGCAGCTCAAGTGATTCTGGCATGTCAGTGTCCCTGTGCCAGTGTCCGTGTGCCAGTGTCCGTGTGCTGGTGTTCCTGTGCCGGTGTCCGTGTGTCTGTGTTCCTGTGCCGGTGTCCGTGTGTCTGTGTTCCTGTGCCGGTGTCTGTGTGCCGGTGTCCATATGCCGGTGTCCGTGTGCCGGTGTCCGTGTGTCTGTGTTCCTGTGCCGCTGTCTGTGTGCCGGTTTCCCTGTGCCGGTGTCCGCGTGTCTGTGTTCCTGTGCCGGTGTCTGTGTGCCGGTGTCCATATGCCGGTGTCCGTGTGCCGGTGTCCGTGTGTCTGTGTTCCTGTGCCGCTGTCCGTGTGCCGGTTTCCCTGTGCCGGTGTCTGTCTCTCTTGCGCTCTTTCTCCCCTAGCACTACACACTCACCGATCACCGGCTGTCACTCTGCTCCCGCTGCCTCTCATCTTCTTCCGAACCCGCTCATTAGCCTTATACATATTGACTCCTCCCCCTGTCTGTGATTGGTTGCAACCAATCACAGCCTGGTGGGCGTGTCTATTGTCTACTACCACTTAAGTGAGCCAAAGCTGGAGGACTCACGTGACTGACTGATTGTGCAGCTGACTTCAGTCACGGCCTGAACCACTGTGACCCTGTGATGTCACTGCCGCGACACACGCTCTACTGTGGGACCCGAAGCTGTGACATCAGGGGTTCACCCCAGTTCATTCTGATCGCGCAGCTCTGTGCACTCACAGCGGGCAGTCATGCTCTATGGCCGATCGCTGTGACAGGGCAGGGATGTAGCAGAGCTGAATCACCGTGGGATCTCGTGTGGATTACTTTGGACCTGCAGGACTGTTTGGGGGTTAATAAAGTGGTGAAAGAGGAAGTTTTTGAATTTTATTCCAAATAAAGTTTTGGGTGTTTGTGTTTATTTACTTTCACTTACAGATTAGTGATAGGGGCGGGGGTCTCATAGACGCCTGACATCACAAACCTAGGGCTTAGTGGCAGCTGTGAGCTGTTATTAATCCCTTATTACCCTGATTGCCACAGCACCAGGGCAATGGGAAGAGCCGAGTCCAGCGCCAAAATTGGAGCATCTAATGGATGTGCCTCTTCTGGGGCAGCTGTGGGCTGCTATTATTAGGCTGGAAAGGGCCAAATAACAATGGATCTTCCCACCCTAATAATATCAGCCCCCAGTTGTCTGCTCTACCTTGGCTGGTATTAGAAAAATGAGGGAGATACCATGTAATATTTTTTAACCCCCCCCCCCCAAAAAAACCCAGCTGTTCATGCTGGCTATCCCTCTATCAAACTATTCTGTTATTTCTTTCTATCTGTTCTTTATTATCTATCCATCTCTTCTTTCTATCTATACATCATCCGATTTTGTTTCTCCTTTAAAAAAAAAAAATCGCAGTAAAATCGCAGTAAACTCGCCCCCACATGCAGCGGTTTTCCGGCTGTGACCGGGTGCAGTTTGGCCTTTATTTGACCACAAAGATGCATTTTTCATCCAAACAACGCACCAAAACGCACTTGTTGCAAAAACGCATAAAAAAATGCATGTGTTTTGCCGCATTTTTACTGGTTTTGCCCAATGCATTATTTAAGTCAAATCTATTGACTGGACGGGCAGAAAGCCGCTGTGCACACTGGAAAAAATCCGCACCGTCTGGCAGAAAACTGCACCCGCAGCAAAAACCGCGGTAATAACGCACCCGTGGTTTTGCGCAGTTTTTACCATTATCGGCCCTGTGCGCACGCTGCGGATTTACTGCAGTCATTCCCCAGCAAAACCTATGGGGATAAAAATGCTGCACACACACCGGGGTCTTATATCGCGGATTTACCTGCGGCTGCGGAATAATGAGCAGTCACTTCTTTTCCGCAGGTACCTGCAGTGTTTGCCATAGATAATGGTAAAATAACGCAGGGACCAACCCGCGGAAAAAACGCAGCAAATCCGCACCAAATCCACACCAAATGTACACCAAATCCACACCAAATCCACACCAAATCCGCACCAAATCCGCACCAAATCCGCACCAAATCCACACCAAATCTACACTAAATCCACACCAAATCCGCACCAAAGCTACACCAAATCCACACCAAATCTACACCAAATCCGCACCAAAGCTACACCAAATCCGCACCAAAGCTACACCAAATCCACACCAAATCCGCACCAAAGCTACACCAAATCCGCACCAAAGCTACACCAAATCCACACCAAATCCGCACCAAAGCTACACCAAATCCACACCAAAGCTACACCAAATCCACACCAAATCCACACCAAAGCTACACCAAATCCACACCAAAGCTACACCAAATCCACACCAAATCCGCACCAAAGCTACACCAAATCCGCACCAAAGCTACACCAAATCCACACCAAATCCACACCAAATCCGCACCAAAGCTACACCAAATCCACACCAAATCCGCACCAAATCCACACCAAATCCACACCAAATCCACACCAAATCCGCACCAAAGCTACACCAAATCCGCACCAAATCCGCACCAAAGCTACACCAAATCCACACCAAATCCGCACCAAAGCTACACCAAATCCGCACCAAAGCTACACCAAATCCACACCAAATCCGCACCAAAGCTACACCAAATCCACACCAAAGCTACACCAAATCCACACCAAATCCACACCAAATCCGCACCAAATCCACACCAAAGCTACACCAAATCCACACCAAAGCTACACCAAATCCACACCAAATCCGCACCAAAGCTACACCAAATCCGCACCAAAGCTACACCAAATCCACACCAAATCCACACCAAATCCGCACCAAAGCTACACCAAATCCACACCAAATCCACACCAAATCCGCACCAAATCCACACCAAATCCACACCAAAGCTACACCAAAGCTACACCAAATCCACACCAAATCCGCACCAAAGCTACACCAAATCCACACCAAATCTACACCAAATCCGCACCAAAGCTACACCAAATCTACACCAAATCCACAACAAATCTACACCAAATTCCCACCAAATCTACACCAAATGCGCACGCTGCGGATTTACTGCAGTCATTCCCCAGCAAAACCTATGGGGATAAAAATGCTGCACACACACCGGGGTCTTATATCGCGGATTTACCTGCGGCTGCGGAATAATGAGCAGTCACTTCTTTTCCGCAGGTACCTGCAGTGTTTGCCATAGATAATGGTAAAATAACGCAGGGACCAACCCGCGGAAAAAACGCAGCAAATCCGCACCAAATCCACACCAAATGTACACCAAATCCACACCAAATCCACACCAAATCCGCACCAAATCCGCACCAAATCCACACCAAATCTACACTAAATCCACACCAAATCCGCACCAAAGCTACACCAAATCCACACCAAATCCGCACCAAAGCTACACCAAATCCACACCAAATCCGCACCAAAGCTACACCAAATCCACACCAAATCCGCACCAAAGCTACACCAAATCCGCACCAAAGCTACACCAAATCCACACCAAATCCGCACCAAAGCTACACCAAATCCACACCAAAGCTACACCAAATCCACACCAAATCCACACCAAAGCTACACCAAATCCACACCAAAGCTACACCAAATCCACACCAAATCCGCACCAAAGCTACACCAAATCCGCACCAAAGCTACACCAAATCCACACCAAATCCACACCAAATCCGCACCAAAGCTACACCAAATCCACACCAAATCCGCACCAAATCCACACCAAATCCGCACCAAATCCACACCAAATCCGCACCAAAGCTACACCAAATCCGCACCAAATCCGCACCAAAGCTACACCAAATCCACACCAAATCCGCACCAAAGCTACACCAAATCCGCACCAAAGCTACACCAAATCCACACCAAATCCGCACCAAAGCTACACCAAATCCACACCAAAGCTACACCAAATCCACACCAAATCCACACCAAATCCGCACCAAAGCTACACCAAATCCACACCAAATCCGCACCAAAGCTACACCAAATCCACACCAAATCCGCACCAAATTCCCACCAAATCTGCACCAAATTCCCACCAAATCCACTCCGCACCAAATCCACACTCAGATTTTGGTACGGGTGCGGAAATCTTTCAGAGGGTTCGGAATTTTCTTAGGCTATGTGCCCACGCTACAGGATTTACCGCGGATTTACCGCGGATTTTGCCGCGGATTTGCCGAAAATCTGCAGCAGCAGCACTTCCAAGCCATTTCAATGGCATTTTGGAAATGCTGTGCCCATGCTGCGGATTTTTCCGCGGCGGATTTGCCGCGGATTTTGATCCGGAAAAATCTGCAGCATGTCAATTGTTTGGTGCAGATTTGGTGCGGATTTTTGGCTTTGAATGGGGAAAAAAAAAAAAAAAAATCCGCATCAAAATCCGCGGCAAATCCGCGGGTGCGGATTTGCCGCGAAAGTCGCGGATTTTCAGGCAAAAAAATCCGCAGGGACAAACCGCAGCTTCCTGCAGAAAAGGGACAGGATCATTGTTTTTCTCAAAAAATTCTGCAACAAAGCCTAGAGGTAAAAAAACGCAGTGTGCGCACAGGGCCAAAAACAGCGCTCTGCTCCCGCTCTGGTGTATAGAGAGATATAGACGCCGTCTACTCTCCTCCGGTAACTACACCCTGCACCGCGGCATCTCCCGGTATACGGCAGCACTGAGCGCACTGCAGCTCTGCCCGGACACTCAGGGGTTACAGCTGCTGCGGGGGAGGAGGCGTGTACACGAGCAGCAGCAGGCCCCGCCCTCACTCATATCATGTGACCGCCTACTCAGGAAGCAGCAGTGTAAAACTACAGCTCCCATGATGCCCTGCTTCCTGTGACATCACTTCCTGCCTGAGGCTCCTCAGTGAGTCACATTGTGAGTCTCCTCTGTGTGTGTGTGTATATGTATGTTTATATAGTGTGTATACATACAGTATGTGTGTGTATATATATATGTATGTTTATATAGTGTGTATACATACAGTATGTGTATATATATATATGTATGTTTATATAGTGTGTATACATACAGTATGTGTGTGTATATATATATGTATGTTTATATAGTGTGTATACATACAGTATGTGTATATATATATATGTATGTTTATATAGTGTGTATACATACAGTATGTGTGTGTATATATATATGTATGTTTATATAGTGTGTATACATACAGTATGTGTGTGTATATATATATATGTATGTTTATATAGTGTGTATACATACAGTATGTGTATATATATATATGTATGTTTATATAGTGTGTATACATACAGTATGTGTATATATATATATGTATGTTTATATAGTGTGTATACATACAGTATGTGTGTATATATATATGTATGTTTATATAGTGTGTATACATACAGTATGTGTGTGTATATATATATGTATGTTTATATAGTGTGTATACATACAGTATGTGTGTGTGTATATATATATATATATATATATATATATATATATATATGTGTGTTTGTATATACTGTATGTGTGTAATATATATATATGTGTATATTTATGTCTGTACCGTGCACACACCGCAGTGACACAATATACGCCGTATACACCCTGCATTGATGTCACCTGCTGTGTCTCCGCACAGGACTGATGGCCGCACTGTGGCGCCAGTACCAGCGACTCCTCTCCCTCCATCCCTGGAAGGTGCAGATCATCACTGCCGGTGAGTGACCGCCACAGGTATACACCAACCGCACACACCAGTGCCTGCCCGGAGCCCCAGCCACACTCACAGCTGGCTGATAACAGGGAGTAATAGATTGTACTGTCCTACAGTCTCCTCCCCCAGTAATGGCTGATAACAGGGAGTAATACACTGCACTCACCTGTCCTACAGTCTCCTCCCCCAGTAATGGCTGATAACAGGGAGTACTAGATTGTAGTCACCTGTCCTACAGTCTCCTCCCCCAGTAATGGCTGATAACAGGGAGTACTACATTGTAGTCACCTGTCCTACAGTCTCCTCCCCCAGTAATGGCTGATAACAGGGAGTACTACATTGTAGTCACCTGTCCTACAGTCTCCTCCCCCAGTAATGGCTGATAACAGGGAGTACTACATTGTAGTCACCTGTTCTACAGTCTCCTCCCCCAGTAATGGCTGATAACAGGGAGTACTAGATTATCAGCCATTACTGGGGGAGGAGACTACAGATAGCAATAGATTGTACTCACCTGTCCTACAGTCTCCTCCCCCAGTAATGGCTGATAGCAGGGAGTAATACACTGCACTCACCTGTCCTACAGTCTCCTCCCCCAGTAATGGCTGATAGCAGGGAGTACTAGATTGTAGTCACCTGTCCTACAGTCTCCTCCCCCAGTAATGGCTGATAGCAGGGAGTAATACACTGCACTCACCTGTCCTACAGTCTCCTCCCCCAGTAATGGCTGATAGCAGGGAGTACTAGATTGTAGTCACCTGTCCTACAGTCTCCTCCCCCAGTAATGGCTGATAGCAGGGAGTAATACACTGCACTCACCTGTCCTACAGTCTCCTCCCCCAGTAATGGCTGATAGCAGAGAGTACTAGATTGTAGTCACCTGTCCTACAGTCTCCTCCCCCAGTAATGGCTGATAGCAGGGAGTAATACACTGCACTCACCTGTCCTACAGTCTCCTCCCCCAGTAATGGCTGATAGCAGGGAGTACTAGATTGTAGTCACCTGTTCTACAGTCTCCTCCCCCAGTAATGGCTGATAACAGGGAGTACTAGATTGTAGTCACCTGTCCTACAGTCTCCTCCCCCAGTAATGGCTGATAGCAGGGAGTACTAGATTGTAGTCACCTGTTCTACAGTCTCCTCCCCCAGTAATGGCTGATAACAGGGAGTACTAGATTGTAGTCACCTGTCCTACAGTCTCCTCCCCCAGTAATGGCTGATAGCAGGGAGTAATACACTGCACTCACCTGTCCTACAGTCTCCTCCCCCAGTAATGGCTGATAGCAGGGAGTACTAGATTGTAGTCACCTGTCCTACAGTCTCCTCCCCCAGTAATGGCTGATAGCAGGGAGTACTAGATTGTAGTCACCTGTCCTACAGTCTCCTCCCCCAGTAATGGCTGATAGCAGGGAGTACTAGATTGTAGTCACCTGTCCTACAGTCTCCTCCTCCAGTAATGGCTGATAGCAGAGAGTACTAGATTGTAGTCACCTGTCCTACAGTCTCCTCCCCCAGTAATGGCTGATAGCAGGGAGTAATACACTGCACTCACCTGTCCTACAGTCTCCTCCCCCAGTAATGGCTGATAGCAGGGAGTACTAGA
Organism: Anomaloglossus baeobatrachus; assembly: GCF_048569485.1. Lineage (NCBI taxonomy): Eukaryota > Metazoa > Chordata > Amphibia > Anura > Aromobatidae > Anomaloglossus > Anomaloglossus baeobatrachus. The sequence goes on along the minus strand of NC_134355.1, from coordinate 705,523,272 downwards.
TTGTAGTCACCTGTCCTACAGTCTCCTCCCCCAGTAATGGCTGATAACAGGGAGTACTAGATTGTACTCACCTGTCCTACAGTCTCCTCCTCCAGTAATGGCTGATAACAGGGAGTAATAGATTGTAGTCACCTGTCCTACAGTCTCCTCCCCCAGTAATGGCTGATAGCAGGGAGTAATACACTGCACTCACCTGTCCTACAGTCTCCTCCCCCAGTAATGGCTGATAGCAGGGAGTAATACACTGCACTCACCTGTCCTACAGTCTCCTCCCCCAGTAATGGCTGATAGCAGGGAGTACTAGATTGTAGTCACCTGTCCTACAGTCTCCTCCCCCAGTAATGGCTGATAGCAGGGAGTAATACACTGCACTCACCTGTCCTACAGTCTCCTCCCCCAGTAATGGCTGATAGCAGGGAGTACTAGATTGTAGTCACCTGTCCTACAGTCTCCTCCCCCAGTAATGGCTGATAACAGGGAGTAATAGATTGTAGTCACCTGTCCTACAGTCTCCTCCTCCAGTAATGGCTGATAACAGGGAGTACTAGATTGTAGTCACCTGTCCTACAGTCTCCTCCTCCAGTAATGGCTGATAGCAGAGAGTAATTGTAGTCACCTGTCCTACAGTCTCCTCCCCCAGTAATGGCTGATAACAGGGAGTAATAGATTGTAGTCTCCTCCCCAGTAATGGCTGATAACAGGGAGTAATTGTAGTCACCTGTCCTACAGTCTCCTCCCCCAGTAATGGCTGATAACAGGGAGTAATTGTAGTCACCTGTCCTGCAGTCTCCTCCCCCAGTAATGGCTGATAACAGGGAGTAATTGTAGTCACCTGTCCTGCAGTCTCCTCCCCCAGTAATGGCTGATAACAGAGAGCGTTGCGCTGGTCTGCAGTCTCTCTGGTCTCCAGTAGAGGTCTCTGCTTCTCGCGGCAGTGTTTGGGGTCAGGTATCGGCACATATACTGTGGTGCTGTACAGACTCTGTCAGCGCAGGGGGGGGGAGGAGCGCAGGAATATGGCGGGCGTCTTCCCGGAACATACAGTGTGAAATGGGCAGACAGAGCAGATTACAGGGATTTCTCACAGCCATGCTGAGACTTGTGGTTCTATGGCGCTCAGGGCTAAAGACACTGCCCTCCTACAGGAAATCCATAGCAGCCAATCGGGGCTCAGCTTTCATGTTACCAGAGCAGCCAATCAGTGCTCGGCTTTCCTGCTGTTGGTTCTGGTTGCCGGGGGTGACGGGCCGTTCTTGTGAATGTCTCAGCTTAGTGAGTATTCTTGAAGCGGAGTGGACCATCAGGGTGTTCGATGGGGGGTACTCGAGCGTGACAACAAGGTATAGGTTAAGCTAAACATCTTCTTATAATTAACCATAACATGTTGGTAATATTTACTGTTTGTTTGTTTTTTAACAGAGTCTTAAAAATAAAAACTACAAAAATTGAATAAGAGGTCGCCAGCTCATACAGCATTAGTCCATTGGCCGTAAGCTGTTATAGAAACCTTTGCCTCACCCAGTCTTCTGGCTCGGTCTTCGCTTAAAGTGCATCAACAAAAAAAAAAATTATATATATACAGTTCCGAGTGCTTTAGTTTAACAGTTCTAAGTGTGGTGAGTTTCCATATCAGTCATAATCCCTGTAGGCCTCTTGGCCCTGGAGTCACCTTCCTGGCCCCTATACAGTATTATGCCAGCTTCCTTCACCCCTTTTATACAGCATTATACCAGCTTCCTTCACCCCTTTTATACAGCATTATACCAGCTTCCTTCACCCCTTTTATACAAGCATTATGCCAGCTTCCTTCACCCCTTTTATACAGCATTATGCCAGCTTCCTTCACCCCTTTTATACAGCATTATACCAGCTTCCTTCACCCCTTTTATACAGCCTTATACCAGCTTCCTTCACCCCTTTTATACAGCATTATACCAGCTTCCTTCACCCCTTTTATACAGCCTTATACCAGCTTCCTTCACCCCTTTTATACAGCCTTATACCAGCTTCCTTCACCCCTTTTATACAGCCTTATACCAGCTTCCTTCACCCCTTTTATACAGCCTTATACCAGCTTCCTTCACCCCTTTTATACAGCATTATACCAGCTTCCTTCACCCCTTTTATACAGCCTTATACCAGCTTCCTTCACCCCTTTTATACAGCCTTATACCAGCTTCCTTCACCCCTTTTATACAGCATTATACCAGCTTCCTTCACCCCTTTTATACAGCATTATACCAGCTTCCTTCACCCCTTTTATACAGCCTTATACCAGCTTCCTTCACCCCTTTTATACAGCATTATACCAGCTTCCTTCACCCCTTTTATACAGCATTATACCAGCTTCCTTCACCCCTTTTATACAGCATTATACCAGCTTCCTTCACCCCTTTTATACAGCATTATGCCAGCTTCCTTCACCCCTTTTATACAGCATTATACCAGCTTCCTTCACCCCTTTTATACAGCATTATACCAGCTTCCTTCACCCCTTTTATACAGTATTATGCCAGCTTCCTTCACCCCTTTTATACAGCCTTATACCAGCTTCCTTCACCCCTTTTATACAGCATTATACCAGCTTCCTTCACCCCTTTTATACAGCATTATACCAGCTTCCTTCACCCCTTTTATACAGCATTATGCCAGCTTCCTTCACCCCTTTTATACAGCATTATGCCAGCTTCCTTCACCCCTTTTATACAGCCTTATGCCAGCTTCCTTCACCCCTTTTATACAGCATTATACCAGCTTCCTTCACCCCTTTTATACAGTATTATACCAGCTTCCTTCACCCCTTTTATACAGCATTATACCAGCTTCCTTCACCCCTTTTATACAGCATTATACCAGCTTCCTTCACCCCTTTTATACAGCATTATGCCAGCTTCCTTCACCCCTTTTATACAGCCTTATACCAGCTTCCTTCACCCCTTTTATACAGTATTATACCAGCTTCCTTCACCCCTTTTATACAGCCTTATACCAGCTTCCTTCACCCCTTTTATACAGCATTATACCAGCTTCCTTCACCCCTTTTATACAGCCTTATACCAGCTTCCTTCACCCCTTTTATACAGCATTATACCAGCTTCCTTCACCCCTTTTATACAGCCTTATACCAGCTTCCTTCACCCCTTTTATACAGCATTATACCAGCTTCCTTCACCCCTTTTATACAGCATTATACCAGCTTCCTTCACCCCTTTTATACAGCCTTATACCAGCTTCCTTCACCCCTTTTATACAGCATTATACCAGCTTCCTTCACCCCTTTTATACAGCCTTATACCAGCTTCCTTCACCCCTTTTATACAGCATTATACCAGCTTCCTTCACCCCTTTTATACAGCATTATACCAGCTTCCTTCACCCCTTTTATACAGCCTTATACCAGCTTCCTTCACCCCTTTTATACAGCATTATACCAGCTTCCTTCACCCCTTTTATACAGCCTTATACCAGCTTCCTTCACCCCTTTTATACAGCATTATGCCAGCTTCCTTCACCCCTTTTATACAGCATTATACCAGCTTCCTTCACCCCTTTTATACAGCCTTATACCAGCTTCCTTCACCCCTTTTATACAGCATTATGCCAGCTTCCTTCACCCCTTTTATACAGCCTTATACCAGCTTCCTTCACCCCTTTTATACAGCCTTATACCAGCTTCCTTCACCCCTTTTATACAGCCTTATACCAGCTTCCTTCACCCCTTTTATACAGCCTTATACCAGCTTCCTTCACCCCTTTTATACAGCATTATGCCAGCTTCCTTCACCCCTTTTATACAGCATTATACCAGCTTCCTTCACCCCTTTTATACAGCATTATACCAGCTTCCTTCACCCCTTTTATACAGCATTATACCAGCTTCCTTCACCCCTTTTATACAGCATTATACCAGCTTCCTTCACCCCTTTTATACAGCATTATACCAGCTTCCTTCACCCCTTTTATACAGCATTATACCAGCTTCCTTCACCCCTTTTATACAGCATTATGCCAGCTTCCTTCACCCCTTTTATACAGCCTTATACCAGCTTCCTTCACCCCTTTTATACAGCCTTATACCAGCTTCCTTCACCCCTTTTATACAGCATTATGCCAGCTTCCCTTCACCCCTTTTATACAGCATTATACCAGCTTCCTTCACCCCTTTTATACAGCATTATACCAGCTTCCTTCACCCCTTTTATACAGCATTATGCCAGCTTCCTTCACCCCTTTTATACAGCCTTATGCCAGCTTCCTTCACCCCTTTTATACAGCCTTATACCAGCTTCCTTCACCCCTTTTATACAGCATTATACCAGCTTCCTTCACCCCTTTTATACAGCATTATACCAGCTTCCTTCACCCCTTTTATACAGCATTATACCAGCTTCCTTCACCCCTTTTATACAGCATTATACCAGCTTCCTTCACCCCTTTTATACAGCCTTATGCCAGCTTCCTTCACCCCTTTTATACAGCCTTATACCAGCTTCCTTCACCCCTTTTATACAGCATTATACCAGCTTCCTTCACCCCTTTTATACAGCATTATACCAGCTTCCTTCACCCCTTTTATACAGCATTATACCAGCTTCCTTCACCCCTTTTATACAGCATTATGCCAGCTTCCTTCACCCCTTTTATACAGCATTATGCCAGCTTCCTTCACCCCTTTTATACAGCCTTATACCAGCTTCCTTCACCCCTTTTATACAGCATTATGCCAGCTTCCTTCACCCCTTTTATACAGCCTTATACCAGCTTCCTTCACCCCTTTTATACAGCCTTATACCAGCTTCCTTCACCCCTTTTATACAGCATTATGCCAGCTTCCTTCACCCCTTTTATACAGCATTATACCAGCTTCCTTCACCCTTTTATACAGCCTTATACCAGCTTCCTTCACCCCTTTTATACAGCATTATACCAGCTTCCTTCACCCCTTTTATACAGCATTATACCAGCTTCCTTCACCCCTTTTATACAGCCTTATACCAGCTTCCTTCACCCCTTTTATACAGCCTTATACCAGCTTCCTTCACCCCTTTTATACAGCCTTATACCAGCTTCCTTCACCCCTTTTATACAGCATTATGCCAGCTTCCTTCACCCCTTTTATACAGCCTTATGCCAGCTTCCTTCACCCCTTTTATACAGCATTATGCCAGCTTCCTTCACCCCTTTTATACAGCCTTATGCCAGCTTCCTTCACCCCTTTTATACAGCATTATGCCAGCTTCCTTCACCCCTTTTATACAGCCTTATACCAGCTTCCTTCACCCCTTTTATACAGCATTATGCCAGCTTCCTTCACCCCTTTTATACAGCCTTATACCAGCTTCCTTCACCCCTTTTATACAGCCTTATACCAGCTTCCTTCACCCCTTTTATACAGCCTTATACCAGCTTCCTTCACCCCTTTTATACAGCCTTATACCAGCTTCCTTCACCCCTTTTATACAGCCTTATACCAGCTTCCTTCACCCCTTTTATACAGCATTATACCAGCTTCCTTCACCCCTTTTATACAGCATTATACCAGCTTCCTTCACCCCTTTTATACAGCCTTATACCAGCTTCCTTCACCCCTTTTATACAGCCTTATACCAGCTTCCTTCACCCCTTTTATACAGCATTATGCCAGCTTCCTTCACCCCTTTTATACAGCCTTATACCAGCTTCCTTCACCCCTTTTATACAGCATTATACCAGCTTCCTTCACCCCTTTTATACAGCCTTATACCAGCTTCCTTCACCCCTTTTATACAGCATTATGCCAGCTTCCTTCACCCTTTTATACAGCCTTATACCAGCTTCCTTCACCCCTTTTATACAGCATTATACCAGCTTCCTTCACCCCTTTTATACAGCATTATACCAGCTTCCTTCACCCCTTTTATACAGCCTTATACCAGCTTCCTTCACCCCTTTTATACAGCCTTATACCAGCTTCCTTCACCCCTTTTATACAGCCTTATACCAGCTTCCTTCACCCCTTTTATACAGCCTTATACCAGCTTCCTTCACCCCTTTTATACAGCCTTATACCAGCTTCCTTCACCCCTTTTATACAGCATTATACCAGCTTCCTTCACCCCTTTTATACAGCCTTATACCAGCTTCCTTCACCCCTTTTATACAGCCTTATACCAGCTTCCTTCACCCCTTTTATACAGCCTTATACCAGCTTCCTTCACCCCTTTTATACAGCCTTATACCAGCTTCCTTCACCCCTTTTATACAGCATTATGCCAGCTTCCTTCACCCCTTTTATACAGCATTATACCAGCTTCCTTCACCCCTTTTATACAGCATTATACCAGCTTCCTTCACCCCTTTTATACAGCATTATACCAGCTTCCTTCACCCCTTTTATACAGCCTTATACCAGCTTCCTTCACCCCTTTTATACAGCATTATACCAGCTTCCTTCACCCCTTTTATACAGCATTATACCAGCTTCCTTCACCCCTTTTATACAGCATTATACCAGCTTCCTTCACCCCTTTTATACAGCATTATACCAGCTTCCTTCACCCCTTTTATACAGCCTTATACCAGCTTCCTTCACCCCTTTTATACAGCATTATACCAGCTTCCTTCACCCCTTTTATACAGCATTATGCCAGCTTCCTTCACCCCTTTTATACAGCATTATACCAGCTTCCTTCACCCCTTTTATACAGCATTATAACCAGCTTCCTTCACCCCTTTTATACAGCATTATACCAGCTTCCTTCACCCCTTTTATACAGCCTTATACCAGCTTCCTTCACCCCTTTTATACAGCATTATACCAGCTTCCTTCACCCCTTTTATACAGCATTATACCAGCTTCCTTCAACCCCTTTTATACAGCATTATACCAGCTTCCTTCACCCCTTTTATACAGCATTATACCAGCTTCCTTCACCCCTTTTATACAGCCTTATACCAGCTTCCTTCACCCCTTTTATACAGCATTATACCAGCTTCCTTCACCCCTTTTATACAGCATTATACCAGCTTCCTTCACCCCTTTTATACAGCATTATACCAGCTTCCTTCACCCCTTTTATACAGCATTATACCAGCTTCCTTCACCCCTTTTATACAGCCTTATACCAGCTTCCTTCACCCCTTTTATACAGCATTATACCAGCTTCCTTCACCCCTTTTATACAGCCTTATACCAGCTTCCTTCACCCCTTTTATACAGCCTTATACCAGCTTCCTTCACCCCTTTTATACAGCCTTATACCAGCTTCCTTCACCCCTTTTATACAGCCTTATACCAGCTTCCTTCACCCCTTTTATACAGCATTATTATACCAGCTTCCTTCACCCCTTTTATACAGCCTTATACCAGCTTCCTTCACCCCTTTTATACAGCATTATGCCAGCTTCCTTCACCCCTTTTATACAGCATTATACCAGCTTCCTTCACCCCTTTTATACAGCATTATACCAGCTTCCTTCACCCCTTTTATACAGCATTATACCAGCTTCCTTCACCCCTTTTATACAGCATTATGCCAGCTTCCTTCACCCCTTTTATACAGCATTATACCAGCTTCCTTCACCCCTTTTATACAGCATTATACCAGCTTCCTTCACCCCTTTTATACAGCATTATGCCAGCTTCCTTCACCCCTTTTATACAGCATTATGCCAGCTTCCTTCACCCCTTTTATACAGCCTTATGCCAGCTTCCTTCACCCCTTTTATACAGCATTATGCCAGCTTCCTTCACCCCTTTTATACAGCATTATGCCAGCTTCCTTCACCCCTTTTATACAGCATTATGCCAGCTTCCTTCACCCCTTTTATACAGCATTATGCCAGCTTCCTTCACCCCTTTTATACAGCATTATACCAGCTTCCTTCACCCCTTTTATACAGCATTATACCAGCTTCCTTCACCCCTTTTATACAGCCTTATACCAGCTTCCTTCACCCCTTTTATACAGTATTATACCAGCTTCCTTCACCCCTTTTATACAGCATTATGCCAGCTTCCTTCACCCCTTTTATACAGCATTATACCAGCTTCCTTCACCCCTTTTATACAGCCTTATACCAGCTTCCTTCACCCCTTTTATACAGTATTATACCAGCTTCCTTCACCCCTTTTATACAGCATTATACCAGCTTCCTTCACCCCTTTTATACAGCCTTATACCAGCTTCCTTCACCCCTTTTATACAGTATTATACCAGCTTCCTTCACCCCTTTTATACAGCATTATACCAGCTTCCTTCACCCCTTTTATACAGCCTTATACCAGCTTCCTTCACCCCTTTTATACAGTATTATACCAGCTTCCTTCACCCCTTTTATACAGCATTATACCAGCTTCCTTCACCCCTTTTATACAGCATTATGCCAGCTTCCTTCACCCCTTTTATACAGCATTATACCAGCTTCCTTCACCCCTTTTATACAGCCTTATACCAGCTTCCTTCACCCCTTTTATACAGTATTATACCAGCTTCCTTCACCCCTTTTATACAGCATTATACCAGCTTCCTTCACCCCTTTTATACAGCCTTATACCAGCTTCCTTCACCCCTTTTATACAGCATTATGCCAGCTTCCTTCACCCCTTTTATACAGCATTATACCAGCTTCCTTCACCCCTTTTATACAGCATTATGCCAGCTTCCTTCACCCCTTTTATACAGCATTATACCAGCTTCCTTCACCCCTTTTATACAGCATTATACCAGCTTCCTTCACCCCTTTTATACAGCCTTATACCAGCTTCCTTCACCCCTTTTATACAGTATTATACCAGCTTCCTTCACCCCTTTTATACAGCATTATACCAGCTTCCTTCACCCCTTTTATACAGCATTATGCCAGCTTCCTTCACCCCTTTTATACAGCATTATACCAGCTTCCTTCACCCCTTTTATACAGCCTTATACCAGCTTCCTTCACCCCTTTTATACAGCATTATACCAGCTTCCTTCACCCCTTTTATACAGCATTATACCAGCTTCCTTCACCCTTTTATACAGCATTATACCAGCTTCCTTCACCCCTTTTATACAGCCTTATACCAGCTTCCTTCACCCCTTTTATACAGCCTTATGCCAGCTTCCTTCACCCCTTTTATACAGCATTATACCAGCTTCCTTCACCCCTTTTATACAGCCTTATACCAGCTTCCTTCACCCCTTTTATACAGCCTTATACCAGCTTCCTTCACCCCTTTTATACAGCATTATACCAGCTTCCTTCACCCCTTTTATACAGCATTATACCAGCTTCCTTCACCCCTTTTATACAGCATTATACCAGCTTCCTTCACCCCTTTTATACAGCATTATACCAGCTTCCTTCACCCCTTTTATACAGCATTATACCAGCTTCCTTCACCCCTTTTATACAGCCTTATGCCAGCTTCCTTCACCCCTTTTATACAGCATTATACCAGCTTCCTTCACCCCTTTTATACAGCATTATACCAGCTTCCTTCACCCCTTTTATACAGCCTTATACCAGCTTCCTTCACCCCTTTTATACAGCATTATACCAGCTTCCTTCACCCCTTTTATACAGCATTATGCCAGCTTCCTTCACCCCTTTTATACAGCATTATACCAGCTTCCTTCACCCCTTTTATACAGCCTTATGCCAGCTTCCTTCACCCCTTTTATACAGCATTATACCAGCTTCCTTCACCCCTTTTATACAGCATTATGCCAGCTTCCTTCACCCCTTTTATACAGCCTTATACCAGCTTCCTTCACCCCTTTTATACAGCCTTATACCAGCTTCCTTCACCCCTTTTATACAGTATTATACCAGCTTCCTTCACCCCTTTTATACAGCCTTATACCAGCTTCCTTCACCCCTTTTATACAGCATTATACCAGCTTCCTTCACCCCTTTTATACAGCCTTATACCAGCTTCCTTCACCCCTTTTATAGAGCATTATACCAGCTTCCTTCACCCCTTTTATACAGCATTATACCAGCTTCCTTCACCCCTTTTATACAGCCTTATGCCAGCTTCCTTCACCCCTTTTATACAGCCTTATGCCAGCTTCCTTCACCCCTTTTATACAGCCTTATGCCAGCTTCCTTCACCCCTTTTATACAGCATTATGCCAGCTTCCTTCACCCCTTTTATACAGCCTTATACCAGCTTCCTTCACCCCTTTTATACAGCATTATGCCAGCTTCCTTCACCCCTTTTATACAGCATTATACCAGCTTCCTTCACCCCTTTTATACAGCATTATACCAGCTTCCTTCACCCCTTTTATACAGCATTATACCAGCTTCCTTCACCCCTTTTATACAGCATTATACCAGCTTCCTTCACCCCTTTTATACAGCATTATGCCAGCTTCCTTCACCCCTTTTATACAGCATTATACCAGCTTCCTTCACCCCTTTTATACAGCATTATACCAGCTTCCTTCACCCCTTTTATACAGCCTTATACCAGCTTCCTTCACCCCTTTTATACAGCCTTATACCAGCTTCCTTCACCCCTTTTATACAGCCTTATACCAGCTTCCTTCACCCCTTTTATACAGCCTTATACCAGCTTCCTTCACCCCTTTTATACAGCCTTATACCAGCTTCCTTCACCCCTTTTATAGAGCATTATACCAGCTTCCTTCACCCCTTTTATACAGCATTATACCAGCTTCCTTCACCCCTTTTATACAGCCTTATGCCAGCTTCCTTCACCCCTTTTATACAGCATTATGCCAGCTTCCTTCACCCCTTTTATACAGCCTTATGCCAGCTTCCTTCACCCCTTTTATAGAGCATTATACCAGCTTCCTTCACCCCTTTTATACAGTATTATGCCAGCTTCCTTCACCCCTTTTATACAGCCTTATGCCAGCTTCCTTCACCCCTTTTATACAGCATTATGCCAGCTTCCTTCACCCCTTTTATACAGTATTATGCCAGCTTCCTTCACCCCTTTTATACAGCATTATACCAGCTTCCTTCACCCCTTTTATACAGCATTATACCAGCTTCCTTCACCCCTTTTATACAGCATTATGCCAGCTTCCTTCACCCCTTTTATACAGCATTATGCCAGCTTCCTTCACCCCTTTTATACAGCATTATGCCAGCTTCCTTCACCCCTTTTATACAGCATTATACCAGCTTCCTTCACTCCTTTTATACAGTATTATGCCAGCTTCCTTCACCCCTTTTATACAGCATTATACCAGCTTCCTTCACCCCTTTTATACAGCATTATACCAGCTTCCTTCACCCCTTTTATACAGCCTTATGCCAGCTTCCTTCACCCCTTTTATACAGCATTATACCAGCTTCCTTCACCCCTTTTATACAGCATTATACCAGCTTCCTTCACCCCTTTTATACAGCCTTATACCAGCTTCCTTCACCCCTTTTATACAGTATTATACCAGCTTCCTTCACCCCTTTTATACAGCATTATGCCAGCTTCCTTCACCCCTTTTATACAGCATTATACCAGCTTCCTTCACCCCTTTTATACAGCCTTATACCAGCTTCCTTCACCCCTTTTATACAGTATTATACCAGCTTCCTTCACCCCTTTTATACAGCATTATACCAGCTTCCTTCACCCCTTTTATACAGCCTTATACCAGCTTCCTTCACCCCTTTTATACAGTATTATACCAGCTTCCTTCACCCCTTTTATACAGCATTATACCAGCTTCCTTCACCCCTTTTATACAGCCTTATACCAGCTTCCTTCACCCCTTTTATACAGCCTTATACCAGCTTCCTTCACCCCTTTTATACAGTATTATACCAGCTTCCTTCACCCCTTTTATACAGCATTATACCAGCTTCCTTCACCCCTTTTATACAGCATTATGCCAGCTTCCTTCACCCCTTTTATACAGCATTATACCAGCTTCCTTCACCCCTTTTATACAGCCTTATACCAGCTTCCTTCACCCCTTTTATACAGCATTATGCCAGCTTCCTTCACCCCTTTTATACAGCATTATACCAGCTTCCTTCACCCCTTTTATACAGCATTATACCAGCTTCCTTCACCCCTTTTATACAGTATTATACCAGCTTCCTTCACCCCTTTTATACAGCATTATACCAGCTTCCTTCACCCCTTTTATACAGCATTATACCAGCTTCCTTCACCCCTTTTATACAGTATTATACCAGCTTCCTTCACCCCTTTTATACAGCATTATACCAGCTTCCTTCACCCCTTTTATACAGCATTATACCAGCTTCCTTCACCCCTTTTATACAGCCTTATGCCAGCTTCCTTCACCCCTTTTATACAGCATTATACCAGCTTCCTTCACCCCTTTTATACAGCATTATACCAGCTTCCTTCACCCCTTTTATACAGCCTTATACCAGCTTCCTTCACCCCTTTTATACAGCATTATACCAGCTTCCTTCACCCCTTTTATACAGCATTATGCCAGCTTCCTTCACCCCTTTTATACAGCATTATACCAGCTTCCTTCACCCCTTTTATACAGCCTTATGCCAGCTTCCTTCACCCCTTTTATACAGCATTATACCAGCTTCCTTCACCCCTTTTATACAGCCTTATACCAGCTTCCTTCACCCCTTTTATACAGCATTATACCAGCTTCCTTCACCCCTTTTATACAGCCTTATGCCAGCTTCCTTCACCCCTTTTATACAGCATTATACCAGCTTCCTTCACCCCTTTTATACAGCATTATACCAGCTTCCTTCACCCCTTTTATACAGCCTTATGCCAGCTTCCTTCACCCCTTTTATACAGCATTATACCAGCTTCCTTCACCCCTTTTATACAGCATTATACCAGCTTCCTTCACCCCTTTTATACAGCATTATACCAGCTTCCTTCACCCCTTTTATACAGCATTATACCAGCTTCCTTCACCCCTTTTATACAGCATTATGCCAGCTTCCTTCACCCCTTTTATACAGCCTTATACCAGCTTCCTTCACCCCTTTTATACAGCCTTATACCAGCTTCCTTCACCCTTTTTATACAGCCTTATGCCAGCTTCCTTCACCCCTTTTATACAGCATTATACCAGCTTCCTTCACCCCTTTTATACAGCATTATACCAGCTTCCTTCACCCCTTTTATACAGCATTATACCAGCTTCCTTCACCCCTTTTATACAGCATTATACCAGCTTCCTTCACCCCTTTTATACAGCCTTATGCCAGCTTCCTTCACCCCTTTTATACAGCATTATACCAGCTTCCTTCACCCCTTTTATACAGCATTATACCAGCTTCCTTCACCCCTTTTATACAGCATTATACCAGCTTCCTTCACCCCTTTTATACAGCCTTATACCAGCTTCCTTCACCCCTTTTATACAGCCTTATACCAGCTTCCTTCACCCCTTTTATACAGCCTTATACCAGCTTCCTTCACCCCTTTTATACAGCATTATACCAGCTTCCTTCACCCCTTTTATACAGTATTATACCAGCTTCCTTCACCCCTTTTATACAGCATTATACCAGCTTCCTTCACCCCTTTTATACAGCATTATACCAGCTTCCTTCACCCCTTTTATACAGCCTTATACCAGCTTCCTTCACCCCTTTTATACAGCATTATACCAGCTTCCTTCACCCCTTTTATACAGCATTATACCAGCTTCCTTCACCCCTTTTATACAGCCTTATGCCAGCTTCCTTCACCCCTTTTATACAGCATTATACCAGCTTCCTTCACCCCTTTTATACAGCCTTATACCAGCTTCCTTCACCCCTTTTATACAGCCTTATACCAGCTTCCTTCACCCCTTTTATACAGCATTATGCCAGCTTCCTTCACCCCTTTTATACAGCATTATGCCAGCTTCCTTCACCCCTTTTATACAGCATTATGCCAGCTTCCTTCACCCCTTTTATACAGCATTATGCCAGCTTCCTTCACCCCTTTTATACAGCCTTATACCAGCTTCCTTCACCCCTTTTATACAGCATTATACCAGCTTCCTTCACCCCTTTTATACAGCATTATGCCAGCTTCCTTCACCCCTTTTATACAGTATTATGCCAGCTTCCTTCACCCCTTTTATACAGCATTATACCAGCTTCCTTCACCCCTTTTATACAGCCTTATGCCAGCTTCCTTCACCCCTTTTATACAGCATTATACCAGCTTCCTTCACCCCTTTTATACAGCATTATGCCAGCTTCCTTCACCCCTTTTATACAGCCTTATACCAGCTTCCTTCACCCCTTTTATACAGCCTTATACCAGCTTCCTTCACCCCTTTTATACAGTATTATACCAGCTTCCTTCACCCCTTTTATACAGCCTTATACCAGCTTCCTTCACCCCTTTTATACAGCATTATACCAGCTTCCTTCACCCCTTTTATACAGCCTTATACCAGCTTCCTTCACCCCTTTTATAGAGCATTATACCAGCTTCCTTCACCCCTTTTATACAGCATTATACCAGCTTCCTTCACCCCTTTTATACAGCCTTATGCCAGCTTCCTTCACCCCTTTTATACAGCCTTATACCAGCTTCCTTCACCCCTTTTATACAGCATTATGCCAGCTTCCTTCACCCCTTTTATACAGCATTATACCAGCTTCCTTCACCCCTTTTATACAGCATTATACCAGCTTCCTTCACCCCTTTTATACAGCATTATACCAGCTTCCTTCACCCCTTTTATACAGCCTTATACCAGCTTCCTTCACCCCTTTTATACAGCCTTATACCAGCTTCCTTCACCCCTTTTATACAGCCTTATACCAGCTTCCTTCACCCCTTTTATAGAGCATTATACCAGCTTCCTTCACCCCTTTTATACAGCATTATACCAGCTTCCTTCACCCCTTTTATACAGCCTTATGCCAGCTTCCTTCACCCCTTTTATACAGCATTATGCCAGCTTCCTTCACCCCTTTTATACAGCCTTATGCCAGCTTCCTTCACCCCTTTTATAGAGCATTATACCAGCTTCCTTCACCCCTTTTATACAGTATTATGCCAGCTTCCTTCACCCCTTTTATACAGCCTTATGCCAGCTTCCTTCACCCCTTTTATACAGCATTATGCCAGCTTCCTTCACCCCTTTTATACAGTATTATGCCAGCTTCCTTCACCCCTTTTATACAGCATTATACCAGCTTCCTTCACCCCTTTTATACAGCATTATACCAGCTTCCTTCACCCCTTTTATACAGCATTATGCCAGCTTCCTTCACCCCTTTTATACAGCATTATGCCAGCTTCCTTCACCCCTTTTATACAGCATTATGCCAGCTTCCTTCACCCCTTTTATACAGCATTATACCAGCTTCCTTCACTCCTTTTATACAGTATTATGCCAGCTTCCTTCACCCCTTTTATACAGCATTATACCAGCTTCCTTCACCCCTTTTATACAGCATTATACCAGCTTCCTTCACCCCTTTTATACAGCCTTATGCCAGCTTCCTTCACCCCTTTTATACAGCATTATACCAGCTTCCTTCACCCCTTTTATACAGCATTATACCAGCTTCCTTCACCCCTTTTATACAGCCTTATACCAGCTTCCTTCACCCCTTTTATACAGTATTATACCAGCTTCCTTCACCCCTTTTATACAGCATTATGCCAGCTTCCTTCACCCCTTTTATACAGCATTATACCAGCTTCCTTCACCCCTTTTATACAGCCTTATACCAGCTTCCTTCACCCCTTTTATACAGTATTATACCAGCTTCCTTCACCCCTTTTATACAGCATTATACCAGCTTCCTTCACCCCTTTTATACAGCCTTATACCAGCTTCCTTCACCCCTTTTATACAGTATTATACCAGCTTCCTTCACCCCTTTTATACAGCATTATACCAGCTTCCTTCACCCCTTTTATACAGCCTTATACCAGCTTCCTTCACCCCTTTTATACAGCCTTATACCAGCTTCCTTCACCCCTTTTATACAGTATTATACCAGCTTCCTTCACCCCTTTTATACAGCATTATACCAGCTTCCTTCACCCCTTTTATACAGCATTATGCCAGCTTCCTTCACCCCTTTTATACAGCATTATACCAGCTTCCTTCACCCCTTTTATACAGCCTTATACCAGCTTCCTTCACCCCTTTTATACAGTATTATACCAGCTTCCTTCACCCCTTTTATACAGCATTATACCAGCTTCCTTCACCCCTTTTATACAGCATTATACCAGCTTCCTTCACCCCTTTTATACAGTATTATACCAGCTTCCTTCACCCCTTTTATACAGCATTATACCAGCTTCCTTCACCCCTTTTATACAGCATTATGCCAGCTTCCTTCACCCCTTTTATACAGCATTATACCAGCTTCCTTCACCCCTTTTATACAGCCTTATACCAGCTTCCTTCACCCCTTTTATACAGCATTATACCAGCTTCCTTCACCCCTTTTATACAGCATTATACCAGCTTCCTTCACCCCTTTTATACAGCATTATACCAGCTTCCTTCACCCCTTTTATACAGCCTTATACCAGCTTCCTTCACCCCTTTTATACAGCCTTATACCAGCTTCCTTCACCCCTTTTATACAGCCTTATACCAGCTTCCTTCACCCCTTTTATACAGCCTTATACCAGCTTCCTTCACCCCTTTTATACAGCATTATACCAGCTTCCTTCACCCCTTTTATACAGCCTTATACCAGCTTCCTTCACCCCTTTTATACAGCATTATACCAGCTTCCTTCACCCCTTTTATACAGCATTATACCAGCTTCCTTCACCCCTTTTATACAGCCTTATACCAGCTTCCTTCACCCCTTTTATACAGCCTTATGCCAGCTTCCTTCACCCCTTTTATACAGCATTATACCAGCTTCCTTCACCCCTTTTATACAGCCTTATACCAGCTTCCTTCACCCCTTTTATACAGCATTATACCAGCTTCCTTCACCCCTTTTATACAGCATTATACCAGCTTCCTTCACCCCTTTTATACAGCATTATACCAGCTTCCTTCACCCCTTTTATACAGCCTTATACCAGCTTCCTTCACCCCTTTTATACAGCATTATACCAGCTTCCTTCACCCCTTTTATACAGCCTTATACCAGCTTCCTTCACCCCTTTTATACAGCATTATACCAGCTTCCTTCACCCCTTTTATACAGCATTATACCAGCTTCCTTCACCCCTTTTATACAGCCTTATACCAGCTTCCTTCACCCCTTTTATACAGCATTATACCAGCTTCCTTCACCCCTTTTATACAGCATTATACCAGCTTCCTTCACCCCTTTTATACAGCATTATACCAGCTTCCTTCACCCCTTTTATACAGCATTATACCAGCTTCCTTCACCCCTTTTATACAGCCTTATGCCAGCTTCCTTCACCCCTTTTATACAGCATTATACCAGCTTCCTTCACCCCTTTTATACAGCATTATACCAGCTTCCTTCACCCCTTTTATACAGCCTTATACCAGCTTCCTTCACCCCTTTTATACAGCATTATACCAGCTTCCTTCACCCCTTTTATACAGCATTATGCCAGCTTCCTTCACCCCTTTTATACAGCATTATACCAGCTTCCTTCACCCCTTTTATACAGCCTTATGCCAGCTTCCTTCACCCCTTTTATACAGCATTATACCAGCTTCCTTCACCCCTTTTATACAGCCTTATACCAGCTTCCTTCACCCCTTTTATACAGCATTATACCAGCTTCCTTCACCCCTTTTATACAGCATTATACCAGCTTCCTTCACCCCTTTTATACAGCATTATACCAGCTTCCTTCACCCCTTTTATACAGCCTTATGCCAGCTTCCTTCACCCCTTTTATACAGCATTATACCAGCTTCCTTCACCCCTTTTATACAGCATTATACCAGCTTCCTTCACCCCTTTTATACAGCCTTATGCCAGCTTCCTTCACCCCTTTTATACAGCATTATACCAGCTTCCTTCACCCCTTTTATACAGCATTATACCAGCTTCCTTCACCCCTTTTATACAGCATTATACCAGCTTCCTTCACCCCTTTTATACAGCATTATACCAGCTTCCTTCACCCCTTTTATACAGCATTATGCCAGCTTCCTTCACCCCTTTTATACAGCCTTATACCAGCTTCCTTCACCCCTTTTATACAGTATTATACCAGCTTCCTTCACCCCTTTTATACAGCCTTATGCCAGCTTCCTTCACCCCTTTTATACAGCATTATACCAGCTTCCTTCACCCCTTTTATACAGCCTTATACCAGCTTCCTTCACCCCTTTTATACAGCATTATGCCAGCTTCCTTCACCCCTTTTATACAGTATTATACCAGCTTCCTTCACCCCTTTTATACAGCATTATACCAGCTTCCTTCACCCCTTTTATACAGCATTATACCAGCTTCCTTCACCCCTTTTATACAGCCTTATACCAGCTTCCTTCACCCCTTTTATACAGCCTTATACCAGCTTCCTTCACCCCTTTTATACAGCCTTATACCAGCTTCCTTCACCCCTTTTATACAGCATTATACCAGCTTCCTTCACCCCTTTTATACAGCATTATACCAGCTTCCTTCACCCCTTTTATACAGCATTATACCAGCTTCCTTCACCCCTTTTATACAGCCTTATACCAGCTTCCTTCACCCCTTTTATACAGCATTATACCAGCTTCCTTCACCCCTTTTATACAGCATTATACCAGCTTCCTTCACCCCTTTTATACAGCCTTATGCCAGCTTCCTTCACCCCTTTTATACAGCATTATACCAGCTTCCTTCACCCCTTTTATACAGCCTTATACCAGCTTCCTTCACCCCTTTTATACAGCCTTATACCAGCTTCCTTCACCCCTTTTATACAGCCTTATACCAGCTTCCTTCACCCCTTTTATACAGCATTATGCCAGCTTCCTTCACCCCTTTTATACAGCATTATACCAGCTTCCTTCACCCCTTTTATACAGCATTATACCAGCTTCCTTCACCCCTTTTATACAGCATTATACCAGCTTCCTTCACCCCTTTTATACAGCATTATACCAGCTTCCTTCACCCCTTTTATACAGCATTATACCAGCTTCCTTCACCCCTTTTATACAGCATTATACCAGCTTCCTTCACCCCTTTTATACAGCATTATACCAGCTTCCTTCACCCCTTTTATACAGCATTATACCAGCTTCCTTCACCCCTTTTATACAGCATTATACCAGCTTCCTTCACCCCTTTTATACAGCATTATACCAGCTTCCTTCACCCCTTTTATACAGCATTATACCAGCTTCCTTCACCCCTTTTATACAGCCTTATACCAGCTTCCTTCACCCCTTTTATACAGTATTATACCAGCTTCCTTCACCCCTTTTATACAGCATTATACCAGCTTCCTTCACCCCTTTTATACAGCATTATACCAGCTTCCTTCACCCCTTTTATACAGCATTATACCAGCTTCCTTCACCCCTTTTATACAGCATTATACCAGCTTCCTTCACCCCTTTTATAGAGCATTATGCCAGCTTCCTTCACCCCTTTTATACAGCCTTATGCCAGCTTCCTTCACCCCTTTTATACAGCCTTATACCAGCTTCCTTCACCCCTTTTATACAGCCTTATACCAGCTTCCTTCACCCCTTTTATACAGCATTATACCAGCTTCCTTCACCCCTTTTATACAGCATTATACCAGCTTCCTTCACCCCTTTTATACAGCATTATACCAGCTTCCTTCACCCCTTTTATACAGCCTTATACCAGCTTCCTTCACCCCTTTTATACAGCATTATACCAGCTTCCTTCACCCCTTTTATACAGCCTTATACCAGCTTCCTTCACCCCTTTTATACAGCCTTATACCAGCTTCCTTCACCCCTTTTGTACAGCCTTATACCAGCTTCCTTCACCCCTTTTATACAGCATTATACCAGCTTCCTTCACCCCTTTTATACAGCATTATGCCAGCTTCCTTCACCCCTTTTATACAGCATTATGCCAGCTTCCTTCACCCCTTTTATACAGCATTATGCCAGCTTCCTTCACCCCTTTTATACAGCCTTATACCAGCTTCCTTCACCCCTTTTATACAGCATTATACCAGCTTCCTTCACCCCTTTTATACAGCATTATGCCAGCTTCCTTCACCCCTTTTATACAGTATTATGCCAGCTTCCTTCACCCCTTTTATACAGCATTATACCAGCTTCCTTCACCCCTTTTATACAGCCTTATGCCAGCTTCCTTCACCCCTTTTATACAGCATTATACCAGCTTCCTTCACCCCTTTTATACAGCATTATACCAGCTTCCTTCACCCCTTTTATACAGCCTTATACCAGCTTCCTTCACCCCTTTTATACAGCCTTATACCAGCTTCCTTCACCCCTTTTATACAGCCTTATACCAGCTTCCTTCACCCCTTTTATACAGCCTTATACCAGCTTCCTTCACCCCTTTTATAGAGCATTATACCAGCTTCCTTCACCCCTTTTATACAGCATTATACCAGCTTCCTTCACCCCTTTTATACAGCCTTATGCCAGCTTCCTTCACCCCTTTTATACAGCCTTATGCCAGCTTCCTTCACCCCTTTTATACAGCCTTATGCCAGCTTCCTTCACCCCTTTTATACAGCATTATGCCAGCTTCCTTCACCCCTTTTATACAGCCTTATACCAGCTTCCTTCACCCCTTTTATACAGCATTATGCCAGCTTCCTTCACCCCTTTTATACAGCATTATACCAGCTTCCTTCACCCCTTTTATACAGCATTATACCAGCTTCCTTCACCCCTTTTATACAGCCTTATACCAGCTTCCTTCACCCCTTTTATACAGCCTTATACCAGCTTCCTTCACCCCTTTTATACAGCCTTATACCAGCTTCCTTCACCCCTTTTATACAGCATTATACCAGCTTCCTTCACCCCTTTTATACAGCCTTATGCCAGCTTCCTTCACCCCTTTTATACAGCCTTATGCCAGCTTCCTTCACCCCTTTTATACAGCATTATGCCAGCTTCCTTCACCCCTTTTATACAGCCTTATGCCAGCTTCCTTCACCCCTTTTATAGAGCATTATACCAGCTTCCTTCACCCCTTTTATACAGCATTATGCCAGCTTCCTTCACCCCTTTTATACAGCCTTATGCCAGCTTCCTTCACCCCTTTTATACAGCATTATGCCAGCTTCCTTCACCCCTTTTATACAGTATTATGCCAGCTTCCTTCACCCCTTTTATACAGCATTATACCAGCTTCCTTCACCCCTTTTATACAGCATTATACCAGCTTCCTTCACCCCTTTTATACAGCATTATGCCAGCTTCCTTCACCCCTTTTATACAGCATTATGCCAGCTTCCTTCACCCCTTTTATACAGTATTATGCCAGCTTCCTTCACCCCTTTTATACAGCATTATACCAGCTTCCTTCACTCCTTTTATACAGTATTATGCCAGCTTCCTTCACCCCTTTTATACAGCATTATACCAGCTTCCTTCACCCCTTTTATACAGCATTATACCAGCTTCCTTCACCCCTTTTATACAGCCTTATGCCAGCTTCCTTCACCCCTTTTAGAGAGCATTATACCAGCTTCCTTCACCCCTTTTATACAGCCTTATGCCAGCTTCCTTCACCCCTTTTATAGAGCATTATACCAGCTTCCTTCACCCCTTTTATACAGCCTTATGCCAGCTTCCTTCACCCCTTTTATAGAGCATTATACCAGCTTCCTTCACCCCTTTTATACAGCCTTATACCAGCTTCCTTCACCCCTTTTATACAGCCTTATGCCAGCTTCCTTCACCCCTTTTATAGAGCATTATGCCAGCTTCCTTCACCCCTTTTATACAGCCTTATACCAGCTTCCTTCACCCCTTTTATACAGCCTTATACCAGCTTCCTTCACCCCTTTTATACAGCCTTATACCAGCTTCCTTCACCCCTTTTATACAGCATTATGCCAGCTTCCTTCACCCCTTTTATACAGCATTATACCAGCTTCCTTCACCCCTTTTATACAGCATTATACCAGCTTCCTTCACCCCTTTTATACAGCATTATACCAGCTTCCTTCACCCCTTTTATACAGCATTATACCAGCTTCCTTCACCCCTTTTATACAGCATTATACCAGCTTCCTTCACCCCTTTTATACAGCATTATACCAGCTTCCTTCACCCCTTTTATACAGCATTATACCAGCTTCCTTCACCCCTTTTATACAGCATTATACCAGCTTCCTTCACCCCTTTTATACAGCATTATACCAGCTTCCTTCACCCCTTTTATACAGCATTATACCAGCTTCCTTCACCCCTTTTATACAGCATTATACCAGCTTCCTTCACCCCTTTTATACAGCCTTATACCAGCTTCCTTCACCCCTTTTATACAGTATTATACCAGCTTCCTTCACCCCTTTTATACAGCATTATACCAGCTTCCTTCACCCCTTTTATACAGCATTATACCAGCTTCCTTCACCCCTTTTATACAGCATTATACCAGCTTCCTTCACCCCTTTTATACAGCATTATACCAGCTTCCTTCACCCCTTTTATAGAGCATTATGCCAGCTTCCTTCACCCCTTTTATACAGCCTTATGCCAGCTTCCTTCACCCCTTTTATACAGCCTTATACCAGCTTCCTTCACCCCTTTTATACAGCCTTATACCAGCTTCCTTCACCCCTTTTATACAGCATTATACCAGCTTCCTTCACCCCTTTTATACAGCATTATACCAGCTTCCTTCACCCCTTTTATACAGCATTATACCAGCTTCCTTCACCCCTTTTATACAGCCTTATACCAGCTTCCTTCACCCCTTTTATACAGCATTATACCAGCTTCCTTCACCCCTTTTATACAGCCTTATACCAGCTTCCTTCACCCCTTTTATACAGCCTTATACCAGCTTCCTTCACCCCTTTTGTACAGCCTTATACCAGCTTCCTTCACCCCTTTTATACAGCATTATACCAGCTTCCTTCACCCCTTTTATACAGCATTATGCCAGCTTCCTTCACCCCTTTTATACAGCATTATGCCAGCTTCCTTCACCCCTTTTATACAGCATTATGCCAGCTTCCTTCACCCCTTTTATACAGCCTTATACCAGCTTCCTTCACCCCTTTTATACAGCATTATACCAGCTTCCTTCACCCCTTTTATACAGCATTATGCCAGCTTCCTTCACCCCTTTTATACAGTATTATGCCAGCTTCCTTCACCCCTTTTATACAGCATTATGCCAGCTTCCTTCACCCCTTTTATACAGCCTTATGCCAGCTTCCTTCACCCCTTTTATACAGCATTATGCCAGCTTCCTTCACCCCTTTTATACAGCATTATACCAGCTTCCTTCACCCCTTTTATACAGCCTTATACCAGCTTCCTTCACCCCTTTTATACAGCCTTATACCAGCTTCCTTCACCCCTTTTATACAGCCTTATACCAGCTTCCTTCACCCCTTTTATACAGCCTTATACCAGCTTCCTTCACCCCTTTTATAGAGCATTATACCAGCTTCCTTCACCCCTTTTATACAGCATTATACCAGCTTCCTTCACCCCTTTTATACAGCCTTATGCCAGCTTCCTTCACCCCTTTTATACAGCCTTATGCCAGCTTCCTTCACCCCTTTTATACAGCCTTATGCCAGCTTCCTTCACCCCTTTTATACAGCATTATGCCAGCTTCCTTCACCCCTTTTATACAGCCTTATACCAGCTTCCTTCACCCCTTTTATACAGCATTATGCCAGCTTCCTTCACCCCTTTTATACAGCATTATACCAGCTTCCTTCACCCCTTTTATACAGCATTATACCAGCTTCCTTCACCCCTTTTATACAGCCTTATACCAGCTTCCTTCACCCCTTTTATACAGCCTTATACCAGCTTCCTTCACCCCTTTTATACAGCCTTATACCAGCTTCCTTCACCCCTTTTATACAGCATTATACCAGCTTCCTTCACCCCTTTTATACAGCCTTATGCCAGCTTCCTTCACCCCTTTTATACAGCCTTATGCCAGCTTCCTTCACCCCTTTTATACAGCATTATGCCAGCTTCCTTCACCCCTTTTATACAGCCTTATGCCAGCTTCCTTCACCCCTTTTATAGAGCATTATACCAGCTTCCTTCACCCCTTTTATACAGTATTATGCCAGCTTCCTTCACCCCTTTTATACAGCCTTATGCCAGCTTCCTTCACCCCTTTTATACAGCATTATGCCAGCTTCCTTCACCCCTTTTATACAGTATTATGCCAGCTTCCTTCACCCCTTTTATACAGCATTATACCAGCTTCCTTCACCCCTTTTATACAGCATTATACCAGCTTCCTTCACCCCTTTTATACAGCATTATGCCAGCTTCCTTCACCCCTTTTATACAGCATTATGCCAGCTTCCTTCACCCCTTTTATACAGTATTATGCCAGCTTCCTTCACCCCTTTTATACAGCATTATACCAGCTTCCTTCACTCCTTTTATACAGTATTATGCCAGCTTCCTTCACCCCTTTTATACAGCATTATACCAGCTTCCTTCACCCCTTTTATACAGCATTATACCAGCTTCCTTCACCCCTTTTATACAGCCTTATGCCAGCTTCCTTCACCCCTTTTAGAGAGCATTATACCAGCTTCCTTCACCCCTTTTATACAGCCTTATGCCAGCTTCCTTCACCCCTTTTATAGAGCATTATACCAGCTTCCTTCACCCCTTTTATACAGCCTTATGCCAGCTTCCTTCACCCCTTTTATAGAGCATTATACCAGCTTCCTTCACCCCTTTTATACAGCCTTATACCAGCTTCCTTCACCCCTTTTATACAGCCTTATGCCAGCTTCCTTCACCCCTTTTATAGAGCATTATGCCAGCTTCCTTCACCCCTTTTATACAGTATTATGTCAGCTTCCTTCACCCCTTTTATACAGCCTTATGCCAGCTTCCTTCACCCCTTTTATACAGCCTTATGCCAGCTTCCTTCACCCCTTTTAGAGAGCATTATACCAGCTTCCTTCACCCCTTTTATACAGCATTATGCCAGCTTCCTTCACCCCTTTTATACAGCCTTATGCCAGCTTCCTTCACCCCTTTTTATACAGCATTATGCCAGCTTCCTTCACCCCTTTTATACAGCATTATGCCAGCTTCCTTCACCCCTTTTATACAGCCTTATACCAGCTTCCTTCACCCCTTTTATACAGCATTATGCCAGCTTCCTTCACCCCTTTTATACATTACTATTATCTACCTATTCAACTATTTACATGTTCCACTTTCTAGATTTTATTCTCTGTATCTAAGTGGTGGACAGCCAAAGTTAATACATGTTGACCTGCATAAAATTGGTATACTTGAGGGTCTACTTACTCACCTAGTGGAAATGGCAGGTACACCGACTGCAGGAATCTCTGACTCCATTACAACGGGTGGTTCTTCTGCTCTGGGCGTTTCAATGGGTCGTGGAAAAGTCACCATCGGTATCAAGTATACGCCATCTATTTGCGGCCAATCTGCAGGAAGTTCTCCTAAAATTGTCTTGACTATTCTTTCTTTCTCTTCTTTTCTCTGAATAGGAATTCTTTCTACTGGTGGCAGCTGTTGAGGGTATTTCTTTAAATGATCCCTGGACACCATTGCTGTTATTACACCTTTGTCTTTACTAATCAAACAGGTTTTCTGGTTGTTGAAGTTTGATGGTTGTACAGTGTAGGGTTCTGCCTCCCATTGATCATCTAACTTATGCAGTCATCTTTTTCTCTTTAAGACTAATTCACCTGGTAGTAAGGGTGTTCCTTGAGCACTTTTGTTAAAGTTTGCCTCTTGTTTTTCCTTTGATTTTTCCAGGCTTCTCTCGACACATTCCTGTATTTTCTGATATTGCTCCTTTCTTTTTACTTCCCAATCTGCATCTGAGGTATTTTCTTCAGGAACTATTATGTCCATCTCCAAATCCACTGGCAATTTTCCTGGTCTTCCTCTCATAAGGTATGCAGGGGTGCAATTTGTTGAGCTTACTGGAAAGTTGTTATACATGTCAACTAGATCTGGTAACTTCTCTGGCCATCTGTTCCGCTCCTCCACGGGCAGAGTTTTTAGCAGCTCTATCACAATGTGATTCATTTTCTCTCACATGCCATTAGTCTGAGGATGATAAGGCGTAGTACGAATTTTCTTGCATCCGTATAATTTACAGAATTCTTGAAATAGTTCAGACTCAAAAGTCGGGCTTTGATCTGTTAATACCCGTTCTGGATATCCATGTGGTCTACAGAAATAGGCTTGGAATGTTTTTGCCGCTGTTCGAGCCGTTAAGTCCTTCCCTGGAGCTACTACTAGGAACCTGGAATAGTGGTCCACCATGGTAAGAGCATAAGTATAACCGGATCTGCTGGGTATGAGCTTGACGTGATCAAGGACTACCAGCTCTAATGGCGGTTTGGTAATTATGGACTGTACTGGTGACTTCTGACTGTTACGGTCTTTTCTTCTTAATGAGCATGGTCCACAATCTCTACACCATTTCTCTATAGAGAAAAAAAGAAAAAGGAGCCAGCACGATCTGAAATTGGCATGCATCTTATAAAAAGTGAAAATTCACAGATTTATTCCAACTGTACTGTAATATAAATGAGATTTTTAGCAAATAATTGATCAATTTTTTGAGCCACCCCTGCCAACGTCACAGCAAATCTCAATAGGGGGGTCCTACTCTATATTCTGTATTTCATGTGCCATGCGGCCTCCTAGATAAAGCTAAAAGCAGAACCATAATGGAGCACACATACCTGTAACCTGTATATAGCCGCTTCCATGTTGCAAAAAAGGCAATAGTGGATAGAGGCAGCCCAGGTCCCAGCATGTGGAGCAAGCTCTACACATACCAGGACTATATCACAACTGATCCTCCCAGTGCCAGACAGCAACCATTGATAAAGGCGGACCAGATCCAAGAATGGTGCTTAATTAGCATTGCCTGTGGAAAGGGGTGAGGCAACTGAATGTGTACAGCTACCAACAGCAGGAATATATTGCAAACCAAGATCAGGCGTGCATGGTATGGTGATGGTCAGTCACCAGAATTGTAGCATAACTACAGTCCACATGCTGGGACCTGGGCTGGCCTCTATCCACAATTGCCTCTTTTGCAACATAGAAGCGGTTATATATACAGGTTACAGGTATGTGTGCTCCATTATGGTTCTGCTTTTAACTTTATCTAGGAGGCCGCATGGCACATGAAATACAGAATATAGAGTAGGACCCCCCTATTGAGATTTGCCGTGACGTTGGCAGGGGTGGCTCAAAGAATTGATCAATTATTTGCTAAAAATCTCATTTATATTACAGTACAGTTGGAATAAATCTTTGAATTTGCACTTTTTATATGATGCATGCCATTTTCAGATCGTGCTGGCTCCCCTCTCTCACCATTTCTCTATAGTAGATCTCATGCCAATCCAGTAAAATCTTTCACGTAACAGGATCTCCAACTTCTTCCATCCAAAATGTCCTGATTGATTATGATACATATCTAACACCATTTGGGTGTCTCTTTTTGGAACCGCAATTTGCCAAACCATCTCATGTGTACTAGGATTAATATATCTTCTGCACAGTTTATCTTGATGGATAAATAACCTACTTCTTTCTTTCCACAATTGCTTGGCCTCTAGTGGAGAATCTTCGTCAAGTTTGCAGCTTGGTTCGGTTACTAGCTTTTTCACTAGGCTCACTGCCGGATCACTATCTTGGGTTTCTTTCCAATTATAGTGAGGCAATGGGTTCAATGCTATATTCTGCTGGTTTTGATAGATAACGGTCTCTGTCACTTCCCATTTTCTGTTCTTATGGAAAGCTGGGAGTTCTACTTCCTCCAAGTCATCCTCCTCTACTTCTGATCCTGGTAGATATGCCTGAGGATTCCTAGACAGGGCATCAGCATTGGCATTTTTACGGCCCGTCCGGTACTTAATGATAAAATCAAAATTTGACAATCTGGCCATCCAGTGTTGCTCCAGTGCACCGAGTTTTGCGGTGTCCAGATGCGTCAATGGGTTGTTATCCGTATAGGCGACGAATTTTGAAGCAGCCAGATAATGTTTAAACCTTTCTGTTATGGCCCAGACCAAGGCCAAAAACTCCAACTTAAAAGAACTATAATTTTCAGGGTTTCTTTCGGTGGGTCGAAGTTTCCTGCTGGCATAAGAAATTACCCTTTCTTTTCCATCTTGTACCTGAGATAATACTGCTCCTAGGCCTACATTACTTGTGTCGGTATACAGGACAAATGGTAGGTTATAATCAGGATATGCCAATATTTCCTCACCAGTCAGAGCTGTCTTCATCTGTTGGAAGGAATCTTCTTGCTCTTTACTCCATACCAATGACGGTTCTGACCTTCTTCGTTTAGTTTGGCCTACCAGTAGGTCTTGTAAAGGTGCTGCCATTTTCGTATAGCCCCTTATAAATCTCCGGTAATATCCTACTGTCACGAACCACCGGGGGGGTCACTCAGAAATCCCCCGCGCTGGCTACCAGTACGTCACAATCGGGGGGTAACAAGTGGGGGTCACCCCTCCTTTATACCTCCCGACCGACAGACAGAGCACGTGACGCGCTCTCTAGCGCCCCTCTTATAGTCAGGCCAATTATGGAATTGCCCGACAATAAGCCAGGAGGCCGCTATACTACTTATGCCGATTATTGAAGGGTCCCCGGTGAGAGTAGGGTATATATTCCCCCGACCTCCGCGGGCGGAATATATAAAACCTCCCCGAATCTCACTGGCCTCCCCACAATAATCCTTGGCACAACTCGCTGCCACCAACCGCTTCACGGTAACTATTAGCCGAACACACAGACGTGGGATTCAAGATCGAGATAACAGAACAGCCCAAGATTAATTATATAATTTAATCAGCCTAAAGCACACTAGAAACTACAATATCTACAATAGGGAATCTACAGAATATACATATGTCAGAGTACAGTTACAGATAAAGCATGGTTTACAAACAGGCATACACAGTTCCAGCAGTTACCTTGTGCGTCTGGCCACAGGGGGGCGCTGTAGACCAGGTTTCCAGGAACTCCCTCACAGGTCTTTCCCAACCAGGCCCCCGAGCAGAAGAACACTGGAAAATGGCCGAAGTAGGGTTATCAACCTGGGCAAATCCAGGTCCCCTCCTACCTTAGTGACCTCAGAGGGAGCACTGCTCCACCCCTGGCTGGAGTTATGGACAAAATCCACAACATGGAATATGGCCATAACTTGGCCTGGGAGCGTCGTAGGCGGACGCCGACGCTCTCATTGGGACAGCTATGAATTTAGCTACAGAACGAGAGGACTCATGACTTGTCTACTAGTTCCCCATTGGCTGATATCACGCCTGGGGTATTTCCCCAGGTCCTGCTCCCATAAAAAGGGTGTGCCAGCATCGTCCGCATGCGGAGACACCATTTTTATGGTTGCCATATTTATCGGAAATATGGCTTGCGAGATATGAACCATTTTTTACTGGAGTCGTCCTGTCTGGATACTTCCAAGCTTGCTAACTAGATAGCAGCCCCTACTACAGGGTCACGGCAGGGAGTCATCCTGTGTCCATTGTTCCCACATCACCTAATCTCCATATCACAGGAGATGGCCCTGGGATGTGTTGCTAGGATGTGACACTTTCACAGATGCTGGACATCTGAGAACAAGAAGGGAGGGGGCACTGCCATGGAGTGATGAGAGCGATTATGACTGGAAGTCATAATTCATCTTCATATCCCAGGGTTTGCCTCACACCTCCCCCCTTTTGAGGGCGCTAGGGGGCAGCACACTCCGGTGTTCCCCCGTGCGCCCGTCCGCAACCTCTCCTTGTCGGGACAGCCCGTCTGCGTTACCGTGGTCCCGGCCCCTTTTGTGGCGAATGGTGAAGTTGTATTGCTGGAGCGCAAGGCTCCATCGCAACAATCGCCCATTCGTCCCAGAGACAGTGTGTAACCAGCTGAGGGGATTGTGGTCCGTCTCCACGATGAAGTGGCGCCCGTATAGATAGGGTTGCAGACGCTGCAGGGCCCACACTATGGCCAGGCACTCCTTTTCCATCGTGGAATAGGCCACTTCCCGTGGTAACAGCTTCCTGCTCAGGTACAAGACTGGGTGCTCTTGGCTCGCAGAGTCCACCTGGCTGAGCACCGCACCGAGGCCAAAGTCACTGGCGTCGGTCTGTACTACAAACGGCCGCGTGAAGTCGGCTGCCTGTAGCACGGGCGGGCTGGACAGGGCGTCCTTTAGGGCCCGGAAGGCTGTCTCGCAGTCCATTGTCCAATCGACTGCAGAGGGCAGCTTCTTCTTGGTGAGGTCCGTCAAGGGCTTTGCCAGGCTACTATAGCATGGAACAAACCTCCTATAGTACCCAGCGGTCCCCAAGAAGGACATCACCTGCTTCTTGGTCCTGGGGGTGGGCCAGGATGCGATGGCTTCCACCTTCTCAGGCTCGGGCTTCAGTGTTCTCCCGCCTACCCGGTGACCGAGGTACTGGACCTCGCTCATGGCCAGCTGACACTTTCCCGGCTTGATGGTCAAACCTGCCTGGTGGATCCGCCTGAGCACCTGTGCTAGATGCTCTAGGTGGTCCTCCCAGGTGGGACTGAAGACGGCAATGTCATCCAGGTACGCGGCCGCGTACCCTTCAAGTCCCTTGAGCAGGGTGTTGACCATCCGCTGGAAAGTGGCAGGGGCATTCCTCATCCCGAATGGCATCACCGTGGACTCGTACAGTCCAAATGGGGTAATAAAGGCAGAGCGTTCCCTGGCCTTGCGAGTCAGGGGGATCTGCCAATATCCCCGGCTCAGATCCATGATGGTCAGGTACTGAGCCCCGGCCAACTGATCGAGCAGGTCATCGATGCGTGGCATTGGGTACGCATCGGCGACCGTGACAGCATTGAGCCCCCTGTAGTCCACGCAGAACCGAGTGGTTCGGTCCTTCTTAGGGACGAGGACTACAGGCGAGGCCCAAGCGCTGTTGGATGCCTGGATCACCCCCAGCTTCAGCATCTCGTCAATCTCCTGGCGTATGTGTTGCTGCACCTCCAGGGAGACCCGATATGCTGAACGCCGGATCGGGGGATGATCCCCAGTGTCCACGTGATGGACAGCCAAGTTAGTCCTTCCGGGCTGGTTGGTAAACAACCCCCGGAAGGGGTGTAGGGTGGCCCACAGCTGGGACCGTTGGTCCTCCAAGAGCTTGTGGCCAACCTCCACATCCTCAATGGATCCGCCTGCCCTAACCTGGGCTAGCATATCCAAGAGGGTTTCCGCTTCTCCCTCCTCGGGCAGGTTGCACACGGGGAGCGCACATGCCTCCCGCTCATGATGTGCCTTCATCATGTTCACATGGAAGGGCCTCCGCCTTCCACGGGCAGGGTCCAGGGTGACCAGGTACGTCACAGGGTTGAGCTGCTGGTACACGAGGTATGGGCCTTCCCAGGCTGCCTGAAGCTTGTCCTGTGGTACGGGGACCAGTACCCACACCTTTTGACCCACTTGGTAGGTCCTCTCACAAGCGTTCTGGTCGTACCAACGCTTCTGATCGGCCTGGGCTTGAGCCATATTGTCGTGTACCAGTTGCGTCAAGGCCTGCATTTTGTCCCGGAAGCGCATGACATACTCGATAACCGACACTCCAGGGGTGGCCAAATCCCCTTCCCAAGCCTCTTTCACCAGAGCCAGGGGGCCCCGCACACGTCGCCCGTACAGGAGCTCAAACGGTGAGAATCCTGTTGAGGCCTGTGGAACCTCCCGGTAAGCAAATAACAGGTGTGGGAGATACCGCTCCCAGTCACGCCCATGGGAGTCGACCAACATCTTAAGCATCTGCTTTAAGGTGCCATTAAACCGCTCGCACAGGCCATTAGTCTGTGGATGGTACGGGCTGGCCACCAGATGTCGCACCTGGACTTGCTTACAGAGGGCCTCCATCAGCTGGGACATGAATTGGGTCCCCCGGTCAGTGAGCATTTCCTGGGGAAAACCCACTCGGGAGAAAATCTCCAGCAATGCGGTGGCCACCTTGTCAGCCCGAATGGACGACAAGGCCACTGCTTCTGGGTACCGGGTGGCATAGTCCACTACCGTCAGTATGAAGCGTTTCCCGGAGCTGCTGGGGATGGCCAGCGGGCCGACCAGATCCACAGCCACCCTCCTGAAAGGCTCATCGATGATTGGCAGAGATACTAGTGGGGCTTTGGGGTGTGGCCCCGCCTTCCCCACTCTCTGACAGGTTTCACACGAACGGCAGTAGGCAGCCACATCGGCCCCCATTTTTGGCCAGTAGAAATGCTGGTTTAACCTGGCCTTGGTCTTAGCGATCCCTAGGTGTCCGGCCATCGGAATCTCATGTGCGATCCGCAACAACTCCGTCCGGAACGGATAGGGTACCACCAACTGTCGGTCCCTGGGCCACGCCTCCGGTGAACCCTGCTGGACCGTGGCCCGGTACAGCCGTCCTTGGTCCCAGACCACTCGCTCCGGGTCCGAGTCCGAGGGAGGCTGTGCCGCCTGCTCCTTAAGAGCTTTCAGGCTGTCGTCAGCTTCTAACGCTGCCTGAAACCCCTGACTAGATGTGGCCAGAATCGACGAGACTGTCACATCTTCAGTCAGTACCCCGGGACCTGTGTCCTGGCCTCCACCTGACTCGGCTGCCACTTGGTCAGAAGGGGAAGAGCTATCGGACCTCCGGGAGGCCCCTTGGCTTCCAGCACTCCCACTGCGGGTGACAGCGGCCACAGCCGCTGCGACCGTGGGTCGTGCCTGCTCCTCCTCCGTTCCTGACCAAGTCGCCGGTTCAGGCAGACCTACCTGGCTTCCTGACACCCCGGTTGTGGGGGAACCATGCACCGAGATCTTACCTGGGAGCACTTCCGCTCCTGGACCGGCCCCAATCTCACCTGCCTGTTCCCCTCCTGCAGCAACAGAACCCCGCTGTGAAATCTCTGGGGACCCCACATTTGCTGTGGTAGCCCCCACCCCACACACTGGTCCTCCCCCTGCAGCACCCTGCTCTCTGCTTATCCCTGCAGAGGGCAACAGATCCCAGCTCACAGGCTGGTTACTTGTAGAGGCATTGTCACACCTTTCTCTGACCCCCTCCCCTGTCACAGCTGCAGCTGAGTGTGTGTCTATGGTGTCTATGCAAGCAGAAATATCAGAGTTCACTCCCTCCTCCCTTACATCATTCATAGATAACACATTAACATTGTTAGGAGTCATGTCAGTACGGGCTGAAGGTTCAGCCCTTGGGGGGGGCCCAAACTGGGAGGTTATCTGCCCCAAATCTGTCCCAAGTAGCACGTTTGCAGGGATCCGATCAGTTACCCCCACCTCCCTCACCCCTCGCCCTGCGCCCTGCGCAGTCCACATAAATGTCAGCAACAGGCAGCGCCGGGTCAATGCCTCCAATCCCGGAGACAGCGAGGGTTTTTCCCGGGATCAAGTCTTGGGGGGACACCATGTCAGGCCGCACCAGAGTCACCTCCGAGGCGCTGTCTAGCAGTCCTATGGTCACAGACCGGCCGACGGTGACAGGTTGGAAGCTGTCCAGGGACCTACCACCACCCCCACCCACACAATACACCTTGGGCGGCCCTTGGGACGGAGCCGGGGCCTTGGGACGCTGAGGGCACATGGCCTTGAAGTGTCCAGGTAGGTTGCACTGGTGGCACCGTCTTGGTTCTGCCACGGGCCTGGAGAGGGGAGTTGAGGGGGACACCCCCTGCAGTCTAGGGGCAGGTGGGACAGTCGTAGAATTCATCTTACCCCCTCTCCAGGTGCTGCTGGTGGCTGCTCTCCTGGCCTCAGGAGCCCGATTGTTGGTGTAGTCATCGGCCAGGGCAGCTGTAGCCGTGGATCCCTTTGGCTTCTGGTCTCGGATGAACTGGCGGAGATCCTCAGGGCAGTTCCACAAGAGTTGCTCCGTGATGAACAAGTCCAGGATCTCCGGTCCGGTGGAAAGCTGCAGGCCTTGGGTCCAGTGGTCGGCAGCTCGGGCAAGTGCCCGCCGGTGGTCAGCCCAGGAGTCCTTTGGTCCCTTTTGCAGGGTCCGGAACTTCTTGCGGTAGGACTCCGGAGTGAGGTTGTACTGTTGGATCAGGGCCCGCTTGATGGTGTTGTAGCCCTGATCTGCCTCAGCAGGCAAGTCCCCAAGGATTTCCAGGGCCTTACCCCTTAAACGGGGGGTCAGGTATTTGGCCCACTGGTCCTTGTCCAGATGGTGCTGCAAGCAAGTCCGTTCAAAAGCAGTCAGGAAAGAGTCCAAGTCTCCATCCTTCTCCAGCACGGGAAAGTCCTCAACACGGACCTTTGGAAGTTTGGTGTCTTGAAGGTCACGTGTGGCTGATGAGGGCCGGAGCTGAGCTAGCTGCAGCTGGTAGTCACGCTCGGCCTGTTGCTGTCGCTCTTCACGTGCTGCCTGCCGCTCCGCAGCCTCACGCACTGCTTGCCGCTCCGCAGCCTCAGCGTCATGCGCTGCCTGCCGCTCTGCCCTGCGCTCTGCCAGGAGTTCCTTGTAGCCCTCCTGGTCTCCAGCCTGGAGAAGGGCCATAGCCATTTGAAGAAGGCTATCCGAGCCTCCCAGGCTCGGTGGAATGGCACGTGGTGATCTGCGGCCCGCTGCGGAGCCTGGTGATTCACTGTCCATTTCAGAGCGGAGGACTGGCATCTGGCTCGTTGAGGACCCTTGGGCGAGCTCCTCCTCATCTTGTCCAGCAGTGCCAGGTTGTGCAATGTCCTCTGCAGAGCGGTTCTCTGGCGTCGGGCTCTTGGAGGGCTCGTGGACAACCTCCTCATCGTCTCTGGCCTGAGCATCGGCCATTCCTTTGGCTTTGCTCCTGGTGCTCTCAGCCATTGTTGCAGACTTTTGGTCACTGACACAGAACTGACACCTGATGCCTCCACACACCTTACAGTATCTGCACTCTGACACTCTAGTGTTGGTCTGGTCTGAAGACCCCAGCAGCCACAGCTGCTGCAGGCAGTCTTTAGTGTCTGGGAGTATGGGTCTCACACTCACACACACTATTATCTCGATCCCACCGCTTGCCACCAATATGTCACGAACCACCGGGGGGGTCACTCAGAAATCCCCCGCGCTGGCTACCAGTACGTCACAATCGGGGGGTAACAAGTGGGGGTCACCCCTCCTTTATACCTCCCGACCGACAGACAGAGCACGTGACGCGCTCTCTAGCGCCCCTCTTATAGTCAGGCCAATTATGGAATTGCCCGACAATAAGCCAGGAGGCCGCTATACTACTTATGCCGATTATTGAAGGGTCCCCGGTGAGAGTAGGGTATATATTCCCCCGACCTCCGCGGGCGGAATATATAAAACCTCCCCGAATCTCACTGGCCTCCCCACAATAATCCTTGGCACAACTCGCTGCCACCAACCGCTTCACGGTAACTATTAGCCGAACACACAGACGTGGGATTCAAGATCGAGATAACAGAACAGCCCAAGATTAATTATATAATTTAATCAGCCTAAAGCACACTAGAAACTACAATATCTACAATAGGGAATCTACAGAATATACATATGTCAGAGTACAGTTACAGATAAAGCATGGTTTACAAACAGGCATACACAGTTCCAGCAGTTACCTTGTGCGTCTGGCCACAGGGGGGCGCTGTAGACCAGGTTTCCAGGAACTCCCTCACAGGTCTTTCCCAACCAGGCCCCCGAGCAGAAGAACACTGGAAAATGGCCGAAGTAGGGTTATCAACCTGGGCAAATCCAGGTCCCCTCCTACCTTAGTGACCTCAGAGGGAGCACTGCTCCACCCCTGGCTGGAGTTATGGACAAAATCCACAACATGGAATATGGCCATAACTTGGCCTGGGAGCGTCGTAGGCGGACGCCGACGCTCTCATTGGGACAGCTATGAATTTAGCTACAGAACGAGAGGACTCATGACTTGTCTACTAGTTCCCCATTGGCTGATATCACGCCTGGGGTATTTCCCCAGGTCCTGCTCCCATAAAAAGGGTGTGCCAGCATCGTCCGCATGCGGAGACACCATTTTTATGGTTGCCATATTTATCGGAAATATGGCTTGCGAGATATGAACCATTTTTTACTGGAGTCGTCCTGTCTGGATACTTCCAAGCTTGCTAACTAGATAGCAGCCCCTACTACAGGGTCACGGCAGGGAGTCATCCTGTGTCCATTGTTCCCACATCACCTAATCTCCATATCACAGGAGATGGCCCTGGGATGTGTTGCTAGGATGTGACACTTTCACAGATGCTGGACATCTGAGAACAAGAAGGGAGGGGGCACTGCCATGGAGTGATGAGAGCGATTATGACTGGAAGTCATAATTCATCTTCATATCCCAGGGTTTGCCTCACACCTACCAAAGCCAGGAACTGGCGTACTTCTCTGACGGTGGTTGGTCTCTGCCAATCTTGCATAGCTGTTATCTTCTCCGGATCTGGTGCTATTCCATCTGCACTAACTACATGTCCAAGATATTGGACTTTTGGTTTCAGCAGGTGACATTTTTTGTTCAAATCAAAGTTTATTAGAATAGAAGAAGATAATCAAACAATTGCACAGCGCGCAGGCTGAGGGTATATATCCAAGCTAGCTGCTAAAAACACAACAGTTCTTTGACTACACCTGCGCCACTGGCGACCAAAAATAACAAGTACAATTCGTATGTGTTTGAAATAGGAAGAACAAGTTGAAAAAAAAGAGCTAAAGAAGAGGAGGTGGAAGAAGAATTTAGAGACAGTAAAGACAACAGAAACGTGGGAAAGTAAGATGAAAGGGGAAGGGTACAAAGAGTTCCCACCCGAGTGGACGCGCCCTCCTACATCAAAACCACATTTTCAAGGCTAACCTTATAGGTACAGAAATAAGAGAATGGAAAATTACCTACATACCTGCCCCCCCGTGAATCCATAGACCCATATCCGGTGAGTCCCTGAACATGATCCACGGGGCCCACGTAGCATCAACTTTGTCCTTGTTGCCGAGTGTCTGACCTATCAAGGTCTCCATCCTGAAGATCTCGTTGCACTCTGCTATGAATTCATCCCGTGATGGGATTCTAGTTTGCTTCCAATATCTTGGAATTAGGTTTCTGGCAGCTGTTAAAAAATGTCTTAATAAACCTTTCCTAAATCCTGAAGCAGAAACATTCCCGAGGGACAGGAGAGCTAACTCTTTTGTGGGCCGGATCTGCCTCAAGGAGAGTTTATTGAGTAACTGGAAAATGCTCTCCCAGAATGATCTCACCGGGGGACATGACCACCAGATATGAGTGAGGGTTCCCCTCTCCTTTTGGCATCTCCAGCACACATCAGAGGC
The DNA here is from genome assembly GCF_048569485.1 of Anomaloglossus baeobatrachus. Classification (NCBI taxonomy): domain Eukaryota; kingdom Metazoa; phylum Chordata; class Amphibia; order Anura; family Aromobatidae; genus Anomaloglossus; species Anomaloglossus baeobatrachus. The sequence continues at coordinate 705,485,951 of NC_134355.1, read as the reverse complement.
TGATGGAAAGGCAGCATGGATACTCACAGGACACCTATACCACCTAGATAGGATCTTGTAGCACCTCTCCTGTGATATCACATTCAGCGAAGTTTTACCAATAAAGAGAAGGATTTTGGTCCGCTCCTCAGCCGAGAATGACCTCCCCCACTCTCTCTCCCATTTCCCAAAGTACCCAGGCAAGCCGTCCCTCGCACCTCTGCATCTGAGAAACAAGTCATACAAGGTCGAAATGGTATGGCCTGGAGGATCCTTCGCTAGGCAAAGGGCCTCAAAGGGTGTGAGTGCCCTATAGATGTCTACCCTCCTAGCCATAGACACTATAAAACTTTTCAGCTGTTCGAAGAAGAACCACATATCTTGAGATTTGGTGATATCTGAAGAGTAATTATCTAGGGGTGTAATACCTGTGTCTGAGATAAAGTCACGAATAATAGGATGGTCACTCTTCCTTTTATGGAGGAATGTTGATCTATGGAAACCCGCCTGAAAATCTGAATTACTATGGACCGGTGTCAATGGGCCTGGAATGGAGGACAAGTCAAGATATTTATTACCTCGGGACATAAAATTCCGCAATTGCTTTGTGATAAAGGGTACTGTGATAGAGCTGGAGCTGGGTGGTGCTCTGGTCCAAATAACTACCTTCGGATCAACATCAGATTGCGCGCTTTCGGCTTCCACCCATCTTTTCGTTTCACCTGAGTTAAATAGATCCAGAACGCACGTCCCTAAAGAGGCGTAGCTATACAAAAGGAGATTAGGGAGTCCAGTTCCTCCCATATCCCTTGATCTACTCAATATTTTGTGGGAAATACGTGGGCGTTTATGTGCCCAGACAAATTTGGTTATGCTAGATTTCAGACGTGAGAAAAAAGAGGCCGGCAATACTAAGGGGATGGTTTGGAAGTAATAAAGCAGCTTCGGTAACAGGTCCATTTTGATCGCATTTATCCTCCCAAACCATGAAAGCTGGAGTTTGTTCCAGTTATTGAGGTCTAATTCTAACTTCCTGGAAATGTGGCGGTGATTTGATTTAAAGAGGTCAAGGGGATCTGCCGTCAGTTTAATTCCTAGGTATGTCAATGAATCCACCTGCCATTTGAAGGGGAGAGAGGCTTTGAGCTGAGTCACCAGCATTGGAGGAAGAGATATATTCAGTATTTCGGATTTGAGTATTTATTTTAAAATTACTCAGAGATCCGAACCTCCGCAATTCAGCCATTATGTTGGGTAGACTAATGAGTGGAGAGGTAACGTACAGGAGCAGATCATCTGCGAATAAAGCTAATTTATGGTCCTGTTTGTGAAATGTAACCCCTTTAATTGATATATTGCTCCTCAATGCCACCGCCAGATGTTCCATGGTCAGAATATATAATAATGGGGAAAGGGGGCACCCTTGTCTTGTTCCATTACATATTGTAAAGGAATCTGAGAGGGAGCCATTTATTTTGATTTGTGCTGTGGGCGAAGAGTAGAGTGCTGTAACTCTGTTCATCATGTGCTCTCCCAACCCTATGTTTTTAAGGACCTGAAACATGAAACCCCAGTGCACCCTGTCAAACGCCTTCTCTGCATCTACCGACAGGATGCACATGGGGATCCCGTGACGTCTTGCGCCGTCAATCAGGGAGATGGTCCTCAGGGTGTTGTCCCTGGCTTCTCTTCTGAGCACGAAACCCACCTGGTCTGGATTTACCAGTCTGGGAAGAAGGTCTCGTAACCTATTTGATATCATTTTAGAATAAAGCTTGATATCTAGATTTATGAGCGAGATCGGTCTATAGTTGCAGCAAAGAGATGCGTCCTTCCCTGGTTTTGGTATAACTGTGATGTGGGCCATCAACGCCTGGGGAGGGAACGCACCCCCTGCAGATATATATCTACAGACCGATAGGAACAGAGGATTTAGAAGTTCTGAAAATTGTCTATAGAAACCCGCTGAGAACCCGTCTGGACCTGGGCTTTTCCCTGACTTCAAATCTGAGACTACCGCATTGACCTCCTCCAGGGAGAAGTCCTCTTCCAGCTCCAGTAAGGTATCATTTGAGATGGAAGGGAGATTATGGGATTTCAGGTAAGCTTTAACATCATCTTGAGTCCCATATGTCGCTATGTGTCCCGATTGTCCCCTAATATCATAAAGCGCCTTGTAGTACGTGCGGAAGCCTGCTAAAATGTCCTGGTTGCTATGCAAATGACCATCACTTCCTGGGTCTTTTATGAAAGGGATGTAAGTATTCATGGAGCGGGGATGGAGGGCCCTTGCAAGAAGCTTCCCACTTCTATTGCCCAGTTGATAAAAGCGGCTTTTGAGACGTTCTCTTAAGCCCCTGGATTTCTGGTCTAATACCTCTAGTAATTTATGTCTGGTTGTAGAGAGTTGTGCGTAGGTTGTAGGAGATGATGTAGGATGTGTTTGCTTTCTAGTGAGGCAATCTGGTTAGATAACTGCGTTATTTCAATGGCTCTTTCTTTTTTCAGGCGGGTACCATGTGAGATCAAAATGCCCCTTAATACACATTTCAGTGATTCCCACTGGATTGCAGGAGAAGTGGTATCACATTCATGATCTCTAATAAAGTTATGAATTGACTGGGTAAGGTCCGCTTTGCATAACTGATCCTGTAATAGGTTTTCATTCAGTCGCCAGGTGAAATTTGATTTGACACGAGGCCCTAACTGAATCGATAAGTAAATGGGAGCGTGGTCTGACCATATTATATTACCTATGGTCGCTTCTACTGTCATGTCTAGGAGGGCATGAGAAATGTGGAAGGAGTCAATTCTGCTATAGACAGAATGGACCGAGGAATAGAAGCTGTAATCTTTGGTGTCCGGATGAAGAATCCTCCATATGTCCACCAATCTCAGACCATGCATGTGCTTTTTGACCCTTTGAATGACTGAGGCCGGATAGGACGACTTACCCGAGGACACATCGAGGGCCGGGTTCATTGGTAGATTAAAATCGCCTCCTAATATCACCGGAGAGGAGTCCGCAAAATCTTCCAGAATTTTCCTCCCGTCTGCACAGAATCTGTCCTGCCCCTGGTTAGGAAAGTACATGTTAGCAATAACAAAGATATTGGTTTTCCAAGAAAGCTTTAAGAAAATATATCTTCCCTTGGGGTCGATACAGGAGTCTAACACCTCTGGTATGAAGGACCTATGAAATGCCACGGAAACCCCCTTAGACTTAGCATCAGGATTCGAGCTATGGTGCCAAATCGGGTAGTAAGCCGAGGAACACTTAGGAATTGCATCTGACCTAAAGTGAGTTTCCTGAAGCATCAAGATGGCCACCCGTTGCTTATGACAGGAATATGCTATCTGTTTTCTTTTTTCAGGGACATTCAAACCTTTAACGTTGAAGGAGCAAAACTTGACACTATCCATAATGCAGGTCAGCTGGAAGCATGATGTGGTATCTGGGGGCTGGTCCGGTCAGGTGAGAGGGGAGGATAGAGAAGAAAGAAAGACAGAGAAAAGAAAGAACAAGGTTTAGGTCAAAGGACCTAAAAGGTGGGTAAGGAACCCTAGTATTAAGTGGTGCAAAATTTCCATGGCAATGGATTGCCATTTGCACTAAGGGGGGTTAGAGGAAGCCAAGAACGGCAGCGAGTCCGTTCCTTACCCCCCGCCTCTAATACAATATGATATATCATTATAAAGCGCACTAACTATATGCTCCCGCTAAAACTTTATCATCTAAAGAAAAGTAAACATCATAACAGGCTATTATTCTAGGCATTGACCCCAATCAGCATTCCCGGTAGGTAAGCAAAGTGTTCAGATCAGGGACAAGATTCTAGTAATTGTAAAAAACAAGAAAATCACATGGGTCTCCCGGGCTTATTTCTCAAAAGGCCCAAATCTTCGCCTCTAGACGGTCCAGCCCCACAGGGTCCAGTCAGTAAAGGCTAGGGGAAGACACTCCAAACCAGGTCCACCAGGTGGAGGGTCCAAGTGGATGTATAACACAAACAGTTTACTGCTTCCTCCTATGAGGTTTAAGTAGTACTTGACCCAATGTCAGAACCTCTGATAACACCTGTGAAATAACACAATGCTAGTCTGGAAAGAAGCAATATTAGGTGACAGGAGAAAGACTTTCAACAAATCACAGTAACTTGCAACGATGCCTTTGATGCAGTTTCATGGTAAGGCCCTCCCCTGTGGCTCCAGGGATAATTGGCTATCATGCCGGAAGGGCCCATGAAGGTTATCCCCAGTAGGAAACAGGGATGCTACACAGGACCGCTACCCTGTCGGATTGCTCTTGTCAGGACCTCTTTGTCTCCTATGGCGACGGACTGGCTGCCATACTGGGGATTCCACAGGGAGTTGGGGGCCTGAGGGCCAATCCGGCAGTGCTACCATAGGAAGCTCGAAAGTCCCCAAGAACTTAGCCAGATCTCCGAGTTTGCGAAAGATTGCTGATTTCCCATCCTTATGCGCTGTCAGCTGGAAGGGGAAACCCCATCTATATGGAATGTTTCTGTCCTGGAGGTGTTGGAGCAGGGGTTTTAATGCTCTTCGCAGCTGCAGAGTGCGTCTAGCCAGATCCGGTAATATCTGGACCTGGGACCCCTGGTAGTTGATGGATACTGCCTGCCGCACCGCGGACATGATGGAGTCCTTTACCTTATAAAAGTGGACTCTACATATTATGTCCCTTGGACGTGAATCTGGAGGGGATTTGGGACCCAGGGCCCTATGTATGCGGTCTAACTCAATCGGCCCAGAGCTTTGTTCTCCCAGAATTTGAGCAAAGAGCTTCTGTGCCATGGCCTCCAGTTCAGGCGTGCCAATACTTTCAGGGATGCCACGGATACGGACATTATTTCGCCGATTGCGGTTCTCTAAGTCCTCTTGCCCTGAAGTGAGCTCATCAATCTTTGCTGAGTGGCTAAGTAATATTTTCCTTTGTAGGGACAACTCAGCAGTGATGGCTTCCTGGGACTTCTCCACCTCCTCTACCCTGTATGTGAATTCAGACTTCAGTGCCTGCAGCTCTTTCTTATAAGTATTCTCAAGCCTGCTAGCAAATCTGTCCAAATCTTTTTTTGTAGGCAAAGCCTTGATAGATTTACTTATCTCATGTAGATTAGGCAGATCTCCCTCATTGTCCTCCTCGGTGGAGAAGTCCTGCTGTGATTTCCCCAGCTCCTGCTGTGTCTGTGTTTTGACTTTCCGGGGGCTGTGAGTTTTCCATGAGGGAGGCAGACGCCATCATTGATCTAGTGTTCCTGACGGCTGCTGAGGTGCTCTGGCTGAGGAAACGATCCATGCTGCTCAGTGTCTCCTTTATCTCACCTCGGTGTCGGGTGACTTTCCTGGATCTGCCCATAAGCAGGGAGATGTTAATGTGCTCTAATGGAGGCTAATGGGGGAAGTTCAGGACAGAGCTCCCAGCAAGTGCAGCTCACTCGGCCATCAGCAAGCCACGCCCCCCCAGCAGGTGACATTTTGATGGTTTAAGCTTCATTCCATATTTTGCTAGAGATGCAAATACCTCAGCCAAGTGTTCCAGGTGACCTTCATAGGTCTTGGAGTATACGATTACATCGTCTAGGTACAAGAGTACGGTCTCAAAGTTCTTGTGTCCCAGGCAACATTCTATGAGCCTTTGAAATGTTCCTGGTGCATTACATAGTCCGAACGGCATCCTATTAAATTCACATAGGCCCATTGGTGTTGTAAATGCCGTCCTCTCTCGGTCTTCCTCTGCCACGGAGACCTGCCAATATCCACTAGTGAGATCTAATGTATAAAAATAATTAGCAGTCCTCAATGCAGCAAGAGACTCCTCTATACAGGGTAACGGGTAAGCATCTTTGTGAGTGATCTTATTTATTTCCCTGTAATCCACACACATCCTCATAGTGCCATCTTTTTTTCTAACTAGGACTAAGGGGGCTGCCCAGGGGCTACAACTATCTCTTATAACCCCTGCCTCTCTCATGTCCCGCAGCATCTCTTTTGCACACTGGTAGTGTTTTGGTGGCACGGGTCTATGTCTAATTGGGGGATGATTCCCTGTGGATATGTGATGACGTACCCCTTCGACCTTCCCAAAGTCTAACGGATGCTTACTAAACACCTGTTCGAATTCTCGTGCTACCCGATAGATTCCATGTTTTTGATAGGAAGGGGTGGTATCAGTCCCTACATGTAACTGCTGACACCATTCCTCCAGCTGTCCCTTGGAGTTGTGGTCCTCCGCTTGATATGACGGGGGCAAAGGCTTTATCGCCTGTATATGGCTGTCACAGACAGTGTACAGCTTTGCTACTGTAGCGTACCTGGGTAATTTTACTTCCTCTTCCCCACAGTTTATGATACGAATTGGTACTCTTCCTTTGCGTACATCCATCACCCCTCTGGCTGTCAGCAGCGTAGGCCTGTGCTCTGAGTATACCGGTTCTACAACTGCCTGGTATTCCTTTCCTCTAAGACCCATAGCTGCTCGACACCAGATCATCATTTCACTTTTAGGTGGTAACATAATAGGAAATTGGTCTGTAACCCGTACACTGCCAATTTCCCCTCCACACAGATTTACCTGTTGTGTGTGTGTCAGGACTCGAATCTCACGATGTAGCACTCTCCTCTGTCCATGATCAGCAGTCACAGCAATCTGTCACAGCAAAAACAATACTTCCCCAAGGCAGTGTTCAATTACATTTGTTCCAAGTACCATGGGGGGGCATTTGTTGTTGGGGTCATCTTCTACCACACATAATCCTTGGTCTTTTAACTCTACTCTCCCCAGTTTTAATGTGACTTCCCTAAACCCAACCTGGTTTAGTGGTAGTCCATTGGCTGCTAGTATAACCAAACTAGAATCTGGGGGTCTAAGATCGTCATCAGACCAATAGTGTTATTACAATATATGTGGGATGGTGGTTACTTGTGACCCAGTGTCCAAAAGAACTGACATGGGGATTCCTTCTAGTGTAATATTAAGGTACGGGCGGCCTCCCACGTACCGACTACGCCAGTCTTTCGGGGCCGACTGTCTTATTCCTGAGGCTCGGCCCCAGGAATCGCCGGTTTAAAAGACATCCTCTTGTGAAATGGCCTGGCTTGTTACAACGAAGACAGACGGGTTGTCCTGAAGAATCCGTGTGGTCCATGGCTCTGCGTTGGAATGGTGCGTTGGTCCCCTCCACGGGCGACTTGTTGGTCCCCTCCACGGGCGACTTGTTGGTCCCCTCCACGGGCGACTTGTTGGTCCCCTCCACGGGCGACTTGTTGGTCCCCTCCACGGGCGACTTGTTGGTCCCCTCCACGGGCGACTTGTTGGTCCCCTCCACGGGCGACATGTGCCTTTTTCTTTATCCATGGAACATCCTCAGGAGAATCGGCTAACTGTATTTTACTGGGTAGTGGTGACCCTGGCTGGTTCTGCAAGAGTGTTAACACAAAGTCCATCTTTTTAGTCAGCTGCTGTACTTGGTTGCGCAAATCATCCTCTCTGTTTGATGTCTCAGCCACGTTTACAACCTTTACCAAATCTTTGGAAACATTTGTTATGCCGGCGGGAGAAGTATCAACCTGCCAGGATGAGTCCACTGACTTGGCCGGCAACTTGTACTGTAATACTGTTATTGCTCTATCTTTTATAGCATCAAAGTCAACATCAGGATGATCTAAGACCCACATATGCACCTGCTGATGTGACGCCCTGGACACCCCAGGGGTCACAGGTCACTACATGCACCACATACACCCCCACCCCAGTAAGGTACCATCAGTCAACCAAAAGACCTGATTGCCTCCCTCAGAGTCAGACAGGCACACCAGGTGGGTGGAGTCAGATGGAAAGACACGCCCTCCGAGGAGTCTGCTGGCCTGAGGCAGGAAAACACAAGCAGTTCGAGATTAAGTTTGGAGAGGTTGGAGAGAGGAGTGAGTTCTGCTTGGGGCCTGGGTTGGAGCCTAGGACCCCAGATCAGTCAGGCAGGCAGATGGTAGTGGCTGCCTGCAGGAGACCAGGAATACGACCAGCGGAACCGTAAGGGACTGGGACAGGGTAGTGGCCCGCCGGAACCGAACCAGGGAGCTAACTGGATACCGAAGCACCAGGCAGGATACTCAGACCCCGACTAAGCTATAAGCCACCACCATAGTCAAATCAACTGATTGCGGTCTGGACCTCAGGGGTTCATTACCACCTAAGTCCCGATTGAAGGCAAAAGCCCAACCCGTCCGGATAGTAGCCACCGCCAGAGGCCAGAGATCCAAGGGCCAGCGTCTGCGGGCAAACGGGCTCCTACGACACATACACGCCGGGGAGCGGGCTACCAGTGCCCAGGCACGGTAGCCAAAATCACACAAAGGTGCAGGAGAAAGGCGGACATTACCAACCAATCTGGAGAAACTGCAGCCGGCTGCGGGCCCCGTTCGTCAACCCGTTTGGTTCACCAGTGACTGTGTGGTTTAATCGTGAGTACACCAGTGCCATCAGGCACCGCACCCCGGCCTTCACTACCGGGCCCCGGGACCAACAGCCCCTACCCACGAAGGGGTCAACACCTAGCTGCGCCCCTACACCGCTCCCGGGATTCCCCGTACCTTTACCACAGCGTTGGTGTCCACCATCACCACAACCCGTGGGTGGCGTCACGAACTTTCCCAAATTAACCACCCCACAACCCCTGCGTGCACCGCCACTACACCCTTCCAGAGCGACGTGACCCCCGGGTCTGGAGGCGCTCGAGCCACCGACACGCGAGTCCAGACCCGAGCGGCTCGGCGGTCGCAGCCGAGGCCGCGGGGCGGTACACATCAACTCCTCTGCCGTCACGAACAGGATAAAACCAGTCTACTTACCGGTAGAAGTGCGCCTTGTGGTTCCCGTCAGCGGCGTTCCGCTGAAAAATCTGAAGATCCGCCATTGTGGGCGCGAAAGTTTCCCGCTCAAGTCGTCTTCCCCGAGCAGTGAAGGCGCGAAAGTGAAGCCCCACCCCCAAAGAGAAAAGTGCTGTAGAAAAACCAAAGGGGGACGGGAAGAAGATGTCCATGCCTACCGGAGATGGCGGAGGGGCGTCAGCTGCAGGAGTGGCGGCGCCCGACGATGGGAACGTAGCAGCCCTCTCTCCGGTCGCAGGAGCGGGGGAGGCCGCAGGTCCTGCGGTCTCCCAGGTAATGCTTATCTCCCTGCCGTATGTGCCCAGTGCTACTTGGCTACCCCAGTACGATGGGAAGCCCGATGCTTTACAGGTGTTCCGGAAAAAGATAAACCCAATTCTTGACCTGTATGCCATGACTGGCAGACAGCGGGCGATGGTGATACTCGGGCAGCTGACCGGCGCAGCCGAGCAGGAGACGGAGACCTGGACCGACATGGACCGGGCCTCAGTAGTCACTATTTTTGAGAAACTCCAGACCGCCTTTGAGACCCGGACCGAGGCTGAGTTGCGGATGCAGTTCTACCAATGTCGGCAGCGGCCCACAGACAGTATCAGAGACTATGCCCTGCGCTTGCAGAAGACCCTCCGGACCCTGAGGCGGGTGGACACCATCAGCGACGCCGACAGCAACAAGGTGTTGGAGCAGTTTCTACAGGGACTGGGATCTGCTGAAGATCGCAAACAGCTGCGGTTATGGACTCTGGAGCACGCCGACTTAGACTTTACAGTACTGAAGGAGCGGGCAATCAAGGCCCTGCAAAGATCAACTGGTGGCGCTCCTGACGCGGCCCCTTGGCCGGTTGAAACCGTTCCCGTCTCAGTGATACCCCTCCCTTGGCTCTACCGGGCCCCTGCTACGTCCGTCGGAACAATAGAAGCGCTGGCCTCATGTGTCCAACGTATGACTGAAGATCTTACCCGGATCCTCGCCGCACTCCAGCTCCCGACGAGAGTCAAGCCCCAGGAGAAGATTCAGCTCGCTGACAGCCCGGAGGACGTCCCTTGGATGCAGCGGAGGAAGAACACCGACCTGCGGTATGGGCCACCCGTGTGCTACAGGTGCAACAAGCCTGGCCATTACTCTAGGCGATGTCCGTTAAACGAGCAACCCCTGAGGCCAAGGGCCAATCCTTAGTAGTAGACCCCCATGGCCCTGCTGATTGGAGAGACTGGTTTGTAGGAGGCCGCCCCATCATCTCCCTGGCGGTGGACGGTGTCCCGATTATGGCCCTGCTGGACACTGGATCGCAGGTAACCACTATGCCTTATTCATTGTATCAACGATATTGGGCCAAACTCGTCCCTCCCGATGATAGCATGACTGTTATTTTGGCCAATGGGCTCCCTATGACCCAAGTGGGACTCAGGGAAGAGACCTTGACTGTGGGACGGACCCAGCTGAAACGCCAAGGAATGATTGTGGTGCTGAATGAGTCCAGTGACCGTAACCCAAAAGTGGTCCTCGGGACCAATGTAATTGAGCACTGTATGGGAGAGGTGTTGAGTTTGCTGCAGCAACTGTCTGCCACTGCAGGAGGAGGGTGGCAGAGGGCCCTGCAACGTGAGATCTGGGCCCTCCTGCACCAGCAGCAAGTGAGCCTGACGGGTGGAGAGATTGGTGGGTTGCGAGTAATGGATGCAGCTCCCCTGGTGGTCCTGCCAAGAAGCGAAATGATGATTTGGTGTAGGGCAGCAGTAGGCCTCCAGGGATGGAATTACCCAGAGTTGGTGGAACCTTCGCCTTCAGAGCACTGGCCCACAGTAATGGTAGCCAAGAGGGGTGATTGACGTCAAAAAGGGGAGAGCGCCTGTGAGTGTTGAATTGCGGGGAGGAAGAAGTTAGGCTCCCCCGCTACGCCACCATAGCTAAGCTGTTCACCATCGACCCCCACGCCATCCATGAGACCACCCCCACTACCTCTACACCTGACATGAGTAGTGACACTCCATCTCTGCCACTACAGGAGTGGTGCCGAGAGCTACATGTCAGCACCGAATCTACCCCAGTGCATCACAAAGACTGGGTATACAGGTTAGTACAGGAGTATGGGCAGGTTTTTAGCAAGCACCCGCTAGATTTTGGGAGGATTAAAGGGGTTCAACATCATATCCCCACAGGCACACATGCACCTATCAAAGAGAGGTATAGGCCAATACCACCAGCACATTATCAATGCGCCAAGGACATGTTGAGGAACATGAAGGAGGCAGGGGTCATCCGGGATAGTTGTAGTCCCTGGGCAGCTCCGTTGGTCCTGGTAAAGAAGAAAGACGGTACCATGAGGATGTGTGTGGTTTACCGGAAGATCAACCAGATAACGCATAAAGATGCCTACCCTCTCCCCCGCATTGAAGAGTTGCTGGCTGCACTAAAAACTGCTAATTATTTCTCTACCCTTGACCTTACCAGCGGATACTGGCAGGTGACAGTCGCACTAGAAGACCGCGAGAAAACCACATTCGCTACCCCCATGGGACTCTGCGAGTTCAACAGTATGCCGTTCGGGCTGTGCAATGCCCCGGGGACCTTCCAATGGCTCATGGAATGCAGCTTGGGTCACCTCAACTTAGAGACTGTCCTTTTGTATCTGGACGATGTGATTGTGTATTCCAAGACGTACGAGGCTCACCTGGAGCACCTGGCAGAACTGTTCGCAGCCCTCTCCAAGTATGGGATGAAGTTGAAGCCGTCAAAATGCCATCTGCTGAAAACCAAAGTGCAATACCTCGGACATGTGGTGAGCGCCGAAGGCGTAGATCCGGAGAAGGTTGCTGACATACAGAGCTGGCCGCAACCGACCACGGTGAGAGAAGTCAGGCAGTTCCTGGGCCTGGTGGGCTACTATTGCCGTTTCATCAAGCTGTACACGAAGATGGCCGCGCCCATGCAAGACCTCGTGGGACAGACCAAGAATGGGAGAGCCCCCGGCCCCCCGTTTGTCTGGGCCGAGAAACATGAGGAGTCCTTCCACCAATTGAAGACAGCCCTGACGGGCGAAGAAATCCTGGCCTACCCGGACTATGGTCTCTGGTTCGTCCTCTATACCGACTCCAGTAATGTGGGCCTGGGTGCGGTCCTGTCCCAGTTACAGGATGGGAAAGAAAAGGTGATTGCCTACGCGAGCAGAAACCTTCGGCCGACGGAAAGGAACCCTGAAAATTACAGTTCCTTTTAAAGCTTGAGTTCTTAGCCCTTGTGTGGGCAATAACTGAAAGGTTCAAGTATTACCTCGCAGCGGCAAAGTTTACTGTCTACACGGACAACAATCCGTTGACACATCTAGACACGGCCAAGCTGGGTGCCGTGGAGCAGCGGTGGATGGCTCGACTGTCCAACTACGATTTCGTTATTAAGTACAGGGCCGGCAGCAAGAACACCAATGCGGATGCGCTGTCCCGGATGCCGCACCTGCCTGATGACTGGGTGGAGAACGACGACCTGGAAGAAATCGAGGTACCCGCCTTTCATCGGCTCCGAGATGAGAAGCCCTGCGCTAACCAACAGCAGGTGAACCTTGACCCGCTGCCCAACCAGGGGTGGCAAGAAATCCAGGACCAGGAATCTGCGGTCCAGCTGGTTAAAGCCATGATCGCGCAGGGCGCCTCTAGGATGGATCACGTGGCCCCCTCAGAAGCCCAACGGTTGTGGAAGGAGAGAGACAGGTTGCACCTGCATTAGGGGAAGCTGTGCCGGGAAATGATCAATCCAAAGACCCATGAGAAGGTTCGTCAGGTGGTGGTCCTCCAAGCCAGTGTACCCAGGGTCCTGAAGGCCTACCACGATGGTGCAGGGCACTTCGGTTTGAAGAACCTAGAGATGTTGCTGAGAGAGCTGTTCTACTGGAGTGGGATGCGTGAGTCTGTGGAGGCCTGGTGTCGAGAATGTGGCCCCTGCACACTGAGAAGGCGGGATGAGGCCAGCCAGAAGGCCCCCCTTCAGCCGATCGTCACCCGCCAGCCATTGGAGTTGGTTGCCCTGGACCACGTCAAGCTCGCGCCCAGCCGAAGCGGGTACACATATGCTCTGACCATCGTAGACCATTACTCCAGGTTCATGTGGTTGTCCCCGTTAAAGACTTGACGGGCCGTACCGCAGCCAGAGCCTTCCAGGCCTACTTCTGCCGACCGCACGGCTACCCGGAAAGGGTGCTCACAGAGCAGGGCTCGGCTTTTGAAGCGGAGGTGTTCCAGGAGTTCTGTCACTTGTATGGGTGTAAGAAGATATGGACTACGCCATACCATGCCCAGACTAACGGGATGTGTGAGAAAATGAATCACCTGGTCCTGAACCTCCTCAAGACACTACCGCTGGAGGAAAGAAACCTGTGGTCTGAGAAATTGCCTGACCTGGTGGATATGTACAATAACATCCCCTGTAGCTCCACCAAGTGCACGCCTGCATATCTAATGAGAGCCTGGCTGGGACGGCTGCCTGTAGACCTGGAGATGGACATAGAAGCACCCGAAGCCCTCTCTTCCACTAACCACTGGGATGCCAAGCGACAGATGCAGTATCGACAGGTCCAGGAGTATGTGGAAAGACATCTGCGACAGAGCCGAGAAAAACAAGAGCAGCACTTTAACAAGCGGGCTCCGGCTGCCCACTTTGTACCCGGGGATGTGGTGCTAAAGCGCAAGAGAAAGACACATAAGATCGACGACCAGTGGGAGTGGACCCCATATGTCGTACAACCCACTGGATGGGAAAATGAAAAGACCTATCTGATCAGTCGCGACCAGGGGAAGACCACGGCTACCATTTCCAGGGACCACCTGAAGAGATGCCCAGATCCCCTAAGGCTGGTAGATGGGACTCCGGCTTCCGTGCCGAGCGGGGAAAAGGAGGTGATTCACACCGTAATGGGCGACTTCCCAGCGGACTGGCCTATGCAGAATGGCGTGGTGATTGTTCCCGTGAAAACGTTTCCACAACCCGTGGAAGAAAGAGAGACTGAGACATCCACCAGCGAGCCAGCCGAACCAATGCCCAGGGATGCACCTATACTACGCCCCCGTAGGTCTCTACATGCCATACCTGACACCAGGGAAGAGGGGCCAGCTATCCCCTCTGTCCCACTACCTCCCACTGATGACACTGGGCCCAGAAAGTCCACACGACCTAACCTAGGTAGGCCCCCGCTTAGGTACAGGGAAACTGCTATTTAGGGGTGCGATGTGTTGATTGTGTAAATATCTGAATGAATGAGTATTAATCATCCAAGGCTTTCACCTGATTCAAAAAGACAGTCCCCGTTGGTACCAACAGTTGTTTTATGGTAGCCCGTTGGCTGCTGAATTGCCCGTCCCGGTTGGGACTGATGTTGTCCCCCTTTTCCCTAAAGACAAGGCTGAGAACTCGCAAGCCACCCAATAACTATTGGGCTTGTAAATATTGCCCAACTACCCCTTCCCGCAACTGCCAGTCTCTGGAGAGGCTGGTTGGAGGAGGGACCCGCAGCAGAGCAGGCTGGGGTCCGGTCACCATCAGAACCGGTGGCCATCCTCCGGGTCAGGGGTCCCCTTGGACGTGGGGCCTCTGAATGACTGCCGGGTGCGAAGTACCGTACCCGTTCCCACTTGGGTAGCCTGGCTAGGTTCCTGTTTCCGGACTGGGGAAAAGGGGTGCTGCCCGTTTCTTAGGGGCAGCATCAAGGTCTAGGTTGCCTGGATGGGAAAGCGGAAGGACGTGGACCCGTACCCCGTTAAAAATAAAAATGTTCCCGTTTATAACGGTTTAAGTAATGTGCCTCCCGTAAGGGAAGAAATGAAAAAAATGCTTTTTGAATGTTTTTCACCTGTTTTATATCTTTTCAAAAAAATAAAACCGGTGATGGACGGGCAGCCCGCGAACGGTCTGCATTAAACCAAGGGGGAATGTGACGCCCTGGACACCCCAGGGGTCACAGGTCACTCCACACACACACCACATACACCCCCACCCCAGTAAGGTACCATCAGTCAACCAAAAGACCTGATTGCCTCCCTCAGAGTCAGACAGGCACACCAGGTGGGCGGAGTCAGGCGGAAAGACACACCCTCCGAGCAGTCTGCTGGCCTGAGGCAGGAAAACACAAGCAGTTCGAGATTAAGTTTGGAGAGGTTGGAGAGAGGAGTGAGTTCTGCTTGGGGCCTGGTTTGGAGCCTAGGACCCCAGATCAGTCAGGCAGGCAGACGGTAGTGGCCGCCTGCAGGAGACCGGGAATACGACCAGCGGAACCGTAAGGGACCGGGACAAGGTAGTGGCCCGCCAGAACCGAACCGGGGAGCTAACTGGATACCGGAGCACCAGGCAGGGTACTCAAACCCCGACTAGGCTATAAGCCACCACCATAGTCAAATCAACTGATTGTGGTCTGGACCTCAGGGGTTCATTACCACAGGGGTTCATTACCACCTAAGTCCCGATTGAAGGCAACAGCCCAACCCGTCCGGATAGTAGCCACCGCCAGAGGCCAGAGATCCAAGGGCCAGCGTCTGCGGGCAAATGGGCTCCTACGACACATACACGCTGGGGAGTGGGCTACCAGTGCCCAGGCACGGTAGCCAAAATCACACAAAGGTGCAGGAGAAAGGCGGACATTACCAACCGATCTGGAGAAACTACAGCCAGCTGCGGGCCCCGTTCGTCACCCCGTTTGGTTCCCCAGTGACTCTGTGTGGTTTAATCGTGAGTACACCAGTGCCATCAGGCACCGCAGCCCTGCCCCTGCACCCCGGCCTTCACTACCGGGCCCCGGGACCAACATCCCCTACCCATGGAGGGGTCAACACCAAGCTGCGCCCCTACACCGCTCCCGGGATTCCCCGTACCTTTACCGCAGCGGTGGTGTCCACCATCACCACAACCCGTGGGTGGCGTCATGAACTTTCCCTAAACAACCACCCCACAACCCCTGCGTGCACCGCCACTACACGCTTCCAGAGCGACGTGACCCCCGGGTACGGAGGCGCTCGAGCCACCGACACGCGAGCCCGGACCCGAGCGGCTCAGCGTTCGCAGCCGAGGCCGCGGGGTGGTACACTGATGACTGACTTCTGACCTCAAGCCAGCTATGAACTGTACGGCAAGCATTCTATCCTCGTCATCCACACTTGCTGGATCCACTTGCTTTAAGGACCGGAGTGCTACCTGTAAACGTAAGGCATAATCTCTGATGGTTTCCTTTGGCCCTTGTTCACATTGGTAGAATATCATCCTCAACTCAGCCTGGGTGCGTTTCTCAAAAGCAGCTTTTAACTTGGCAAATACATTTTCTACGGAGTCTCTGTCAGTATCTTTCCATGACTCCACCTCCAGCTCTGCTGCACCGATTAATTGTCCCAGCACCATAGCGGCTCGCTGTTTCCCGATCAAAGCATACATATCCAGCACCGCACATATTTTCCTCTTAAAAGCTGCCAGAGTGCCTGGTTTCTCTTCATAGATTGGCAACCATTTTGCTCTGGGCACAGACTGCAAGGCTATTGTCATTATTGAAGCTACTGGCGCGGCTCCTCCTTCTGCAGGGACCCAGGAATCGTTGTCCTAACTCATGGTGGTGCCCCCTTAGTTAATTGCGGCTAGTTGCAAAGCCTTTAGATACAGTCAAAGTTCAACACACACTAGGCTTTTGCATAGACAGACCCGCCTTTTGTCAGTTCTCTGGTCTTTTCGGAACCAGCCACTGCACTTCGGGTAGTCTGAGCAGAGCGCTGAGTGGGACTTATCTTTGCTCTCCTTTTTACCTGTTGTGTGGCGCAGCTTCAATTTCTATGGTAGCTCGCGCCTATTTCAAACCAATGAGCAACGCCGTTTAATTACAATGACTATGGCGGTTCTGTGCGCACTTTACATAGCCAATAAATTCTTTTTAGGCACACGTTGTTGGTTTTTAAGTACGATCCTGTTCGTGATGCCACCTGTGGTGTCTGGTAAGCGGGATATACCAGCGCTGCCCGCGGCCGACCTCTCAGGTGATGGTGACGGCAGCTTAAGATCTCTCAGCTCCCCACAGGTGGAGCTATTTTACCTCAGGGCGGAGGGTCGCTGACCACAAGGGAAGCGACCGAGCGGTGATGGCTGCCTTCTTCTCTGATGTCGCAGGGTCCTGTCGAATGGCGGAGAGACGACACACCGAGTCCACATCAGCTTAAACAAGTCCTTTTTACTGGCTTCTGGTTTGTTTTGCACAGTACACAGAAACAGTTCAGTTACCAGAAGGCCAATGGTCACAGGTTTCGGAGGAGATTTGATGACAGAGTCTCTCTCTGAGGTAACCTTTCCTTGTCTCTTTCTCGGTCTCTGCTCTGAGGGCTCTGAGACTCCCTCTTTAACCCACTCGTTAGTCTCGTCACTGGTTTTCCCAGGGGTCTGATGCTGCACGGTTTCTTTATCTATCCCGGAGCAGTGTTGTGAACTCGCCTTGGGGTTAGTAGTCAGACTCTTGATAGGTACCGGGACTCCTCTAATTTTAGGATCCCAGGTTAACAGTCAGTGGTTTGGGGATAATCCTGACAAACCTCCTCGGTCCCGTTATACCGGTGTCGACCTAAACTCTTCAGCCGGCTCTCGCCAGGCCTAAATGGTCCCCTTTCCGTCTGGGTTACCCCTTTTTCCTGTGTCTTTCTTTTCTTTTGGGGTACCCTCGCTCAGGACATCGGGCCTATGTTATTTCTAGCCCTTCTTTCAGTCATCAATTTACTCTTGTCTCTTCTTGTCACTCCTTACTGACTGACTCTTAACTGACTGTCAATCACGTCGTGTCTCACGCTCAGCTAGGCTCCACCCCTCCTATGGACCTACTATATAAACAGTCCCAGAAATATGCAGGTAGGGGCTGCTGAGTCAATGTCACTCAATCTAATATAAGACTCTGCATTTCCTCTCACCTGTGACCAAAGGGCACTGCACCTTGATGTTAAGGTGTTGTATTCCCCTGTAGCGCTTAACCACTGGGGCGCCACATATCCCTGGTGTCTGTCTCCAGCGTGCACCGTGGCAGCCATAATGCATTGGCTGAAAACCTGCAGAAGAGTGAACTGGAGGGAAGCCGCAAACAGAGAGCAGCTCCTCAGTGTCTGCAATGGCCGAACCACTGCTGGCATGGATGAGACGCCTGTAAAGATGGCGGCGGTGGATGAGACGCCTGTAAAGATGGCGGCGGTGGATGAGACGCCTGTAAAGATGGCGGCGGTGGATGAGGCGCCTGTAAAGATGGCGGCGGTGGATGAGGCGCCTGTAAAGATGGCGGCGATGGATGAGGCGCCTGTAAAGATGGCGGTGGCGGATGCTTTCACAATCATACGGCCGGTCCTGTCCTTGGCACAGCTTCTCTGGGGCGCCCATTGATATAAATCCAAGAGCCCGGGTGTCACGCGGACGTCCCACGGGTGCACGCGGACGTCCCACGGGTGTCACCCGGCCCGCACGCGGACATCCCACGGGTGTCACGCGGACGGCCCCCGGGTGTCACGCGGACTTCCCACGGACCCCAC
The DNA here is from genome assembly GCF_048569485.1 of Anomaloglossus baeobatrachus. Taxonomy (NCBI): domain Eukaryota; kingdom Metazoa; phylum Chordata; class Amphibia; order Anura; family Aromobatidae; genus Anomaloglossus; species Anomaloglossus baeobatrachus. The sequence continues at coordinate 705,467,553 of NC_134355.1, read as the reverse complement.
ACGGACGTTCCATGGGCGTCACATGGACTGCACACGTATCTCATACAAATGTCACACGGACCGCACACGGATGTGCGTTTTTAACATGGTATTTTACATACAGTCAAAAGCCAGAAAGACGGAGCTGGATAGGTAGAAAGATGGATAATAGATGTGCACCACATATATAATACCGCACCCCTCTGCATTTTGTAACCTTTTACCCTTTGCCTTTCATTTGGCACTAAAGGGTGTTTAGCCTTTTGTTTTTAGCCCCAAATTAAATATTTTCCCCAAAAAACAAGGTGGGGTACCTCTTAATTTTGGCAGCCTGCAAACTACAGCTGGCAGCTCCACCTAGGCTGGAAATCAAAAATAGAGATTACCCCACAGTAGAGGCAGCACGGGAATGCCGGGGAGGGCGTCCGACCGCTAGAGGCAGCACGGGAATGTCGGGGAGGCCGTCCGACCGCTAGAGGTAGCACGGGAATGTCGGGGAGGGCGTCCGACCAATAGAGGCAGCACGGGAATGTCGGGGAGGGCGTCCGACCAATAGAGGCAGCACGGGAATGTCGGGGAGGGCGTCCGACCAATAGAGGCAGCACGGGAATGTCGGGGAGGGCGTCCGACCAATAGAGGCAGCACGGGAATGTCGGGGAGGGCGTCCGACCAATAGAGGCAGCACGGGAATGTCGGGGAGGGCGTCCGACCAATAGAGGCAGCACGGGAATGTCGGGGAGGGCGTCCGACCAATAGAGGCAGCACGGGAATGTCGGGGAGGGCGTCCGACCAATAGAGGCAGTACGGGAATGTCGGGGAGGGCGTCTGACCGCTAAAGGCAGCACGGGAATGTCGGGGAGGGCGTCTGACCGCTAGAGGCAGCACGGGAATGTTGGGGAGGGCGTCTGACCGCTAGAGGCAGCATGGGAATGTCAGGGAGGGCGTCCGACCGCTAGAGGCAGCATGGGAATGTCAGGCAGGGCGTCCGACCGCTAGAGGCAGCACGGGAATGCCGGGGAGGGCGTACGACCGCTAGAGGTAGCACGGGAATGTCATACACTGGAGTCCCCTAACATGGCTCTCATCTCGCAGGGTCTCTCGTTGGTGTGGGTGATGTCATCTCTCAGCAGCTGGTGGAGAGAAGAGGGCTCCATGGTCACAGCGTGGAGCGGACGATGAAGATGATGGGAATAGGATTCTGCTTTGTGGTAACATTCAAACCTGAGTATAAAATGTGACTGCCCCCCCCTGTGACCGCTACCCCTGTGACCGCTACCCCTGTGACCGTCCCCATATGACCGTCCCTATTCATTATTACCTGATACCCAATGACTAATTAGCAGAATGGCAGCTCTATACCAGTCACCTGCCGATCATACATATGTACACACATCCTGACCTGCGTCAGGAGGTCACTGTATTCAGGATAGAAATCCACCCCCTCCATTCTGGAACAAATGGTAAGAGGTGAAAATGAATTATAGTGAGAAGGAAGCCCATGTCTAGAGTAGGACCCCCTTGTCACAAAAGTCATTCCACTAGGGTAGTGGGTGGACAATTGCTAGTTTCAGAGAAGCTTCAAAGGGGACCTACAGACGGACAGGCACCCGGGTAAAAAGTATAAAATTAGGGTGTGCGTAGCTCCCACAAATGCCAGGCATATTTCCGGCCTCAGGACAGCACAGGGAGTGTCAGTGCACCAAGCTGACTTTATGTACCCCTTGGGGGTGCGGAACGTCACGTTTGCAGAACTGACGAGGCCGCATCATGTGTCTCCAACGTATTACAGATGTCAGGGTGGGGCTGCAAGGTGCGGTGTAGTCACAGATTGATCAACAGCGGTGGGATATCTGCAAGATGACCCGACCCCTCCCCCCCCCAGCTGTACGAGGCATATTAGTCGGATGTCTGGGTGACACCCCCCCAGGCTGTTCACACTAATTTTCTCTCATAATCTCTTGATAAACACAGTATTGCAGTACAGATGTGCATCATAGAGGTGGTGGCACAGCTCTGCGGTGTAAAGGTGGAGGACGTAGTGTAGCTGGTACAGGTGTGCGGTGTAGAGGTGGAGGACGTAGTGGAACTGGTACAGGTGTGCGGTGTAGAGCTGGAGGATGTAGTGGAGCTGGTACAGGTGTGTGGTGTGGAGATGGAGGACGTAGTGGAGCTGGTACAGGTGTGCGGTGTAGAGATGGAGGATGTAATGGAGCTGGTAGAGATGGAGGACATAGTGGCACTGGTACAGGTGTGCGGTGTAGAGGTGGAGGACGTAGTGAAGCTGGTACAGGTGTGCGGTGTAGAGGTGGAGGACGTAGTGGAGCTGGTACAGGTGTGCGGTGTAGAGGTGGAGGACGTAGTGGAGCTGGTACAGGTGTCCGGTGTAGAGGTGGAGGACGTAGTGGAGCTGGTACAGGTGAGTGGTGTGCAGATGGAGGACGAAGTGGAGCTGGTACAGGTGTCCGGTGTAGAGGTGAAGGATGTAGTGGAGCTGGTACAGGTGAGTGGTGTAGAGATGGAGGATGTAATGGAGCTGGTAGAGATGGAGGACATAGTGGCACTGGTACAGGTGTCCGGTGTAGAGGTGGAGGACGTAGTGGAGCTGGTACAGGTGAGTGGAGGACGTAGTGGCAGTGCGGTAGATTTGGTGGCTTTGTATGGGTATGGCTGATTATTTGCCATTATATTTGAGCTTCTCTTGCCCCCCAGGGGCCGGTAGTCGGAGGATGGTACAAAGTACTTGATGGCATTATTTCTGGGAGCAGTAAGACGGCAGCCGTGAAGAAAATGCTGTTGGACCAGGTAAGAAACACTTTACTGTCGCCGTCCACACCGCTTGGTCAGATGATGCTCGGTGCTGCCCCCTGGTTAATGGAGGACTGACACTTTAAGTTGGGGGTGTCCGTGCTGGGGGGTGGATGACGGGACTCCTGAGGGAGCGTTTTTGGGATGTTGCTGCAGTAATTCTGAGGCTTGGACTCTTGGCTGTCGTTGTTCCTCACGTTGTCTCTTCCAGGGTGGCTTTGCTCCTTGCTTTCTCGGATGCTTCCTGACCATTGTTGGCTCGTTGAACGGACTCTCTCGGGAGGAAATCTGGGACAAGCTGAAGCGGGTATGTCCATGATGGAGGCCGGATCATCATGTTCCCAGGGGAGGGTGCAGGGTCTTCGTGTGTTTGACCATCCTCCAGGCCTCATCTGGAAGGTATAATTTGTGTAAATATAGTGTGATGAGAGTGTCTGGATGACGATGGTGAGAGGTCGGGGTGAGTGGAAGATATTAGTTCTTCAAACATCCAGACCTGGTATCTACGGGATGTGACAATGGCGAAGAATTAGCTGCAGATGCTGAAATAAGTCACACATGACACACTGGACCCCTATTTATAAACCTGCCTACGTAATGGGGGAGTCGAGAAGACCCCGCTGTAAGGCTTCATCTCCGAATTATGTGATGTCTCCTCCGGGTGACATGACCGCTAATTATATATAGAAAAGTCATCAGCGGCTCCAACTGTTTGGTATGTATGGTGGAGTAAGAAGGGGTAACCTATGAGGGGACGGGTGTGGATATCTGGGGGCAGCCTGCACCCCTTCTCCACATATAGGGGGCACCATGTGCCATATTACCTCCAGATATAGAGGACATCGTGTGCCGTATTACCTCCAAATATAGAGGGCACCGCCTGCCATGTTACCTCCAAATATAGAGGGCACCGCCTGCCATATTACCTCCAAATATAGAGGGCACCGCCTGCCATATTACCTCCAAATATTGAGGGCACCGCCTGCCATATTACCTCCAAATATTGAGGGCACCGCCTGCCATATTTCCTCCAGATATAGAGGGCACCGCCTGCCATATTACCTCCAAATACTGAGGGCACCGCCTGCCATATTTCCTCCAAATATAGAGGGCACCGCATGCCGTATTACCTCCAGATATAGAGGACATTGTGTGCCATATTACCTCCAGATATAGAGGGCACCGCGTACCGTATTACCTCCCAAATATAGAGGGCACCGCGTACCGTATTACCTCCAGATATAGAGGACATCGTGTGCCGTATTACCTCCAGATATAGAGGGTACCACATGCCGTATTACCTCCAGATATAGAGGGTACCACATGCCGCATTACCTCCAGATATAGAGGGCACCACATGCCGTATTACCTCCAGATATAGAGGGCACCACATGCCGTATTACCTCCAGATATAGAGGGCGCCGCGTGCCATATTACCTCCAGATATAGAGGGCACCACATGCCGCATTACCTCCAGATATAGAGGGCACCACATGCCGTATTACCTCCAGATATAGAGGGCGCCGCGTGCCGTATTACCTCCAGATATAGAGGACATCGTGTACCGTATTACCTCCAGATATAGAGGGCACCACATGCCGTATTACCTCCAGATATAGAGGGCACCGCGTGCCATATTACCTCCAGATATAGAGGGCACCGCGTGCCATATTACCTCCAGATATAGAGGGCACCGCGTGCCATATTACCTCCAGATATAGAGGGTACCACATGCTGCAGTACCTCCAGATATAGAGGGTACCACATGCTGCATTACCTCCAGATATGGAGGGCACCACATGCTGCATTACCTCCAGATATGGAGGGCACCACATGCTGCATTACCTCCAGATATGGAGGGCACCACATGCTGCATTACCTCCAGATATGGAGGGCACCACATGCCGCATTACCTCTAGATATGGAGGGCCCGTGTCTCACTGCCAGAGTAGGAGTCATGTATGGTTGCGGCTCTCTGACGGTTAAGGGCCTTGTATGATTGCCGCCGCCCTCTCTGATGGTTAGGGCAGCGGTCTCTCCTCCAGTGTAGGGGTCCTCTATGGTTGTTGCTCTCTCTGATGTTTAGGGCTCTATGTCTTGCCTCCACAGTAGGGCTTCTGTATGGTTGCCAGTGTATGAAGATTACAGGTCCTGTATGGTTGCCACTCTCTCTGACGATTACAGGTCCTGCATGGTTTCCGCGCTCTCTGACGATTACGGGTCCTGTATGGGGTAGCCCTCTCTGACGGTTAGGGGTCATGCATGGTTGCCGCCCTCTCTGACGGTTAGGGGTCTTGTATGGTTGCTGCCCTCTCTGACGGTTAGGAGTCCTGTTTGGTTGCCGCTCTCTGATGATGATTACGCATCCTGTATGGTTGCCGGTGTCTCTGACGTTTACGGGTCCTGCATGGTTGCCGCTCTCTCTGCTAGGGGTCCTGTATGGTTGCCGCCCTCTGATTACAGGTCATGCATGGTTGTCGCTCTCTGACGGTTAGGGGTCCTGTATGGTTGCCGGTGTCTCTGATGGTTACGGGTCATGCATGCTTGCCACCCTCTCTTACGATTATGGGTCCTGTATGATTGTCACTCTCTAACGGTTAGGAGTACTGTATGGTTGCTGCCCTCTTTGATGATTAGGGGTCCTGTGTGGTTGCCGCTTTCTCTATTACGGGTCCTGTGTGGTTGCCGCTCTCTGACGATTTTTGGGTTCTGTATGGTTGCTGCCCTCTCTGACGATTACGGGTCCTGCGTGGTTGCCAGTGTCTGACGGTTACGGGTCATGCATGGTTGCCACCCTCTCTGACGATTACGTGTCCTGTATGATTGTGGCTCTCTAACGGTTAGGAGTACTGTATGGTTGCTGCCCTCTCTCACGCTAACGGGTCCTGTATGGTTGCTGTCCTCTCTGACAGTTAGGGGTCCTGTATGGTTGCTGCTCACTCTGCTGATTACGGGTCCTGTGTGGTTGCTGCCCTCTCTGCCGATTACGGGTCCTGTATGGTTGCTGCTCTCTCTGATGATTATGGGTCATGCATGGTTGCCTCTCTGATGGTTAGGGCAGTGGTCTCTGTTCCTGGCTCTCATCTCTGATTATGTTTTCTTGTGTTGCAGGACTATAGAGATGCGTTAATCACCAACTATTATGTGAGTATTCCGCTTTTATCATGGAGGTTCTGGGCCGCTGCACATGTGGCCCCTGACTTTATTCTGATCTTCTTCCCTCCCTGCAGATATGGCCAGGGGTGCAGATGGCAAATTTTTATTTCGTCCCCTTGCATTACCGGTGAGTGTTCGGCTCTCTGCTCAGGGGTAATGGGGGCAGACCCCTGCACTGGGGGGGACATTCTACATCCATAGACATGACTATGGAGCCGGCCCCCTACTGCAGATATAGAAATCCTTCCTAGAAAAGTGGAAGATTTTGGAGGCGTCTGTGGGAATTTGACCCTTTATCCAGAAAAGTATTTGTTAGGTGACCCTGCTGTTGGGGGAGCCCGGGCTCACAATCTCCATTATTGTAAGGGGTTTTAGTCTGGGCTCTGTGCGGTGTCTGTTCTCCCCCTCCATGTTTGTATGGAACTCGTGCACTGGGCGCAGTCATGGGGACGGAAAAGGCAGGTCCCCAAACTGTTCCCATGAAGCTGAAGCTACAATTGCCCACAATGTCTGTATAATTCCCTTAGCTAAAGTGCTGCGGCCGTCCCCTGATAACGGCCGGAGCCTCCTCCTCCACCATCTGTACAGTGGGCACAATGCAGTCAGGGGGTAACGTCCTCCATTACCCAACCCAGACTCCTCCATTACCCAACCCAGACTCCTCCATTACCCAACCCAGACTCCTCCATCACCCAACCCAGACTCCTCCATCACCCAACCCAGACTCCTCCATCACCCAACCCAGACTCCTCCATCACATGAAGATAGAGAACTGCGATCCATCCCTGCACAGAACGCGTCTCCTCCAGAGTCTAGTGGTGTTGGCTTTACCATTACTCTGCGCTGTGCTTGGCGATGTCCGGCTCTGCGCTGTGCTTGGCGATGTCCGGCTCGGCGCTGTGCTTGGCAATGTATTGCTGCTCGGCTGTGACACTCAAGGCGGGCGCAGTGTTTGTGCTGATGTTACTAGAGGAGGTCTGGACTCTTCAGTTACGGAGTCCGCAGATCTGTGGGGACGGATGTTATACACTAGGGTCTCCTATTACAGGACTGCACTGGTATCAGTGACCTCTGCCCCACCGGCCGATCTGTTACATGGTAGTAAAGTCAGACAACATGGGGAGGTATACCCCGAGGGACGGATGTTATATACTAGGGTCTCCTATTACAGGACTGCACTGGTATCAGTGACCTCTGCCCCACCGACCGATCTGTTACATGGTAGTAAAGTCAGACAACATGGGGAGGTATACCCTGAGGGACGGATGTTATATACTAGGGTCTCCTATTACAGGACTGCACTGGTATCAGTGAGCTCTGCCCCACCGGCTGATCTGTCACATGGTAGTAAAGGCAGACAGCATGGTGGGGGGTGAAAAGAATACACAGAGGGACGAATGTTATACACTAGGGTCTCCTATTACAGCACTGCACTGGTATCTGTGAGCTCTGCACCACCGGCTGCTCTGTCACATGGTAATAGAGGCTCTCAGCGGCCTTGGGTCTATGGTGGGAGTAGGCGATGAGCGTACTATGCACCGCTTTAAGCTTTATATATGAAAGGTTTGTAGATTTATAGGCAAAGTGTCCTAATAATGGTTGTGGAGGATCTCCCTGTGTGTGACAATGGCCGCCAGCGCATGTGTCCAGTGAGCCTGAACATTAAGAGCTGAGAGTCCACCATGTGATGTTGTTTCCATGTCCAGGCTGGCGGTGGTGCAGGTTGTGGCCATCATCTGGAACTCCTACTTATCCTGGAAGGCGAACCAAGCGTGACCACAGACGTGTACCTCCAGAAATGGTGTCGTCCAGGGAAGTAAGACTCCGTACAAGAATGTGACCGGATCTGCTGAACTTCACATGTAGACGTCCAACCTTTGATGAAATAACCCTACACGAAAGACTCTGTCCTAGGAATCTGTCCGTTATCTGGATTCAGTATTACTGTTGGGATCCATCAGGTCTATGCACTGTGTTACTATCCGGATCCATCAATGGTCTGGCCTCAGTATTGCCTGCAGGATCCATCAATGGTCCGGCCCCATTATTGCGTGCATGATCCATCAATGGTCCGGACTCAGTATTGCCTGCAGGATCCATCAATGGTCCGGCCTCAGGTTTCCTCCTCATTCATTTCATGGCCTCCAGGCTTCCACATTTCTTTTGGGAGCTCGTCCTCCAGATCCTGCTTTCAAGGGTTTGTTCTCGGGGATTTGCTGGAATTTTGTTATATTTCCTTAAGAATAAATGTGATATCTTCTTCAGCAAGTAAAAGGATTTGGACTGTAGCGCCACCTGTAGGAAGCAGCAATCTTAAGTCATATCAAGCCTTTAGGGAGCCTTGCATATGATTTGGGACATGAAATAAAAGCAGAGACTTCATTTGCAGAGGCGGGTTTCGGGGTGTTGCCTCCTCCTCAGTGCAGAGCAGGAGTTCTGACTTAGCTGGGTGCCTGTTACGTAGAGTCCAATGGTCTTCACGGTGGAGAATGACAAGCCCATGTAGGGCGGCTTATAAGCCATACAATGCTCCTCTAGGGAATTTACATATACAAATTGCCTCTGCAGAGAGGGAGACGACCTCCAGCACTACCTGATGGATTTAGCAATAATAAAGTCATTATGGACCCTATAACGAGCTTTAGCACATGCCTTGGGATAAGACCCAGTTTCGGACGTGTTTTGGGATGTTTGATCAGGTTTTGCCTTACAACCTGTGTCTGAGGCCTCTCATACAGCCAGATCAATTCTCCTGCCTTGTACTGATGAGAGGCAAACGCCCCGAAACACGTCTGACAATGGAGGGTTTGGTTTCTTATCCAATATCATAGGGTGAGGCTTCTTATAGGATCCGTACTGACTTCTTGCATTGCTACTTCCAATAGGTGGCAGTAGGGTTCAACTCCCCTTCGTCACTCAGAGGAGCATTGTATAGCATATAAGTCTCCTTATACCAGCCTGGCAATCTACACAAGGAGAAATAGTAATTCTTTAGCAATAAAGTCCTGCAAAAAAACTGGAGGAACTCTGTTTTATTGGGCAGTGGGTTGGTTAGAAGCGATAAAGGGGGAAGGCTTTGAAGGCATGCGGCCTAAGGTTTAGGAGGTGGTGACCACTCTGTACATTCAATAACTGGCTAGGAAATTTAGACGAAGTGTCCATATCGTCTGTAAATTTAGCATAGGGTGCAGTATGGAGCCAGAAAGGGCCAGTTTGGGTGCAAACATGTATGTGAGCTACCATAATAGGTGGAGCTGAAGATGAGACGATGCGAGAGCTGGAGGGGGGTCAGCGTTTGGGATTGAGGGGGAGTGCGTGTCATTTGTGTAGAGTTAATGAACGTTTAGGGTTAAGGTGACGCTATACAAGATGGTGTCCTTATGGGGACAGGCGAGAGCCGCGGTCAGACTCCTCTCCTGCGTCCTCTCTATACTCCACCAAATGTAAGGTCAGTACCCTGGTCCTCACCTGCTGGGAGAGCGCCGGAAGCCCCCATACACTTGGGTAACAGCTTTCAGATGCCTTCCATTTTAATATGTAAGTATCGTACACAGTGTGAAGGAAGCTGTGACATGAGCGCCCTAAAGAAAGCTATAAGGAAGCTTGGTGTCTCTGCAGAAGCCGAGGATCGTTTTAGGATGTGGAGGTTGTGGAGCATCTAGGAAATCATTGGTGGTCACATCCAGAGGGATTAGATGACGTTGTTAGTTGTGGTAAAGTAATAAGTCTGAGACATGAAAGACACGTAGAAGACGTTTACAGATAAAGGGTCAGGAGTGGATTATGGAGGAGGTCAGAGAGGTGGAGAAGAAAGGTTCAGTGGTGGAGCCCATCTGTGTAAGGGACGGGGCTGGAGGTGAGGAAGCCAAATGGGAAGAAGATCGAATAGCAAGTTCCTTCGACAGAAAGTAGAGCAGCGTTGGGATCATGTTATCCGTGCCGCCGTGGGTAGGTACGTGGGCTCAGAGCTTGGCTGGTACCGACATCATGTGCATCAATGCTCAGGTGTTCAGCCTGTAATTGGAAATTAAGGCCATTATAGAGGAGGTCAGAGAGGTGGAGAAGAAAGGTTCAGTGGTGGAGCCCATCTGTGTAAGGGACGGGGCTGGAGGTGAGGAAGCCAGATGGGAAGCAGATCGAATAGCAAGTTCCTTCGACAGAAAGTAGAGCAGCGTGGGGAGCATGTTAGCCGGGCGGCCAAGGGTAGGTACGTGGGCTCAGAGCTTGGCTGGTGCCACCACCACGTGTATCAATGCTCAGGTGCTCAGGTGTTCAGCCTGTAATTGGAAATTAAGGCCATTATGGAGCGCAGCGGAGAACGAGTCCCTGGCCTTGCTGCCATCATTAAGCTGCCGTCTCCGCACCCACAGATAATAGAAAGCGTTCTGTTCCCTCTTCTCTCCTGGAAATCAACAGCAATGCTGCCAGCCGGCCACACCGTGCCAGGAGCCGAGCAGTGGGGAGGACACGTGGCTACTGCCTAATATACATGTATACATGCACCCACCCCATACACCACATATACTGTAACACAGGCCACATGTGATAAGGTAAGAGACCCCCAGCCAGAGGGATGAGAGGACTAGAACAAGCCATCCACACGTGACCTTTTCTGCCATCTACTCATGGCTACAGCTAGGCCATATATTTGTGTTTCCCTTACTGCTACGTCATCATGATAGACTTTATATCCAGGTTGTGACATCTAGGATCCCTCAAATTCTCTCCTCAGCCATTAGCAGATATGTTGTGGGTTATTGTCATGTTACATGGTCAAGTTCCTACTGAGCATCAGTCTCCTGACTCACAATCTCAGCCAGACATCTCTGAGACCATGAAGAACTTACAGTGGATTCTATTAATCAGAACCTTTTCATCACCATGCTTTACACTGCAGCTTTTAGGTTCCACTGGTAATATGAAGTCTGGTCTTCTGATAACTTTTGCATAGTAGTGTTGAGAGGTTCCTGCAGCATGAAGTTATGGCTCCTTGCATATATTTTCCAGCAACTTTTAATTCTGGACAGTGGTGGTCTCCTGGCATCAATGTCTGGTGTATGCTTCTTCCTTCCAGCCTTCTCCTGCAGTGTGACCTCAGTATGAGTCAGGGATTTCTATAGGGTGAGGTTCTAGCATGTTCAAGATGTCTTCCAATGGTTTTCCTGCATTGTGGCGGCCTCCTGTTACCCCCCCCCCTCCCATATGTGTTCTTAGTATGGTCTCTTTCTATATGAACACCTCAGAGTCACATCAGTGGTGGGAGAGCTTCCTGTGGGATAAAGAACTGGCTTCTTACAGATGTTTTCCAGCATCTTTTATCCTCTTACTTTTAATCCTAGATAGTGGAGGCCTTCTTGCACCACTGTTGTACATTTTATTAGTGTAGCCTTTTTCTATATGGACCATCACATGGACACCTTGTCTAGTGGTGGCCTCCTGTGCTGTCACCTCAGTGATGGTCCTCAGTGCGGCATTTTTCTATATGGACCATCACATGGACACCTTGTCTAAGGGTAGCCTCCCGTGGTGTCACCTCAGTGGTGGTCCTTGGTGTGGCATCTGTCTCTATGGACCATCACATGGACACCTTGTCTAGTGGCCTCCTGTGCTGTCATCTCAGTGATGGTCCTCAGTGCGGCATCTTTCTATATGGCCCATCACATGGACACCTTGTCTAGTGTTGTCACCTCAGTGGTGGTCCTTGGTGTGGCATCTTTCTATATGACCATCTCATGGACTCCTTTTCTAATGGTCACCTCAGGGGTGGTCCTTAGTGCGGCATCTTTCTATATGGACCATCACATGGCCCCCATTTCTAATGGTGGCCGCCCGTGCTGTCACCTCAGGGGTGGTGGTTGGTGAGAGCTTCCTGTAAGAAGATCTGGTTTCTTAAATACATCTTCCATCATCTTATGTCCTTCAGTGCCCTCTTTCTGTAGGAACACCAGACTTCGGTGTAGACCCAAGGCTCGTGATACCTGACCAACACCGCTCAAAGCACTTCAAATGGGAAGCTTTTTCCAAGATCCTTAGTGTGCAGGCGCTCAACACACCACAGTCTCCTGCAATCAGGTTTGGGATAAAGGGAGGGGGGCACTTACTTTAATGACAGCAGATAGTTGGATATCAAAATATTGTAATGCCGTGTTCAGATTCATTGTCCATCTCTCCTCAGTGGCTCTCGTCCATCTTTCTGTCAGCAGCATCAATGACCTTGACTTCCCTGAAATGGTGAATGAGCGGTCGGGATGTCAGCATTAATACCGGGCCGGCCATCATCCACACTGAGCGCGCTGACTGATCCACCGTGACAGCTCCGAGTCATGCAGCAATTAATCTATTACATGTCTGGAAGGAGCTCAGCTCCGACTGATGACCTCCAAGCAAAAAGTCACCAAAAACGTCTCATGGGATCCACAGACTACATGGCATCTAATCCTAGCATGTGTGATACTGTCTGCTGAGCTCTGCATCTAATCCTAGCATGTGTGATACTGTCTGCTGAGCTCTGCATCTAATCCTAGCATGTGTGATACTGTCTGCTGAGCTCTGCATCTAATCCTAGCATGTGTGATACTGTCTGCTGAGCTCTGCATCTAATCCTAGCATGTGTGATACTGTCTGAGCTATGCATCTAAGCCTCTCACGTGATACAGTCTGCTGAGCTGTGCATCTAAGTCTGTTATGTGATACTGTCTGCTGAACTCTGCATCTAATCCTGGCATGTGTGATACTGTCTTAACTGTGTATCTAAGGCTATGTCCGCACGTTGCTTTTTACCTGCTTTTTTGCTGCTTTTTCAACTGCAGCGTTTAATGCCAAAATGGTTGTGTTCTGCTTTTCAAGCAAAGTCTATGGGAATTTGGGTTTCTTGTCCGCACTATGCAGTTCAAACTGCAGCCTTTTTGTTGCAGAACTTTGGTCAAAAACTCAGCTTTGCAGTGCAAAACCCAAATGGCAAAAACAATTGACATCAATTGTTTTTGCCATTTGGGTTTTGCACTGCAAAGCTGAGTTTTTGACTAAAGTTCTGCAACAAAAAGGCTGCAGTTTGAACTGCATAGTGCGGACAAGAAACCCAAATTCCCATAGACTTTGCTTGAAAAGCAGAACACAACCATTTTGGCATTAAACGCTGCAGTTGAAAAAGCAGCAAAAAAGCAGGTAAAAAGCAACATGCGGACATAGCCTCAGCCTCTCATATGATACTGTCGGCTGAGCTGTCTAATGCTTATCACAGGCACCATGTATTACACTCATCCCTTCCTCCTTAGTGTGGCCTATTTCTATATGGACCATCAAATGGACCCCTTGTCTAATGGTGGCCTCCATCATGGTGTATGTGATGGAGGAGGGTGGTAGTGACGTGTGATACACTGTATATGTGATGGAGGAGGGCGAGAGTGACGTGTGAGATACATGGTGTATGTGATGGTGGAGAATGGTAGTGAAGTGTGTGATACATGGTGTGAGGAATATGGTAGATCCTTACATGCCAATTATCTACCAATCATAGATATTTCCACACATCCTATTCAGGATAGAAATCCAATACCAAGATCCTGGAACAAATGGTAGGTGACAAAGTTAATCATAGAAAGTAAGAAGCCCTGTCCACTGCAAGACCCTCTGGTGACAAAACTAATTCAGGTAGGGAAGTAGGTGGGCGATTGCTGGTTGCAGAGAATTTTCAAAGGGGACCTGAAGACAGACCGGCACCCGTGTAACAATTATTAAATTGAGGCGTAGGCAGCTCACATAAATATGGCAGGCATATTTTCGGCTTCAGGACAGCGAGATGTACGTAACACAAATTTTGCCTTAATTGTGGGATGTGTGTATCAGCCCATAATGAACTAGCCGCTGGAAGACAATAGATATATCATGTTTCCTAGCTATGGATAGATAAAATCATAACAGGAAACATGATGGTAATATCTTCTGCGTGGGATGCTCAGAGGTGGAGATATGAGGAAAGCTGCCTTTTCCTAGTTCTCTGGAACCTGAGGTACATCCCATGTTCAGCCCTGTCATAGGTCATCAGGTGGGCTTTATGTGGAAGGTACATGGGTTATTAAAAACCAAAGTAGATATTTTGGAGATGGTTCTTTTGATAAAGGTCATGTTCAGTAAACATGTGGGAAGTCCCAAGGAAACCAGTTGCTTCACAGAACCTCCCTTGTGCCGAGCCAGCACCAGGCATAATCACAAGGAGAAAGGTAACTGATTTATATGTACATCTACAAGTGAAAGTAAAGAGAGAGAGATGAAGACCGAAACAAAATAGGAGAGAGACAGAGAGAAGATACCAGAGAGACAGAAGATACGAGAAAAGGTAAAGAGAGATGAAAGACAGAAACAAGATACAAAAAAGACAGAAGATAGGAGAGACGATAAAGAGAGGTGAAAGACAGAAACAAGATAGGAGAGACAGAAGATACCAGAGAAACTGAAGATACCAGAGAAGATAAAGAGGTGTGAAGACAGAACATAGCAGAGACAATAAAGAGAGGTGAAAGACAGAAACAAGATAGAAAAGAGACATAAGATAGGAGAGACGATAAAGAGAGGTGAAAGACAGAAATGAGACAGAAGATAGGAGAGACGATAAAGCGAGGTGAAAGACAAGATAGGAGAAAAGATAAAGAGATGATAGACAGAAACAAGATAGGAGAGACAATAAAGAGAGGTGAAAGACAAGATAGGAGAAAAGATAAAGAGTAGTGATGAGCGAGTACTAAAAAGCTCGAGTGCTCGAAGCTCGGGCCGAGCCTCCCAAGATACTCGTGTACTCGGCCCGAGCAACGAGCCCAATGTTATCCTATGGGAGACCCGAGTATTTTTGTGAAATGACCCCCCGGCAGCATGGAGAAACCCTAAAAATGTCACAAAAGTCTCAGAAGAGTGCTCAAATGACATGGCAACAGCATGGGGAAGACCCCTTGAAGCATTTATCACTGAAAAGTCACAGCTGTGAACAATTTTGTCCGCGTTTTACGCCATTTTTACGGACTCACCAGAAAACCTTCCAAAATGACCCCAAAATGATTTTTCATGGCGGAAATGTTAAGGGCACATACCCAACAGTGAGATAGAGCTGGTGTATGTTACTTTTTGAGATTAATACATGAAAGATTTTACGTGAAAACATTGTGTGGCACTCCGATGTCCCTGAGAAGAGACGTACATGAAGGCCTCTTGAGTCTAATGTGCCCATTTTGAGGAAGTGAGTCTTTGTAGTATTTTCCTTTGCCAGGGCAGCCAAAAATTGGGAGGCTCCACGTTGTCCCTGGGTAGAGACGTGCATGAGGGCCTCAAAACATTAAGTGTCCATTTTAAGGAAGTGGGTGTATTTCAGTATAGCCCTTAGGCAGGGCAGCCAAAAATTGGGAGGCTCCACGTTGTCCCTGGGTAGAGACGTGCATGAGGGCCTCAAAACATTAAGTGTCCATTTTAAGGAAGTGGGTCTATTTCAGTATAGCCCTTAGGCAGGGCAGCCAAAAATTGGGAGGCTCCACATTGTCCCTGGATAGAGACGTGCATGATGGCCTGTAAACCTGAAGTGCCCATTGTAAGGAAGTGGGTCTATTTCAGTATAGCCCTTTGCCAGGGCAGCCAAAAATTGGGAGGCTCCACGTTGTCCCTGGATAGAGACGTGCATGAGGGCCTGTAAACCTGAAGTGCCCATTGTAAGGAAGTGGGTCTATTTCAGTATAGCCCTTAGGCAGGGCAGCCAAAAATTGGGAGGCTCCACATTGTCCCTGGATAGAGACGTGCATGATGGCCTGTAAACCTGAAGTGCCCATTGTAAGGAAGTGGGTCTATTTCAGTATAGCCCTTTGCCAGGGCAGCCAAAAATTGGGAGGCTCCACGTTGTCCCTGGATAGAGACGTGCATGAGGGCCTGTAAACCTGAAGTGCCCATTGTAAGGAAGTGGGTCTATTTCAGTATAGCCCTTAGGCAGGGCAGCCAAAAATTGGGAGGCTCCACATTGTGCCTGGATAGAGACGTGCATGATGGCCTGTAAACATGAAGTGCCCATTGTAAGGAAGTGGGTCTATTTCAGTATAGCCCTTTGCCAGGGCAGCCAAAAATTGGGAGGCTCCACGTTGTCCCTGGATAGAGACGTGCATGAGGGCCTGTAAACCTGAAGTGCCCATTGTAAGGAAGTGGGTCTATTTCAGTATAGCCCTTAGGCAGGGCAGCCAAAAATTGGGAGGCTCCACATTGTCCCTGGATAGAGACGTGCATGATGGCCTGTAAACCTGAAGTGCCCATTGTAAGGAAGTGGGTCTATTTCAGTATAGCCCTTTGCCAGGGCAGCCAAAAATTGGGAGGCTCCACGTTGTCCCTGGATAGAGACGTGCATGAGGGCCTGTAAACCTGAAGTGCCCATTGTAAGGAAGTGGGTCTATTTCAGTATAGCCCTTAGGCAGGGCAGCCAAAAATTGTGAGGCTCCACGTTGTCCCTGGGTAGAGACGTGCATGAGGGCCTCAAAACATTGTTCCCATTGCAAAGGAGCGGGTCTCCTGTCGTTGTAATGTCCATTCTGCAAAGAATGGGCGAAAAAATTTACCACTGGGGGTATACCTGAAACAAAGGCCTAAGTATTGCAATTTGTAACGGTCATCATCATGGTGGCGCATGAGGAGAAGGAGGAGCAGTCCAGCGATTATCCAAAGTCGAGAAGTGTGTACCCATGGGTGAGTGGAGGTACATGGCAAACTTTAAATTCCGCTCTCATTTGCTGGTGGTGTGGTGAAGTCTGGCCCAATCCAACCCTTGTTCATCTTTATCAGAGTCAGCCTGTCAGCATTTTCAGTTGACAGGCGGGTGCGTTTATCTGTAATGATTCCACCTGCGGCACTAAAAACACGCTCTGACAAAACGCTAGCAGCAGGGCAGGCCAGGACTTCCAAGGCGTAGAGAGCCAATTCATGCCACGTGTCCAGCTTGGATACCCAATAATTGTAAGGCACAGAGGAATGTCGGAGTACAGTTGTTCGATCTGCAAGGTACTCCTTCAGCATCTGGGCAAACTTAGGATTTCTTGTGGCACTACCCCGCACCTCAGGGGCTGTGGTACGTGAGGGGCTGAGAAAACTGTCCCACATCTTAAAGACTGTTCCCCTA
Organism: Anomaloglossus baeobatrachus; assembly: GCF_048569485.1. Lineage (NCBI taxonomy): Eukaryota > Metazoa > Chordata > Amphibia > Anura > Aromobatidae > Anomaloglossus > Anomaloglossus baeobatrachus. The sequence goes on along the minus strand of NC_134355.1, from coordinate 705,450,479 downwards.
CCTCTGGCGGATTGGACTTGTGCCTCTCTCGGCTGTACGCCTCGGTTGTCCACTGATTCCTGACCTATGCCGCTAGCGTTTTGTGAGGGGAATGCTTTGCCTACTTCCGTGAGTATGGCCTTCCGAAACTGCTGCATTTTGGTTGACCTCTCCTCCACGGGAATAAGAGACAAAAAGTTCTCCTTGTAGCGTGGGTCTAACAGTGTTACCAACCAGTAATGATTGTCGGCCAAGATGTTCTTAACGCGAGGGTCACGAGACAGGCAGCTTACCATAAAGTCAGCCATGTGCGCCAGACTCTTAACAGCCAGGACTTCAGTAGCCTGACCAACAAGATGACTGAACATGCTGTCCTCCTCCTCCTCCTCCTCCTCCTCCTCCTCCTCATCTACCCTGTCCTCTGGCCAGCCACGCTGAACCGAGGATATGACTGGTGTGCATGTCATATCCTCAATTTGGCCGGAGAGTTGCTCCATGTCTTCATCCTCCTCCTCGTCATAGTCCTCCACTGCACGTTGTGATGAGACGAGGCTGGGCTGTGTGTTATCACCCACACCCACTACTGTTTCTTGCTGCAACTCATCGCGCTCCGCCTGCAATGCATCATGTTTGTTTTTCAGCAGAGACCGTTTTAGAAGGCAGAGTAGCGGTATGGTGACGCTAATAATGGCGTCATCACCACTCACCATCTTGGTGGAGTCCTCAAAGTTTTGGAGGATGGTACATAGGTCTGACATCCATCTCCACTCCTCAGGTGTTATGTGTGGAGTTTGACCCATTTCCCGACGGCTTAGGTGATGCAGGTACTCAACAACTGCCCTCTTCTGCTCACATATCCTGACCAACATGTGCAGAGTTGAATTCCAACGCGTGGGGACATCACACACCAGTCTGTGAGCCGGAAGATGCAAACGGCGCTGAAAGCCGGCAAGGCCGGCTGAAGCAGTAGGTGACTTTCGAAAATGTGCAGACAGGCGGCGAACTTTTACCAGCAGATCAGACAGCTCTGGGTATGACTTTATAAACCGCTGAACCACGAGGTTGAGCACATGGGCCACGCATGGAACATGTGTCAGCTGGCCTCGCCTCAAAGCCGCCACCAGGTTCCGGCCATTGTCACACACGACCTTTCCTGGCTTTAGGTTCAGAGGTGTGAGCCAGTGATCTGCCTGCTGTTTCAGAGCTGTCCACAGCTCTTCTGCATTGTGGGGTTTGTCACCTATGCAGATTAGCTTCAGCACAGCCTGTTGCCGCTTCGCCGAGGCAGTGCTGCAGTGCTTCCAGCTTGTGACTGGTGTGGAGGGCACAGTGGATGAGGATGCGCAGGAGGAGGAGGAGGCTGAAGAGCATGACATTCCGGAGCTGGAGAGTGTGGGTGAAACCCTGACTGAGGTAGGGCCTGCAAACCTTGGTGTGGGAAGGACGTGTTCCGTCCCTCGCTCAGACTGGGTCCCAGCTTCCACAATATTAACCCAGTGTGCCGTCAACGAGATGTAGCGGCCTTGCCCACAAGCACTTGTCCACGTGTCTGTGGTTAGGTGGACCTTGGGTGAAACAGCGTTGTTCAGGGCACGTGTGATGTTTTGTGACACGTGGTTATGCAACGCGGGGACGGCACACCGGGAGAAATAGTGGCGGCTGGGGACCGAGTAACGTGGGACAGCTGCCGCCATCAGGTCACGGAATGCTTCTGTCTCCACCAGCCTAAAAGGCAACATTTCCAGCGCAAGCAGTCGCGAAATGTTAGCATTTAGAACTGTGGCATGTGGGGTGTTGGCAGTGTATTTGCGCCTGCGTTCAAAGGTTTGCTGAATGGATAACTGAACGCTGCGCTGGGACAAGGACGTGCTTGATGATGGTGTTCTTTCTGCGTAGGCAACTGCAGGTGCAGGAGTGGAGGAGGCTCGTTCGCAGGCAGCATGGACAGAGGATTGGCTCGCATGCACAACCAGCGAAGACGTAGCAGTGACATCAGCAAGCACTGCTCCTCGACTCTGTTGTACTTCCCACAAAGTCGGGTGCTTGGCTGACATGTGCCTGATCATGCTGGTGGTGGTCAGGCTGCTAGTTTTGGTACCCCTGCTGATGCTGGCACGGCAGGTGTTGCAAATGGCCTTTTTTGAATCATCTGGATCCAACTTAAAAAACTGCCAGACTCGGGAAGACCTAACATTTGTACAGGCACCTTGTGTCGTCGTGTTGTTCCGGGGAACGGTTGCCTGACTTCTGCCTGGGGCCACCACCCTGCTTCTTACTGCCTGTTGTGATGCTACGCCTCCCTCCCCCTGTGCACTGCTGTCCTCGCTCTGCATATCCTCCTGCCAGGTTGGGTCAGTTACTGGATCATCCACCACGTCGTCTTCCTCTTCCGCACCCTGCTCCTCCTCCTGACTTGCTGACAATTGTGTCTCATCATCGTCCACCACTTGTTGAGACACGTTGCCAACTTCGTGAGAACGTGGCTGCTCAAATATTTGGCCATCTGTACAGACGATCTCCTCATGACCCACTTCAATATGAGCTGGCGAGAGGCCAGAATGTGTGAATGGAAACGTGAACAGCTCTTCCGAGTGTCCAAGTGTGGGATCATTAATGTCCGAGGAGGACGTGTACTCAGCCTGGTGGTAGGAAGGAGGATCAGGTTCAGAAATGTGCGGTGCAGTATCACGGCTACTGACACTTGACCGTGTGGAAGACAGAGTGTTTGTGGTGGTGCCAATCTGACTGGAAGCATTATCCGCTATCCAACTAACAACCTGTTGACACTGGTCTTGGTTCAAGAGCGGTGTACTGCTGCGGTCCCCAAGAATTTGGGACAGGACGTGCGAGCGACTAGATGTGGCCCTTTCTTGTGGCGAAATTAGAGCTTGCCCACGACCTCGGCCTCTGCCTGCACCACCATCACGTCCACTTCCTTGTTCCTTGCCAATGCCCTTGCGCATTTTGCAATGCTGTGCACTGCTGACGTGTATATTCACTACTTGTGCGTTATATCAAAGTGTGTGGAAATTGCACACAAGTGCACCTGTACGCTGCCACCAACAGGCACACACGTGCGGTTTTAAAAACCAAGCATGAAGGCTGGTATACGGTCACCACTACCCTGCCTGCCTGCCTGTTTGTATACTGGTACAATAGTCCTGACAAGGACTCTTTTGGTCACTAGCCTGTATTCAGACCTGGCTATACCCTGCCTGTATATAGCAACAATAGTCCTGAGAAGGACTCTGCTACTGTACTCCGACCTGGCTATACCCTGCCTGCCTGTATACAACTAGAATAGTCCTGAGAAGGACTTTTGGTCACACTGTTTGCAGCCCTGCAACTGAAAAAGCTATAAAGGGCCGCAAAGCTTTCCCTGAATCAGCGACACTCTCCCTACACTGACTGTCTGGATAGCTGTGAGCAGAGCACAGCGCGCCCGCCGGTATAAAGGCTCGGTCACGCTGTGCAGGCCGGCCAATCAATGCAATTCCACAACTAACAGGGCTGTGGCATTGCAGTGGTCTGCCAGCCAATCCCTGCATGAGGGCTGGCTCTCAAAAGAGCGCCAACATGCAGAAATGAAGACCACGAGTAAAGCACGAGTATCGCGAGATTACTCGGTCCCCGCCGAGCAGCCCGAGTACAGCGATACTCGTGCGAGTACCGAGTAGTGACAAGCATGCTCGCTCATCACTAATAAAGAGATGATAGGAGAGACGATAAAGAGGTGAAAGAAACAAGATAGGAGAGAGACAGAAGATAAGAGAGACGATAAAGAGAGGTGAAAGAAACAAGATAGGAGAGAGACAGAAGATAGGAGAAAAGATGTGAAAGACAGAAATAAGTTTGAGAGAGACAGAAGATGCCAGAGAACCTGAAGGTACGAGAGAAGGCAACGACAGATATGAACAGAAACAAGATTGGAGAGAAGATAATGACGTCAGGCCTCATTGTAATGATACAATCTCGGGGTCTCTGAGGCTGATCATTGCCACGTTACTGTGGTGGGTCACAGATTCACAAGTCTGGTGGTAGGTGCAAGTGTAAAGTCACACATCTTCCCTTATTTCGGACATTCTCCCTGACACATTGCGACCACTCCTTTAACACAATCGAGACCTTAAAGCCGAGGAGATAATTGTGATAATTGTCTTGTCTCTATGAATCATATATGATGCTATACTGTGGGCAATGCAGAAACTTACACAGGTCCATCACAAGACATTAGAGAGGCAGCCAAAATATAGGAGAGAAAGTGAAGTGTTTTGAGCACAAGATAGGAGAAAGTCACAAAATCAAAGGTAAAGAGAGACGAGAAAGAAATAAAATAGGAGAGAGTGAAGATACTAGAGAAACTGAAGATACAACTGAAGGTAAGGAGATGAGAGACAAAAACAAGATAGGAAAGAGACAGAAGATAGAGAGGTGAAAGACAAGATAAGAGAGAAGATAAAGAGAGGTATAAGACAATATAGGAGAGAAGATAAAGAGATGAAAAACAGAAACAAAGTAGGAAAGAGGCAGAAGCTAGGAGAGAAGGTAAAGCGAGAGATGAAAGACACAAACAAGATAGGAGAAAGACAAGATGCCAGAGAAACTAAAGATACAAGAGGAGGTAACCAGAGAGATGAACAGAACCAAGATAGGTGCGAGACAGAAGATACAAGAGACGATAAAGAGAGGTGAAAGAAACAAGATAGGAGAGAGACAGAAGATAAGAGAGACGATAAAGAGAGGTGAAAGACAAGATGCCAGAGAAACTGAAGATACAAGAGAAGGTAACCAGAGAGATAAACAGAACCAAGATAGGAGAGAGACAGACAGAAGATACGAGAGACGATAAAGAGAGGTGAAAGAAACAAGATAGGAGAAAGACAAGATGCCAGAGAAACTAAAGATACAAGAGGAGGTAACCAGAGAGATGAACAGAACCAAGATAGGTGCGAGACAAAAGATACAAGAGACGATAAAGAGAGGTGAAAGAAACAAGATAGGAGAGAGACAGACGATAGGAGAGAGGATAAAGAGAGGTGAAAGAAACAAGATAGGAGAGAGACAGACGATAGGAGAGACGATAAAGAGAGGTGAAAGAAACAAGATAGGAGAGAGACAGAAGATAGGAGAGAAGGTAAAGCGAGAGATGAAAGACACAAGATAGGAGACAGACAAGATGCCAGAGAAACTAAAGATACAAGAGAAGGTAACGAGAGAGATGAACAGAACCAAGATAGGTGCGAGACAAAAGATACAAGAGACGATAAAGAGAGGTGAAAGAAACAAGATAGGAGAGAGACAGAAGATAGGAGAGAAGGTAAAGCGAGAGATGAAAGACACAAGATAGGAGACAGACAAGATGCCAGAGAAACTAAAGATACAAGAGAAGGTAACCAGAGAGATAAACAGAACCAAGATAGGAGAGAGACAGACAGAAGATACGAGAGACGATAAAGAGAGGTGAAAGACGAGAAAGAGAGGTGAAAGAAACAAGATAGGAGAGAGACAGAAGATAGGAGAGAAGGTAAAGCGAGAGATGAAAGACACAAGATAGGAGACAGACAAGATGCCAGAGAAACTAAAGATACAAGAGAAGGTAACCAGAGAGATAAACAGAACCAAGATAGGTGCGAGACAAAAGATACAAGAGACGATAAAGAGAGGTGAAAGAAACAAGATAGGAGAGAGACAGAAGATAGGAGAGAAGGTAAAGCGAGAGATGAAAGACACAAGATAGGAGACAGACAAGATGCCAGAGAAACTAAAGATACAAGAGAAGGTAACCAGAGAGATAAACAGAACCAAGATAGGAGAGAGACAGACAGAAGATACGAGAGACGATAAAGAGACATTAGAGAGGCAGCCAAAATATAGGAGAGAAAGTGAAGTGTTTTGAGCACAAGATAGGAGAAAGTCACAAAATCAAAGGTAAAGAGAGACGAGAAAGAAATAAAATAGGAGAGAGTGAAGATACTAGAGAAACTGAAGATACAACTGAAGGTAAGGAGATGAGAGACAAAAACAAGATAGGAAAGAGACAGAAGATAGAGAGGTGAAAGACAAGATAAGAGAGAAGATAAAGAGAGGTATAAGACAATATAGGAGAGAAGATAAAGAGATGAAAAACAGAAACAAAGTAGGAAAGAGGCAGAAGCTAGGAGAGAAGGTAAAGCGAGAGATGAAAGACACAAACAAGATAGGAGAAAGACAAGATGCCAGAGAAACTAAAGATACAAGAGGAGGTAACCAGAGAGATGAACAGAACCAAGATAGGTGCGAGACAGAAGATACAAGAGACGATAAAGAGAGGTGAAAGAAACAAGATAGGAGAGAGACAGAAGATAAGAGAGACGATAAAGAGAGGTGAAAGACAAGATGCCAGAGAAACTAAAGATACAAGAGAAGGTAACCAGAGAGATGAACAGAACCAAGATAGGTGCGAGACAAAAGATACAAGAGACGATAAAGAGAGGTGAAAGAAACAAGATAGGAGAGAGACAGAAGATAGGAGAGAAGGTAAAGCGAGAGATGAAAGACACAAGATAGGAGACAGACAAGATGCCAGAGAAACTAAAGATACAAGAGAAGGTAACCAGAGAGATAAACAGAACCAAGATAGGAGAGAGACAGACAGAAGATACGAGAGACGATAAAGAGAGGTGAAAGACGAGAAAGAGAGGTGAAAGAAACAAGATAGGAGAGAGACAGAAGATAGGAGAGAAGGTAAAGCGAGAGATGAAAGACACAAGATAGGAGACAGACAAGATGCCAGAGAAACTAAAGATACAAGAGAAGGTAACCAGAGAGATAAACAGAACCAAGATAGGAGAGAGACAGACAGAAGATACGAGAGACGATAAAGAGAGGTGAAAGAAACAAGATAGGAGAAAGACAAGATGCCAGAGAAACTAAAGATACAAGAGGAGGTAACCAGAGAGATGAACAGAACCAAGATAGGTGCGAGACAAAAGATACAAGAGACGATAAAGAGAGGTGAAAGAAACAAGATAGGAGAGAGACAGACGATAGGAGAGAGGATAAAGAGAGGTGAAAGAAACAAGATAGGAGAGAGACAGACGATAGGAGAGACGATAAAGAGAGGTGAAAGAAACAAGATAGGAGAGAGACAGAAGATAGGAGAGAAGGTAAAGCGAGAGATGAAAGACACAAGATAGGAGACAGACAAGATGCCAGAGAAACTAAAGATACAAGAGAAGGTAACGAGAGAGATGAACAGAACCAAGATAGGTGCGAGACAAAAGATACAAGAGACGATAAAGAGAGGTGAAAGAAACAAGATAGGAGAGAGACAGACGATAGGAGAGAGGATAAAGAGAGGTGAAAGAAACAAGATAGGAGAGAGACAGACGATAGGAGAGACGATAAAGAGGTGAAAGAAACAAGATAGAGAGACAGACGATAGGAGAGACGATAAAGAGAGGTGAAAGACAGAACCAAGATAGGAGACAGAACATAAGAGAGACGATAAAGAGGTGAAAGACAGAACCAAGATAGGAGACAGAAGATACAAGAGACAATAAAGAGAGGTGAAAGAAACAAGATAGGAGAGAGACAGAAGCTAGGAGAGAAGGTAAAGCGAGAGATGAAAGACACAAGATAGGAGAAAGACAAGATGCCAGAGAAACTAAAGATACAAGAGAAGGTAACGAGAGAGATGAACAGAACCAAGATAGGTGCGAGACAAAAGATACAAGAGACGATAAAGAGAGGTGAAAGAAACAAGATAGGAGAGAGACAGACCATAGGAGAGACGATAAAGAGAGGTGAAAGAAACAAGATAGGAGAGAGACAGACGATAGAGACGATAAAGAGGTGAAAGACAAGATGCCAGAGAAACTGAAGATACAAGAGAAGGTAACGAGAGATATGAACAGAAGCAAGATAGGAGAGAAGATAATGATGTCAGGCCTCATCCTAATCATACAATCTCGGCGTCTCTAAGGCTGATGATGGCCACGTTTTTGTGTTGCATCACAGATTCACAAGTCTGGTGGTAGGTGCAAGTGTAAAGTCGCACATCTTTCCTGTTTTCGGCCATTCTCCCTGACACAATCAAGACCTTAAAGCCAAAGAGATCTTTGTCTTGTCTCCATGGATCACATATAATACAAATATGTGTCAAGAAAGGGGTCCCCCCTTTCCCAAAGGTAAGACTTGCTCTCTAGCGCCCCCATCATCGTCAGGCCAATTGTGGAATTGCCAGACGATAAGCAATGAGGCTTCTATTCTACTATGCTGATTATTGAAGGGCCTTGAGAGTAAGTCATATATTCCCCCTACTCCTGCGAGCGGAATATATCTAATCCTCCCCTGATCTCACTGGTCGCCCCACAATGATCCTTGGCATAAACTCGCTGCCACCAATCGATTTCGATAACTATTAAGCCGAGCACAGGGACATGGGAATTGGGCATCGAGATAAAAGAAATAGCTCAAGATTAAATTATATATTTAATCACCTTAAGGGCACACTAGATACTACAATATATACAAGATAGAATTTATAAAATATATATATATATATATATATAAATATATATATATATAAATATATATAAATATATATATATTTATATATAATTTATATATTTATATATATAAATATATATATATTTTAATGTGTCAGAATACATTTTCAGGTAAGACGTGGTCACAGATAGACAGATCGAGTAGTTACCTTATGCATCTGGCCACAGTGGGGCACTTTTGGACCATGGTTTCATGGACATCCTCACATGTGTGTAGTACGCCGAGTAAAGACTAAGTAAAATGGCTGAATTTAGGTTATCAATCCACACAAACTATCTGTCCCCTCCCACCTGTTAACCTCGCAGGGATGTACAGTCATGGCCAAAAGTTTTGAGAATGACACCACAATGCTACTTTCACATGATCTGTTGCCCTCTGGTTTTTAATTGTGTTTGTCTGATGTTTACATCACATACAGAAATATAATTGCAATCATATTATGAGACCAGAAGGTTCTATTGACAGAATGAGTTAATGCAGCATGTCAATATTTGCAGTGTTGCCCCTTCTTCTTCAGGACCTCTGCAATTCTCCCTGGCATGCTCTCAATCATCTTCTGGACCAAATCCTGACTGATAGCTGTCCATTCTTGCATAAGCAATGCTTGCATTTTGCCAGAATTTGTTGGTTTTTGTTTGTTAACCCGTCTCTTGATGATTGCCCACAAGTTCTCAATGGGATTAAGATCTGGGGAGTTTCCAGGCCATGGACCCAAAATCTCTATGTTTTGTTCCATGAGCCATTTAGTGATCACCTTTGCTTTATGGCAAGGTGCTCCATCATGCTGGAAAAGGCATTGTTGGGCGCCAAACTGCTCTTGGACAGTTGGGAGAAGTTGCTCTTGGAGGACATTCTGGTACCATTCTTTATTCATGGCTGTGTTTTTAGGCAAGACTGTGAGTGAGCCGATTCACTTGGGTGAGAAGCAACCCCACACATGAATGGTTTCAGGATGCTTAACAGTTGGCATGAGACAAGACTGGTGGCAGCGCTCACCTCTTCTTCTCCTAATAAGCTGTTTTCCAGATGTCCCAAACAATCGAAAAGGGGATTCATCTGAGAAAATGAGTTTACCCCAGTCCTCAGCAGTCCACTCCCTGTACCTTCTGCAGAATATCAGTCGGTCCCTGATGTATTTTCTGGAGAGAAGTGGCTTCTTTCCTGCCCTCCTTGAAACCAGGCCTTGCTCAAGCAGTCTCCGCCTCACAGTGCGTGCAGATGCCCTCACACCAGCCTGCTGCCATTGCTGAGCTAGCTCGCCACTGCTGGTAGTCCCATCCCGCAGCTGAAACAGTTTTAAGATACGGTCCTGGCGTTTGCTGGTCCTTCTTGGGCGCCCTGGAGCCTTTTTGGCAACAATGGAAGCTCTCTCCTTGAAGTTCTTGATGATGCGATAGATTGTTGACTGAGGTGTAATCTTTGTAGCTGCGATACTCTTCCCTGTTAGGCCATTTTTGTGCAGAGCAATAATGGCTGCACGTGTTTCTTTAGAGATAACCATGGTTAACTGAAGAGAAACAATGATACCAAGCACCAGCCTCCTTTTAAAGTGTCCAGTGGTGTCATTCTTACTTAATCATGACTGATTGATCGCCAGCCCTGTCCTCATCAACACCCACACCTGTGTTAATGGAACAATCACTAAAACAATGTTAGCTGCTCCTATTAAGGCAGGAATACAATGATGTTGAAATGTGTTTTGGGGTTAAAGTTCATTTTCTTAGCAATTACTTGCAAAGTCAATATTGGCTGTTAAGCTGATCACTCTTTATGACATTCTGGAGTATTTGCAAATTGCCATTAGAAAAACTGAAGCAGTAGACTTTGTAAAAATTAATATTTGTAGCATTTTCAAAACTTTTGGCCATGACTGTACTTCTCCACCCCCTGTCCTGAGTCTAAAATAATATCCCAAAGTGAATATGATCCTCAACTCCGCACTGGGAGGTCCGATCGGAACGGGTCTGGGGTCATCGGATCCGCCTGAGTCCCCTCTTTGTTCTGAGTCCAAGCACAACTTCTCTACCGGACTCCTACTCCCAGTTCTCTGTATCTCTCTGCACCCGGGTGCTACAACAAATCCGGGGGTATGCCTAGAGGTGGCTAATTGGGATTTGACACCTTCCCAGATGCTGAGTAGATCTGAGGGGAATTGATGCTGCAGGGTGTTGGGTGTATATACAATGCCAGCGGTCTGACTTTGTCATAATTCTCATCATACATCTCAGCATAATCCTCACAGTGGGCAATGCAGAAACTTACACAGGTCCATGACAAGACACTCGAGAGGCAGCCAAAATATAGGAGAGAAAGTGAAGTGGTTTGAGCAATGCGAACAAGATAGGAGAAAGTCACAAAATCAAAGGTAAAGAGAGAGGTGAAAGACAGAAAAAAGATAGAAGATGGCGAGGGGAAAAATAGAAACAAGATAGGAAAGAGACAGAAGATACCATAGAAACTGAAGATACAAGAGAGGGTAAAGAGAGAGGTGAAAGACAGAAGCAAGATAGAAGAGAGTCACAAAATCAAAGGTAAAGAGAGAGGTGAAAGACAGAAAAAAGATAGAAGATAGCGAGGGGAAAAATAGAAACAAGATAGGAAAGAGACAGAAGATACCATAGAAACTGAAGATACAAGAGAGGGTAAAGAGAGAGGTGAAAAGTAGTAAGGGGGCCATATGTCTCGTCAAAAAGAAATCTGACATGTGCCCCGCCCCTATCAAAGTGTATTAAACACACCCCCTCCCCTCTCCTGACAGGCCCTATATTTTATAGGCTTTTGATTAGGGATTTGATAGTGCAATCCTGATAGTGTAAATGCTTAGGATCCCACTATTTTATTCACTGATTATGAGAAATCTGATTTAGTGTAATTGTTTGGAATCATACCATTTTATTCAGTGTGGTTTTGTTGCAGCAGTTTGTGTTTTATACTGTTTGTATAAAATGAAAGACAGACACACTATCAAAATTTCAAAAGTTTATTGCTCAGAATTTAATTACATTCAGTTGCACATTACAGCCTTACCAAGAGGACAAGTTTCTTACCATTACAATGAGTGAGTCAAACCTGTACATATAGATACAAAGAGGCCCTCATATCTGATCACAACCATCATTTACAACTACCCTTCAATGTAGAGATCAAATACTTCACACACCCTTACTAATACAATGAGACTCTAGCTTTCAAAGCTGGCCCTAGCCAGATGAGATACATCTGTTGTCAGATTGAAACAGAGAAATATCTATAGCTGCTTATAGATAAAGTTAATATATGTTGATTAAATGAGTTTATTAAGACACGATCAATGATCACTTCTGACTACTTGGCATAGGGGCATACAAAGCTGCTTATAAAGACAGCCTTAATGGATCGAATGCTCTGGTAAAAGACGCGACAAAATCAGACACCATATTGTCATTTTCTTTTAAATCATTACTAAAGCATTGTAATATTTTATTGAATGACACTCCCCGTGCTATATGGTACAAAACGTAAACACAGTAATGTCCGCATACTTTGCTAAATGTGTCCTGAATCTGAATGGATTGAAAACAATATAGTTCACTGTTTCTATTTAAGAAGGTTACAAACTCATCAGGAAATAAAACACTTGTTGGTGAACATCCGTAACTGTCAAAGAATATTGCCTTCTTATCATCGCAAAGTACAATCAATATCCAATGTCGCCCACTTTGTCCGGAACTGTCTGTATTCACGATGTAGGCAGCGGGTCTCTGGGTCACTCTATATGCCAGTAGCAAATCACATGGAAACACTCCAGCAAATATGCGTTCTGTATAATAATCAGACTTCAACAGGTTTGTGAGCTGGAAGTTATCCATAATTAGATGTAATCAAATAGTACTTCTCTTCTATGGTTGCTTTCAAGTATAGTTGTGTTGAGGGCATATACTATCATATTTACAGTATGCGGGGTAGGTAGCGCAAACCGCACTTCAGCACGTAGGTTACCCGATTTAACGAGCGAGAAATGACCACCAGGTTCTTGATCTGGTGCTAAATCAAATGCAAACAATGTGAACCCGGCCATAAATTCTTCACGATCTATCGCCAGAGCATGGTCAGATTTTAAACGGCCAGAAACATGAGCCAAAGACATAAATTCGCGGACGGCTAAGTCATCATTGAAATTAGGTTGGAAAGGGTGGGCGGGAAATGGTTGGCCGTCCAGGTAAAGCGATGCAAGGCTTATATCGTAATGGTGAAAGCACAATGGGTTTTTATTGTACAATCCGCTAAAGGCTTCATTATCTACAAAGCCCAATATAACAGTTTTTGGAATTTGTCCCAAGAAGAAAGAGGTTCTCGTGGTTTGTAATTCGCGTGCCGGCTGGAATACTGTATACTTTCATGCAGGCCCTATCAATAGCGTATTTGGCTGTTGCGGCTAGTAGGGCCTGACTGTGACCTATACGTACAGCTGGAGAGACTTGCACTCTCTTCACATAGAGTGACGCTTGTAAGATCTGCACTTTATACGGCTCCGCATCACCAGACATCAAACAGAAAGTGTCCTTATTCCTCGACAACTTGATCTTGAGGTCAAGCCCATTCAGTACGAGCTTTGGTTGATTAAATACATCTCCAAAAATTGGCCCTAATAGATCTACAGTCTTAGGCGGGCTTTGCACACTACGACATCGCAGGTGCGATGTCGGTGGGGTCAAATCGAAAGTGACGCACATCCGGCGTCACTTGCGATGTCGTAGTGTGTAAATCCTAGATGATACGATGAACGAGCGCAAAATCGTCGTCATCGTATCATCGCTGCAGCCTCCGACATTTCCATAATGCCGGGGGAGCGACAGGTACGATGTTGTTCCTCGCTCCTGCGGCCGCACACATCGCTGTGTGTGAAGCCGCAGGAGCGAGGAACTTCACCTTACCTGCCTCCCGGCTGCAATGAGAAGGACGGAGGTGGGCGGGATGTTTACATCCTGCTCATCTCCGCCCCTCCACTTCAATTGGCCGCCTGCCGTGTGACGTCACTGTGACGCCGCACGACCCGCCCCCTAAGGAAGGAGGCGGGTCGCCGGCCAGAGGGACGTCGCACGGCAGGTATGTGCGTGTAAAGCTGCCGTAGCGATAATAATCGCTACGGCAGCTTTCACTATATATCGAACGTGCGACGGGGGCGGGACTATCGCTGCAGCATCGGTAACACATTGTTACCGATGTCGCAGCGTGCAAAGCCCGCCTTAGAGTTCCTGGTTATACGCGCTCTTTTGACAAATCCAGCATTTAGACCATCCAAGGCCCGATCATTATGATGACCTGCAGTGTCTTTATAGAACAATCCAGCGGTAAACTGAGTCGATAGTGTTTGCGTGCTGTAATTTAAAAGAGTTTCAATGTACGCTCTATAGCTGTAGAGGTTATCCGACTGCGAGATGAGGCTATCTCCAAGAGTGATATCGACCTGATTAAACAATGTTGTCAGGGAGTAATTTATAAACGCAACACGCGCACCATCGTCGATAGCCGTATTATCTTGTTTCACGATACGGCAATTTATGTACAGTAGGGTATTGTTCAGATCATAATAATATTCACCGCTCCCCGATATGAAAAATTCCAGGGGGGCATTGTCCGACAGAGCCACAATAGGTTGTACTTCTACAAAAAGCGATTTCTCAATACTTGTTTGCGTAGGGGGAATGACAAAAATATCCAGTTCAGATTTTGCGCACTCTACAGAAGCTTCATGTACGAAAGCCATTATAGTTGATTAGAAGATGTCGTCCACAGAGCGTCTTACTCTTTTCTGACGATTTTGTCTCTTGGTGGGTTTTTTATTCATGAGCATTGGGGGCTGTGAATAGCGCACACATCTTTTTCTTTTTTGTTGTTTTTTAGCAATATAAACTATGCCGGAGCCCTCCTGCGGGGGTGTGTTTATTCGATTCATTACGGCTGATGAGAGGGATGTGACCGCATCTTTAGCAATGTTTTTGACAGCAGTCTTCACATGAGGCTTTACTATTTCCAGTCCTCTCCTGAATAATGGTACGGCTCTTCTAAAAAGCCCTCTAAAAATTCCGGCAAGACCGGCACCATACATGTACTCATCACCGCGAAAACCCTCTAATCCATGACCCGATTGCACTATGTAATATCTGGCATAGATGGCGGGGTCACCATATACCCTCTGAGACACCATTTTTCTGTGTCAACACCTCCGCGGTCTAAGATGCAATCGAACAATACTTTTTCCGTACTTGAATTTAACAGGGGTTCCCTGATCTGATAATATAGAGATTGTCACAGAATCGAAATGTTGTTTACAATGGGGCACATAATCGGGTCTTGTGTACTGAATGGTGACAATTTCGCTGCTCTTACCAGCTACCTGAACAGTTCTCAGAAGTTGCACGTAGCTGTCACCTACAAGCTGATGTTGAATTATATCTGTGTACACATATAATGTATAAAATCCGTCTTTTATATCTGCATACGACTTCTTCCGCTCCAGCTGTGGGTTATCTACAGAGGCCTCAATAAAGGGTTTTAGGCCTAAAATACGTGACAGTTTTGGGCCTGGAGCAAATTGTATCGTCGCTGGATCTGACATGGTAACACTTCTCTTTACCTCATCGTATCGAAGTTTAAAACCATCGGGTGCCACCTTCAAAACATCAATACGCTCATTAATGGCTCTTATGAGATCAGTAATGTTTGAATAAAACCCTGATTTCAAATAAAATTCTTTAAATATATCACCGCGGCGTGCTATAAAGAAATTTCAGTCATTCTGCTCAAACGTGTACCATGTATGCGGATATTGAATCTCGGTGAGCGCAACTTCAAAGGGCCCAGAAAGCTGTACAGGTTTTGCCAATTTAGTGGTATAAGTTGATATCGTGTTTTCGGGGTACATCTTAGAAGAAGCATTACACAGTAGTGTTATATAAAATGAGCCCTCCTCCATGGTTTATATGTCCGTCAGCTGGTCTTCTGTAATCCAACTGTTAAATGTTGTCGGGTAACCAAGCCATTTCACTAGACAATGCGTTGACCCGCGAATACGCTTTTTTCTTAAAACCTTTTCAATTCTGTAGATGCAATGCTCATCCAAAGGTATTTTTTGTATTTCTTCTTTATAAAATGAACCACTGATTTCTTCACCGTTTAAATCAGCAATTTTATAGAGGGGTTTTTGAAATTTGGTGTTGATGGCCGTAATAACAAATATTTCATCCGTGTACGTTTGTTCATATCCCTTAGCGAAGATACCTTTATATTGTGACACTCTCACATGATCACCAATTTTTAAAGAAGGTTTAATAGGCTTAGCACGGACAGTAGAAGCGTAAATATTTTTCCAGATTTGTAGCGAGTTACGCTTGGTCACATAAACAGGCCTACATCGAATTGTAGTATGATAGCTATGATTATAGCTATACACCAGATCAGGTAAAATGTCAATATACCTAAAGGTGTTATGCAACGTGAGATAGCGCCACATACGAGTTTTTAATGTACGATTAAATTGCTCCACCAAGGCTGCTTTTACGATATTGTTTGTAAAAAAATTGATGAATGTTATATATTTTACATACACGTTTCACGGCATTATTCATAAATTCTTTGCCACGATCCGTCTGTAATTTCTTTGGTATGCGTTGATCATTTTCAAATATTAATTCGAGCGATCTGGCAACAGTTGTTCCGTTCTTGTTTGGTAAGGCACCACGCAAATTTTGATAAGATATCTATAACTGTAAGAATATATCTTATACCATCATTTTCACGGGAATAATCAGTCATACTGACGAGATCAGCTTGCCACTGTATATCAACATCTGCCACGAGAACCTTATTTGTTAAGAATTTTTTTCTCACTGGTTTGTGTAAAGTATATGCATCTTGATTATTCAGCCAATTAAGCACCTCTGTCTTTTTAATACCTTGATTGCATGCTACACGGAATAGACTTTCAGCACCGCCAAAGGAACCAACATTTTTTGGATCGAAATACTGTTTTTGTAATATTTTTTCACAATGCCGAGACACCATGATAAAAGTGATGTGATGCGAATCAAGACCCGAATGGTTCTATCAGAAATTCAGCGGTATAAATGATATTAAGAGTGTTTTAATATAAATATATCATGACTGAGTAAATAAGATCTGATTCTCTCTATCAGAAATCCAGCAGTAGAAATGATAGTGTGTTTTAATATAAATATTCCTTGAAAAATATCTTTTCTTTAATTGACTTTAATATAATTTTATTAACTTTTATATCTCATTATTGCTCTTTGTTAGCATTTCATTACCATTTTATATCTTTTTATAGACTAGCCATATCTTTTTTATTAAGTTTTGATAGTGTGTCTGTCTTTCATTTTTATACAAACAGTATAAAACACAAACTTTCTACATGGGTGCTTTAAGAAATGCTTTACAGCATAAGACGCGTAATAGTATAATTGGCCATGTACATAATATGCCCAACCAAATTACACTATCAGAATGAATTCTGTATCAAACGCCTATAAAATAAATTTGGCCATATACACAATATGCCCAATCAAATTACACTAGCAGAATGAATTCTGCAACAAAACCACACTGAATAAAATGGTATGATTCCAAACAATTACACTAAATCAGATTTCTCATAATCCGTGAATAAAATAGTGGGATCCTAAGCATTTACACTATCAGGATTGCACTATCAAATCCCTAATCAAAAGCCTATAAAATATAGGGCCTATCAGGAGAGGGGAGGGGGTGTGTTTAATACACTTTGATAGGGGCAGGGCACCTGTCAGATTTCTTTTTGACGAGACATATGGCCCCCTTACTACTGTGAAAGACAGAAACAAGATAGAAGAGAGTCACAAAATCAAAGGTAAAGAGAGAGGTGAAAGACAGAAAAAAGATAGAAGATGGCGAGGGGAAAAATAGAAACAAGATAGGAAAGAGACAGAAGATACCATAGAAACTGAAGATACAAGAGAGGGTAAAGAGAGAGGTGAAAGACAGAAACAAGATAGAAGAGAGTCACAAAATCAAAGGTAAAGAGAGAGGTGAAAGACAGAAAAAAGAAGATGGTGAGGGGAAACATAGAAACAAGATAGGAAAGAGACAGAAGATACCATAGAAACTGAAGATACAAGAGAGGGTAAAGAGAGGTGAGAGACAGAAACAAGATAGAAGAGAGTCACAAAATCAAAGGTAAAGATAGAGCTGAAAGACAGAAACAAGATAGAAGATAGCGAGGGGAAAAATAGAAACAAGATAGGAAAGAGACAGAAGATAGGAGAAACTGAAGAAACGAGAGAAGGTAAAGAGAGATGAACAGAAACAAGACTGGAGAGAAGAAAATGAGATGGGTGAAAGGCAAACAAGGTAGGAGAGAGACACAAGATAGAAGAGATGGTTGGGAGGTAACAGGCAGGGACTGGAGAGTTGAGAAGAAAAGAGAGAATTGAGACCGAGATAAGATCAGAGAAAAGGTAAAGAGAAGTGAGAGACAGAAGATTGGAGAAGATAATGTAAAGAAGTAGATGAACAACAGATGCAAGATAGGAGAGAAACACTAGAGGAGAGAAGGTAAAAAAGATGGTAAAGACAGACACATGACAGGATAAACACATGAGATAGGAGAAGAGGTAAAGAGATAAGTGAGAGGTAGATACAACATGGGAAAAAGACACACAAGAGGAGAGAAGGCAATGAGTGAGATGAGAAAGAGATGAGAAAGAGATGAGAGATACAAAATAGGAAAAACACAAGATCGGAGAGAAAGTAACGAGAGAGGTGAGCGAGAGACAGACAAAAGATAGGCGAGAGACGGGCGTAACAATCGCGACCATAGTTTGTGACCGCAACTGGTCTCGTGCTGCAGGGGGGCTTGCCAACCCCAGCATCTACTTCAGCCGGCTGTGCTTCTGGGTCCCCCATGCAGCCAGCCAATCAGAGGCTAGCAGCTGATGTTGGCATCCCTGTGACTGATGGTGCATGGCAGTGACGTAATGCGCCATGGTGCAACCTCCGATGTAAGATGTCGGCTCCTGCGCCAGCTGTAGAAAAGGATGCCGTGCAGCGGGGGAGTGGAGGAAGGTGAGTAGAAGGTTTTTTGTTTTTGATTTAGGGTGAATTAGAATGAGGAACATACACTACTCACAAAACGTTAGGGATATTTACCTTTCTGGTGAAATTTCAGGATCATCCTAAAATGCCCTCTAATATTTTAGTTTCAACAGTTTTATTTGAGTTTAGCAAGGTACAATAATAACAGAGACAGGTTAAACATCCAAAATAATCAATGCTTACAATCGTGTGTCTCGAACTAATAACCTTCATATGCAATACATTTGACATTTTCATTTCTTGTCAGTACCAGATAGCGTGTTCAATCTTAGAGTAACTCAATTTCAGTAACAAGATCATTAAGTAACTGGGGTGTGGGGTAAAATACAGGATAAACATTAACATATACATACATAACGTATATAAGGTGACTACTGTAGTGGTGTTTGCCTAGTTACATTACCAATCTAACTACAAGGAGACATTTTTCAGATAAATGTGTATTAGAACGTGGTCTTCATGCGTAAATAAGGCAGTTGCACTTTACATAGCGAGTGACATAATCTCTCGGGTTGTACCAGGGAGATGATATTGTATCCAGGGGTCCCAGATTGCATGGAAGTGATCTGAGGTATCATTTTCTAAAATGCCCTCTAATATTTTAAGGTGAACTTAATATGACCTTTACACTTTTGAATGCACATGTCCATTCAATGTTTCAGGACTTTTTCCACAATTTGCTGTTCTCTAGCCAGGAGCTTAATGGCAAAATTCACATTAGGTGTGAGGAGCTGGCCACCAACTAAAGAATATTGGACATTTTCCAGCATGGAGCACTGGTTACATTGATCTTATTGTTGTGTTTTATTAGAGACTTGCTCGTCAGTGTAAGGTCACTCGTCTGTACACAATTGGAAGAGGGAAGGGGTTGTAACAGTTTGTCATATTAGTTGGTCTCCATGGACTGTAATGTTATAAGGCCTATACTGGGATTCATTGTCCTGCATCTGGTGGGGGGCTGTGGGTCTTTGATCCTCTATGTAGGTGGCTTCCCTGATGCGCAATCCTGCAGACTGGCCGGTGACTGCCCTCCTTCATACTTGGAGTTTTATTAAACAAATGTTTAAGGGGGTGGGATGTGATCACGTCTCATCCAGTGGGCTGATCCCAAAAGAGGTAGAAAAGCAAGGAGATACATGTTTGGAGAGAGTTGTTGCTGTGAAGTGGAGAGGATGGTGTTGCTGTGGCAAGGTCCTGGTGCCCATGAATGGACTATAGAGATTGTAGAGGGATTGCAGATTGTAGAGGGATACACGAGCTATGGTTGGGTTAGCCATTGTTTGAGGAACTATCATAAGAAAAGTTGCCGTCTGGATCTGGATATACGCACTATAGTTGTGTTATCCGTCATCTAGAGTAGCATAAGGACCAATGCTGCTGGCTGCATCTGGATATACGCGCTATAGTCGTGATATCCATCATCTCCAAGAGCATAAGGACCAATGTTTCCGGCTGGATCTAGCTATACATGCTACAATCGTGATATCCATCATCTCCAAGAGCATAAGGACCAATGTTTCTGGCTGGATCTAGCTATACATGCTACAATCGTGATATCCATCATCTCCAAGAGCATAAGGACCAATGTTGCTGGCTGGATCTAGCTATACATGCTACAATCGTGATATCCATCATCTCCAAGAGCATAAGGACCAATGTTGCTGGCTGGATCTGGATATACATGCTACAGTCGTGATATCCATCATCTCCAAGAGCATAAGGACTATTGTTGCTGGCTGGAGCAGGATACACGCACTACGGTCTTGATATCTGGTGTCTGGTGGAGCATAATTACTACGGTTGCTGTAAGACTGTGCACATAAGAAATAAAAATGATTGCATCTTTACACTGCCAAGATGATTAATATAATTAATACAAAACACAACCTCAGATCTTCACAAGGTGTTTTCTCCGTGAATCACCAATAAATTTCAGGGTTCAATTAGAATTGGTATTTAAACCATCCTCCTCATCACACTGTTCACATTTTGTGAGACCAAGACGACGCCTAACAATTGAGCAGCAGGATCGCGCCATTCAGAGGCTTCAAGCAGGAGAGTCTCAAATGGAAGTGGCCACTGAGCTTAGAGTGTCACCAGCATGGTGTTCAGAGATACAGAGAGACTGGAAGAGTCAAAGGCAGAGAAGTGGCCACTGAGCTTAGAGTGTCACCAGCAGGGTGTTCAGAGATACAGAGAGACTGGAAGATTCACAGAAAGGCAGAGAAGTGGCCACTGGGCTTAGAGTGTCACAGAGTGTCACCAGCAGCTTGTACAGAGAGACTGGAAGAATCACAGAAAGGCAGAGAAGTGGCCACTGAGCTTAGAGTGTCACCAGCAGGGTGTTCAGAGATACAGAGAGACTGGAAGATTCACAGAAAGGCAGAGAAGTGGCCACTGGGCTTAGAGTGTCACCAGCAGGGTATACAGAGATACAGAGAGACTGGAAGAGTCACAGAAAGGCAGAGAAGTGGCCACTGAGCTTAGAGTGTCACAGAGTGTCACCAGCAGCTTGTACAGAGATACAGAGAGACTGGAAGAATCACAGAAAGGCAGAGAAGTGGCCACTGAGCTTAAAGTGTCACCAGCAGCTTGTACAGAGATAATGGAAGAGTCACAGAAAGGCAGAGAAGTGGCCACTGGGCTTAGAGTGTCACCAGCAGGGTGTTCAGAGATACAGAGAGACTGGAAGAATCACAGAAAGGCAGAGAAGTGGCCACTGGGCTTAGAGTGTTAGCAGCAGGTTGTACAGAGATATAGAGAGACTGGAAGAGTCAGAGAAAGGCAGAGAAGTGGCCACTGAGCTTAGAGTGTCACAGAGTCACCAGCAGGGTGTACAGAGATATAGAGAGACTGGAAGAGTCACAGAAAGGCAGAGAAGTGGCCACTGAGCTTAGAGTATCACCAGATGTTTGTACAGAGATACTGTAAGAGTCACAGAAAGGCAGAGAAGGGGACGTCCTGTGGCCACATCCCACACTGATGATCGCTTCATTGTGAACAATAGTCTTTGGAACTGGATGATGAATGTCACACAACTCCAGGCACATTTAAAGAGGTTATCCACTACTTTTACATTGATGGCCAATATTTAGTATAGGTCATCAATGCTGATCGGCCAGGGATAGACATCCAGCACCCCCGCTGATCAGCTGTTCTCAATGACGGCAGCAGGTGGCTGGAAATTCTCAGTTCCACAGCTGCCCCATACATTGATAGTGGTTGTGTTCGGGTACTGCACATCTGCCTCCCAGTCAACTCAATAGGAGGCTGATGTACAATACCCAAATGTGGCCGCTATTAGAGGATAGGGCAGCTCCAGAGCTGAGTATTTCCTGCTGCCACTGCCTGGATCGAAAACAACTAAATCGGTGGGGGAGTCGGGGGTCGGACCCCAAATGATCAGACATTAATGACCTAACCTCTTTAAGGGAGGTGAGAGGCACCCAAATGTCACATCAAACAATTTGAAACTGATTACATCAGCGTGGTCTGCGTGCTAGACGACCCACAAGATACCGGACCACCCTACCAGGCTCAGGCGTCATCCACTGTGACGGGATACGCTGGTAACCATGGTAGCATAGTTACCAGCGAATCAAGGTCCTGCAGCGGCGGAACATACACACACGCACACACACATCACATCGCATCCACACACTCACAACATCCTGGCATATCGCTTGCTTCTCGCCGGCGATACTGTGCAGTGACCTTCCAGGACCTGCCGGAGGATCACATGGCCAGAAGCATGTGGTATCTCCGGATGTTGTGAGTGTGAGCGCGTATGTGCAATATCGTCAATGTGTGTGTGCGTGAGTGTATGCGATCGGGTGTGTGTGAGTGTATGCGATCGGGTGTGTGTGAGTGTATGCGATCGGGTGTGTGTGAGTGTATGCGATCGGGTGTGTGTGAGTGTATGCGATCGGGTGTGTGTGTGTGTGAGTGTATGCGATCGTGTGTGTGTGTGTGTGTGTGTGTGTGTGTGATCGGATCTGTGTCGGCAGAGGAGCACGGCGTGCTGGAGGAGGCTGGGAGGAGAGAGGCTGATCCTGGGGAAGGCTGGGAGGGGGAGGCTGAGAGAAGAGAGGCTGATGCTGGGGGAGGCTGAGGCTGGGGTAGGCTGGGAGGAGAGAGGCTGATGCTGGGGACAGAAAAGGCTGATGCTGGGAGGAGAGAGGCTGATGCTGGGAGGAGAGAGGCTGATGCTGGGAGGAGAGAGGCTGATGCTGGGGAAGGCTGGGAGGGGGAGGCTGAAAGAAGAGAGGCTGATGCTGGGGGAGGCTGAGGCTGGGGTAGACTGGGAGGAGAGAGGCTGATGCTAGGGACAGAAAAGGCTGATGCTGGGAGGAGAGAGGCTGATGCTGGGAGGAGAGAGGCTGATGCTGCGGGCAGAGAGGCTGATGCTGCGGGCAGAGAGGCTGATGCTGCGGGCAGAGAGGCTGATGCTGCGGGCAGGGAGGCTGATGCTGCGGGCAGGGAGGCTGATGCTGCGGGCAGGGAGGCTGATGCTGCGGGCAGAGAGGCTGATGCTGGTGCAGCATGGGGGATGGAGCACGATGGGGGGGTGCACAGCATGGGGGATGGAGCATGATGGGGAGTGCGCAGCATGGCGGATGGAGCACATTTGGGAGTGCGCAGCATGGCGGATGGAGCACGATGGGGAGTGCGCAGCATGGGGGATGGAGCACGTTTGGGAGTGCGCAGCATGGCGGATGGACCACGTTTGGGAGTGCGCAGCATGGCGGATGGAGCACGTTTGGGAGTGCGCAGCATGGCGGATGGAGCACGTTTGGGAGTGCGCAGCATGGCGGATGGAGCACGTTTGGGAGTGCGCAGCATGGCGGAGTGAGCACGTTTGGGAGTGCGCAGCATGGCGGATGGAGCACGTTTGGGAGTGCGCAGCATGGCGGATGGAGCACGTTTGGGAGTGCGCAGCATGGCGGATGGT
The DNA here is from genome assembly GCF_048569485.1 of Anomaloglossus baeobatrachus. Classification (NCBI taxonomy): domain Eukaryota; kingdom Metazoa; phylum Chordata; class Amphibia; order Anura; family Aromobatidae; genus Anomaloglossus; species Anomaloglossus baeobatrachus. Next base: position 705,426,871 of record NC_134355.1, on the reverse strand, counting down.
GCACGATGGGGAGTGCGCAGTATGGCGGATGGAGCACGTTTGGGAGTGCGCAGCATGGCGGATGGAGCACGTTGGGGAGTGCGCAGCATGGCGGATGGACCACGTTCGGGAGTGCGCAGCATGGCGGATGGACCACGTTTGGGAGTGCGCAGCATGGCGGATGGACCACGTTTGGGAGTGCGCAGCATGGCGGATGGACCACGTTTGGGAGTGCGCAGCATGGCGGATGGACCACGTTTGGGAGTGCGCAGCATGGCGGATGGAGCACGTTTGGGAGTGCGCAGCATGGCGGATGGAGCACGTTTGGGAGTGCGCAGCATGGCGGATGGAGCACGTTTGGGAGTGCGCAGCATGGCGGAGTGAGCACGTTTGGGAGGGCGCAGCATGGCGGATGGAGCACGTTTGGGAGTGCGCAGCATGGCGGATGGAGCACGTTTGGGAGTGCGCAGCATGGCGGATGGTGCACGATGGGGAGTGCGCAGTATGGCGGATGGAGCACGTTTGGGAGTGCGCAGCATGGCGGATGGAGCACGTTGGGGAGTGCGCAGCATGGCGGATGGACCACGTTCGGAGTGCGCAGCATGGCGGATGGACCACGTTTGGGAGTGCGCAGCATGGCGGATGGACCACGTTTGGGAGTGCGCAGCATGGCGGATGGACCACGTTTGGGAGTGCGCAGCATGGCGGATGGACCACGTTTGGGAGTGCGCAGCATGGCGGATGGAGCACGTTTGGGAGTGCGCAGCATGGCGGATGGAGCACGTTTGGGAGTGCGCAGCATGGGGGATGCAGCACGATGGGGAGTGCGCAGTATGGCGGATGGCGCACGTTTGGGAGTGCGCAGCATGGCGGATGGAGCACGTTTGGGAGTGCGCAGCATGGCGAATGGAGCACGTTTGGGAGTGTGCAGCATGGCGGATGGAGCACGTTTGGGAGTACGCAGCATGGCGGATGGAGCACGATGGGGGGTGCGCAGCAAGGCGGATGGAGCACGTTTGGGAGTGCGCAGCATGGCGGATGGAGCACGTTTGGGAGTGCGCAGCATGGCGGACGGAGCACGATGGGGAGTGCGCAGCATGGCGGATGGAGCACGATGGGGAGTGCGCAGCATGGCGGATGGAGCACGTTTGGGAGTGCGCAGCATGGCGGATGGAGCACGTTTGGGAGTGCGCAGCATGGGGGATGCAGCACGATGGGGAGTGCGCAGCATGGGGGATGCAGCACGATGGGGAGTGCGCAGTATGGCGGATGGAGCACGTTTGGGAGTGCGCAGCATGGCGGATGGAGCACGTTTGGGAGTGCGCAGCATGGCGGATGGACCACGTTTGGGAGTGTGCAGCATGGCGGATTGACCACGTTTGGGAGTGCGCAGCATGGCGGATGGAGCACGTTTGGGAGTGCGCAGCATGGCGGATGGAGCACGATGGGGGGTGCGCAGCATGGCGGATGGAGAACGTTTGGGAGTGCGCAGCATGGCGGATGGAGCACGTTTGGGAGTGCGCAGCATGGCGGATGGAGCACGATGGGGAGTGCGCAGCATGGCGAATGGAGCACATTTGGGAGTGCGCAGCATGACGGATGGAGCACATTTGGGAGTGCGCAGCATGGCGGATGGACCACGTTTGGGAGTGCGCAGCATGGCGGATTGACCACATTTGGGAGTGCGCAGCATGGCGGATGGAGCACGATGGGGAGTGCGCAGCATGGCGAATGGAGCACATTTGGGAGTGCGCAGCATGACGGATGGAGCACATTTGGGAGTGCGCAGCATGGCGGATGGAGCACGTTTGGGAGTGCGTAGCATGGCGAATGGAACACGTTTGGGAATGCGCAGCATGGCGGATGGAGCACGTTTGGGAGTGCGCAGCATGGCGGATGGAGCACGATGGGGGGTGCGCAGCATGGCGGATGGAGCACGTTTGGGAGTGCGCAGCATGGTGGATGGAGCACGTTTGGGAGTGCGCAGCATGGCGGATGGAGCACGATGGGGAGTGCGCGGCATGGCGGATGGAGCACGTTTGGGAGTGCGCAGCATGGCGGATGGAGCACGTTTGGGAGTGCGCAGCATGGGGGATGCAGCACGATGGGGAGTGCGCAGTATGGCGGATGGAGCACGTTTGGGAGTGCGCAGCATGGCGGATGGAGCACGTTTGGGAGTGCGCAGCATGGCGAATGGAGCACGTTTGGGAGTGTGCAGCATGGCGGATGGAGCACGTTTGGGAGTGCGCAGCATGGCGGATGGAGCACGATGGGGGGTGCGCAGCATGGCGGATGGAGCACGTTTGGGAGTGCGCAGCATGGCGGATGGAGCACGTTTGGGAGTGCGCAGCATGGCGGATGGAGCACGATGGGGAGTGCGCAGCATGGCGGATAGAGCACGTTTGGGAGTGCGCAGCATGGCGGATGGAGCACGTTTGAGAGTGCGCAGCATGGGGGATGCAGCACGATGGGGAGTGCGCAGTATGGCGGATGGAGCACGATGGGGAGTGCGCAGCATGGGGGATGGAGCACGATGGGGGGTGCGCAGCATGGGGGATGGAGCACGATGGGAGGTGCACACCTCCCCCCAACACACACACACACACACACGCGCACTGCACAACACACACACACACACACTGGGAACCACAAACATCACCCTACACAGACACCCACACACACAGACAACGCTGCACACACACAACACCCAACACACAAACACCGCGGCATACATAAATATACGCACATACCGCACAACACACACATTGCACAAAACATACCTCCCCCCAAAACACACCACACCCACACAAACCGCGCAACACACACACACACACAACGCTACAGACACACAGCGCTACAGAAACAACGCAACACACGCAACACACATACAACACCGCTCTCACCCCCCACCACACCCAGACAACACCCAGAACATGTACAGCCCCTACACAAACACTTGGTAACTAAACACAACAACATCTATATATATAACAAAAATCATACATGAACTACACAATACGTAAATTCTAGAATACCCGATGCGTAGAATCCGGCCACCTTCTAGTATATATATAATTGCCTTATTCTGTCTGTCTGTCTGTCTGTCTTGCTCCAAAATTGTGTCACCGTGACATTGTGTCACCGTGACAGTGTCATTACAGTGACAACTGTCAGATTGGCCGCTGGGCTCGGCCTGGCCCCGCCCCCACCACGGATTGGCCGCTCGCCTCGGCCTGGCCCCGCCCCCCGCATGGATTAGCCGCTCACCCCAGCCCTCCGCATGCATCGCCCGCTCCAGCGTACACTGGCTCCCGGTACACATGTGCAGGGAGACGGCATACACTGACGCCTCACCCGCTCGCCCTCGCCACACTCGGCCCCGCCCCCGGCGGACATAACCTTGCGATGCTGGGATCATGACGGAGCCGGTGTACGCTGGTAACCATGATACACATCGCGTAACTATAGGAAGCGCTTCCCTTAGTTACCCGATGTGTATTATGGTTACCAGCGTACATCGGCTCCTGGTACACATGTGCAGGGAGCCGGCATACGCTGACGCCTCGCCCGCTCAGCCCCGCCTCCAGCACACGTTGCCACGCTCGGACCTGTCCCCGGCGGCCCCAGCATGGGGGATGGAGCACGATGGGGGGTGTGCAGCATGGAGGATGGAGCACGATGGGGGGTGTGCAGCATGGAGGATGGAGCACGATAGGGGGTGCGCAGCATGGGAGATGTAGCACGATGGGGGGTGCACAGCATGGGGGATGGAGCACGATGGGGGGTGCACAGCATGGAGGATGGAGCACAATAGGGGGTGTGCAGCATGGGGGATGGAGCATGATGGGGGTGCGCAGCATGGGGGATGGAGCACGATGGGGGTGCGCATCATGGGGGATTGAGCACGATGGGGGATGCGCAGCATGGGGGAAGGAGCACGATGGGGGATGCAGCATGGGGGATGGAACACGATGGGGGGTGCACACCTCCCCCCAAAACACACACACACCGCCACAAGCGCACCGCACAACACACCACACTGGGAACCACAAACACCGCCCTACACAGACACCCACACACACACAGACAACGCCGCACACACACAACACCCAACACCCAACACACAAACACCGCGGCATACATAAATATACGCACATACCACGCAACACACACACTGCATAAAGCATACCTCCCACCAAAACACACACGCACGCACTCCACACCCACACAAACTGTGCAACACACACAGCACCACACACACACAGAACGCTGTAGACACACAGCGCTCCACAAACAACGCAACACACACAACACACACAACACACATACAACACCGCTCTCACCCCCCCACCCAAACAACACCCAGAACATGTACAGCCCCTACACAAACACTGGCAACTACACACAACAACATCTATATATATATAACAAAAATCATACATTAACTACACACAGCGTAAATTCTAGAATACCTGATGCGTAGAATCCGGCCACCTTCTAGTAAATACATAAGAAGAGAAGGAAAATCCGGCGCTTCGGAGTGTATCAGCCACCGCTCAGGAGACATTTCCAACTTTTTTATTGCTGTTCATTAAAAAGTGAAGCAGGTCCAATATCTCCATACAGAAACCTCCAGCATGTAGAAACAATATGGACAGTGCTACGCGTTTCGGCTACTTATTGTAGCCTTTGTCAAGTGATGCTATCAAGTCTGTGATGCACTTATAGATCCTACTAGTGGGAAATCTCCTGTTGTAGCAGGTGTTTTTCCTGACCAATTAGTCAGTAACATTAACCCTTTAGACATAGTCATGGGATGGATCAGGCTTAATACACAGATATAGAGTTTACCTGCCAATATATCAGAGACAGAAAAAAACAAAAAAAACATTCACAATTGACAAATAACAGGTATGAAAATTATGCACAAAAACACATATGAACCATTGTAAGCAACAAAGACAAAGCAAAAAAACGCATCTTATGTCTAGTTGTTTTATATAGAAAACATGAATGTTCACTTCCAATGTATAAACCATCAATAATGGAGTTGTACCGCTATATAAAACCTACAGGCTCTATTGTATACATTGAGACATAAAGAAAACAACTATTTTAGGTGAAAAATGATTGAAAAATTCACATCATGTGTTGACATATCCCCTATTAGAAAATATGTAAGAGTATTATCTAGATTAGCTCCTAAGACTAATAAATAGGAACCATAGTAGAAAAAATACAAAAATGCAAAAATACGCATCAAGTGTCGATCTATTAGGACTCAGATTCATGAATGCTCGCTATAGAAGCATGTGGTGTATGTGTATGGTATATGCCTCCATAAGGAGATCAGGATTTAACCATATATAATACTTCATAGAAAAAGGGCCAAATAGAATCCTACAAAAAGCCACATGAAGCGCCTGTTTTCTATGTGAAAATCCCCAGCTACCTGTAGTACATAAGTCTATTTATTGGAGTTGGTTACCAACATGAGAGAAGGCAATTTCAGTGAACATGAACCCTTGTGTAAGGGAATCTTATTCCTGACAGGGAGAGTTATCATGGGGGAAAAAAAAAAAAAGGGAAGTGTTTTGTTTCTATATATATGTTTCAATTATATTGTAATATGAGGTCTCTACAAATATTGAGACCTTCCGGCTGCCTGGTGCCCAAGTTAAATATCCAATAACTCTCCCTATTTAATACCTTGCGTCTGAAATTGCCGCCTCTTATGGGTCTGTGAACTTTCTCTATGCCACAAAATGAAAATACTGTATTATCTCCTCTGTGTATGCTAGAAAAATGTTTAGACACCATAGATGTACCCAGCTTGTTGGTACCAACTGCATCAGACAGGTGTCTCCTAATGCGTCTTTTGAGGGGACCTATGGTGCACCCCACATACTGAATCTTACAAATATTGCATGTCACCAGGTAAATAACCCCGGACGTATTGCAATTAATAAAACTCAGTTTGTCATATGTGCTACCATTACTTATTGAAACAAAGGATTTACATTTGTTGGCATAAGTGCAACAGGTACATATGTTATGGTTGCATTTGAAAAAACCTGTTAAACTCAGCCATGTTTGTATATAAATACATACAAATAGATCACCTTCTATTGGTACCTGCATAAATCTGTATGTAGTGAGCTCCCTCTAGTGGTGGCTGTATAAATCTGTATGTAGTGAGATCCCTCTAGTGGTGACTGCATATATCTGTATGTAGTGAGCTCCCTCTAGTGGTGGCTGTATAAATCTGTATGTAGTGAGCTCCCTCTAGTGGTGGCTGTATAATCTGTATGTAGTGAGCTCCCTCTAGTGGTGACTATATAAATCTGTATGTATTGAGCTCCCTCTAGTGGTGGCTGTATAAGTCTGTATGTAGTGAGCTCCCTCTAGTGGTGGCTGTATAAATCTGTATGTAGTGAGATCCCTCTAGTGGTGACTGTATATATCTGTATGTAGTGAACTCCCTCTAGTGGTGGCTGTATAAATCTGTATGTAGTGAGCTCCCTCTAGTGGTGGCTGTATAATCTGTATGTAGTGAGCTCCCTCTAGTGGTGGCTGTATAATCTGTATGTAGTGATCTCCCTCTAGTGGTGGCTGTATATATCTGTATGTAGTGAGCTCCCCCTAGTGGTGGCTGTATAATCTGTATGTAGTGATCTCCCTCTAGTGGTGACTGTATAAATCTGTATGTAGTGAGCTCCCTCTAGTGGTGGCTGTATAAATGTGTATGTAGTGAGCTCCCTCTAGTGGTGGCTGTATAAATCTGTATGTAGTGAGCTCCCTCTAGTGGTGACTGTATAATCTGTATGTAGTGATCTCCCTCTAGTGATGGCTGTATAAATCTGTATGTAGTGAGCTCCCTCTAGTGTTGGCTGTATAAATCTGTATGTAGTGAGCTCCCTCTAGTGTTGGCTGTATAAATCTGTATGTAGTGAGCTCCCTCTAGTGTTGGCTGTATAAATCTGTATGTAGTGATCTCCCCCTAGTGGTGTCTGTATAAATCTGTATGTAGTGATCTCCCTCTAGTGATGGCTGTATGAATCTGTATGTAGTGAGCTCCCTCTAGTGGTGGCTGTATAAATCTGTATGTAGTGAGCTCCCTCTAGTGGTGTCTGTATAAATCTGTATGTAGTGAGCTCCCTCTAGTGTTGGCTGTATAAATCTGTATGTAATGAGCTCCCTCTAGTGGTGGCTGTATAAATCTGTATGTAGTGATCTCCCTCTAGTGGTGTCTGTATAATCTGTATGTAGTGAGTTCCCTCTAGTGTTGGCTGTATAAATCTGTATGTAGTGATCTCCCTCTAGTGGTGTCTGTATAAATCTGTATGTAGTGATCTCCCTCTAGTGGTGTCTGTATAATCTGTATGTAGTGAGCTCCCTCTAGTGGTGTCTGTATAATCTGTATGTAGTGAGTTCCCTCTAGTGTTGGCTATATAAATCTGTATGTAGTGAGCTCCCTCTAGTGGTGTCTGTATAAATCTGTATGTAGTGATCTCCCTCTAGTGGTGTCTGTATAATCTGTATGTAGTGAGTTCCCTCTAGTGTTGGCTATATAAATCTGTATGTAGTGAGCTCCCTCTAGTGGTGGCTGTATAAATCTGTATGTAGTGAGCTCCCTCTAGTGGTGTCTGTATAAATCTGTATGTAGTGAGCTCCCTCTAGTGGTGTCTGTATAAATCTGTATGTAGTGAGCTCCCTCTAGTGGTGGCTGTATAAATCTGTATGTAGTGAGATCCCTCTAGTGGTGACTGTATATATCTGTATGTAGTGAGCTCCCTCTAGTGGTGTCTGTATAAATCTGTATGTAGTGAGCTCCCTCTAGTGTTGGCTGTATAAATCTGTATGTAGTGAGCTCCCTCTAGTGGTGTCTGTATAATCTGTATGTAGTGAGTTCCCTCTAGTGGTGTCTGTATAAATCTGTATGTAGTGAGCTCCCTCTAGTGGTGGCTGTATATATCTGTATGTAGTGAGCTCCCTCTAGTGGTGGCTGTATAAATCTGTATGTAGTGAGCTCCCTCTAGTGGTGTCTGTATAAATCTGTATGTAGTGATCTCCCTCTAGTGGTGGCTGTATAAATCTGTATGTAGTGAGCTCCCTCTAGTGTTGGCTGTATAAATCTGTATGTAGTGATCTCCCTCTAGTGGTGACTGTATAAATCTGTATGTAGTGAGCTCCCTCTAGTGGTGACTGTATAAATCTGTATATAGTGAGCTCCCTTTAGAGGTGGCTGTATAAATCTGTATGCAGTGAGCTCCCTCTAGTGGTGGCTGTATAAATCTGTATGTAGTGAGCTCCCTCTAGTGGTGGCTGTATAGATCTGTATGTAGTGAGCTCCCTCTAGTGGTGTCTGTATAAATCTGTATGTAGTGATCTCCCTCTAGTGGTGTCTGTATAATCTGTATGTAGTGAGCTCCCTCTAGTGGTGGCTGTATAAATCTGTATGTAGTGATCTCCCTCTAGTGGTGGCTGTATAAATCTGTATGTAGTGATCTCCCTCTAGTGGTGTCTGTATAAATCTGTATGTAGTGAGCTCCCTCTAGTGGTGGCTGTATAAATCTGTATGTAGTGAGCTCCCTCTAGTGGTGGCTGTATAAATCTGTATGTAGTGAGCTCCCCCTAGTGGTGTCTGTATAAATCTGTATGTAGTGATCTCCCTCTAGTGGTGTATGTATAAATCTGTATGTAGTGAGCTCCCTCTAGTGGTGGCTGTATAAATCTGTATGTAGTGAGGTCCCTCTAGTGGTGGCTGTATATATCTGTATGTAGTGAGCTCCCTCTAGTGTTGACTGTATAAATCTGTATGTAGTGATCTCCCTCTAGTGGTGTCTGTATAAATCTGTATATAGTGAGCTCCCCCTAGTGGTGGCTGTATAAATCTGTATGTAGTGAGCGCCCTCTAGTGGTGGCTGTATAAATCTGTATGTAGTGAGCTCCCTCTAGTGGTGGCTGTATAAATCTGTATGTAGTGAGCTCCCTCTAGTGGTAGCTGTATATATCTGTATGTAGTGAGCTCCCTCTAGTGTTGACTGTATAAATCTGTATGTAGTGATCTCCCTCTAGTGGTGTCTGTATAAATCTGTATATAGTGAGCTCCCCCTAGTGGTGGCTGTATAAATATGTATGTAGTGAGCTCCCCCTAGTGGTGTCTGTATAAATCTGTATGTAGTGATCTCCCTCTAGTGGTGTCTGTATAAATCTGTATGTAGTGAGCTCCCCCTAGTGGTGGCTGTATAAATCTGTATGTAGTGAGCTCCCTCTAGTGGTGACTGTATAAATCTGTATGTAGTGATCTCCCTCTAGTGGTGACTGTATAAATCTGTATGTAGTGAGCTCCCTCTAGTGGTGACTGTATAAATCTGTATGTAGTGAGCTCCCTCTAGTGGTGACTGTATAAATCTGTATGTAGTGAGCTCCCTCTAGTGTTGGCTGTATAAATCTGTATGTAGTGATCTCCAGCTAGTGGTGACTGTATAAATCTGTATGTAGTGAGCTCCCTCTAGTGTTGGCTGTATAAATCTGTATGTAGTGAGCTCCCTCTAGTGTTGACTGTATATATCTGTATGTAGTGAGCTCCCTCTAGTGGTGGCTGTATAAATCTGTATGTAGTGAGCTCCCTCTAGTGGTGGCTGTATAAATCTGTATGTAGTGAGCTCCCCCTAGTGGTGGCTGTATAATCTTTATGTAGTGAGCTCCCTCTAGTGGTGGCTGTATATATCTGTATGTAGTGAGCTCCCTCTAGTGGTGGCTGTATAAATCTGTATGTAGTGAGCTCCCTCTAGTGGTGGCTGTATAATCTGTATGTAGTGAGCTCCCTCTAGTGGTGGCTGTATATATCTGTATGTAGTGAGCTCCCTCTAGTGGTGGCTGTATAAATCTGTATGTAGTGATCTCCCTCTAGTGGTGGCTGTATAATCTGTATGTAGTGAGCTCCCTCTAGTCGTGGCTGTATAAATCTGTATGTAGTAAGCTCCCTCTAGTGCTGGCTGTATAAATCTGTATGTAGTGAGCTCCCTCTAGTGGTGGCTGTATAAATATGTATGTAGTGAGCGCCCTCTAGTGGTGGCTGTATAAATCTGTATGTAGTGAGCTCCCTCTAGTGTTGACTGTATAAATCTGTATGTAGTGATCTCCCTCTAGTGGTGTCTGTATAAATCTGTATATAGTGAGCTCCCCCTAGTGGTGGCTGTATAAATCTGTATGTAGTGAGCTCCCCCTAGTGGTGTCTGTATAAATCTGTATGTAGTGATCTCCCTCTAGTGGTGTCTGTATAAATCTGTATGTAGTGAGCTCCCCCTAGTGGTGGCTGTATAAATCTGTATGTAGTGAGCTCCCTCTAGTGGTGACTGTATAAATCTGTATGTAGTGATCTCCCTCTAGTGGTGACTGTATAAATCTGTATGTAGTGAGCTCCCTCTAGTGGTGACTGTATAAATCTGTATGTAGTGAGCTCCCTCTAGTGGTGACTGTATAAATCTGTATGTAGTGAGCTCCCTCTAGTGTTGGCTGTATAAATCTGTATGTAGTGATCTCCAGCTAGTGGTGACTGTATAAATCTGTATGTAGTGAGCTCCCTCTAGTGTTGGCTGTATAAATCTGTATGTAGTGAGCTCCCTCTAGTGTTGACTGTATATATCTGTATGTAGTGAGCTCCCTCTAGTGGTGGCTGTATAAATCTGTATGTAGTGAGCTCCCTCTAGTGGTGGCTGTATAAATCTGTATGTAGTGAGCTCCCCCTAGTGGTGGCTGTATAATCTTTATGTAGTGAGCTCCCTCTAGTGGTGGCTGTATATATCTGTATGTAGTGAGCTCCCTCTAGTGGTGGCTGTATAAATCTGTATGTAGTGAGCTCCCTCTAGTGGTGGCTGTATAATCTGTATGTAGTGAGCTCCCTCTAGTGGTGGCTGTATATATCTGTATGTAGTGAGCTCCCTCTAGTGGTGGCTGTATAAATCTGTATGTAGTGATCTCCCTCTAGTGGTGGCTGTATAATCTGTATGTAGTGAGCTCCCTCTAGTCGTGGCTGTATAAATCTGTATGTAGTAAGCTCCCTCTAGTGCTGGCTGTATAAATCTGTATGTAGTGAGCTCCCTCTAGTGGTGGCTGTATAAATATGTATGTAGTGAGCGCCCTCTAGTGGTGGCTGTATAAATCTGTATGTAGTGAGCTCCCTCTAGTGGTGGCTGTATAAATCTGTATGTAGTGAGCTCCCTCTAGTGGCGTCTGTATAAATCTGTATGTAGTGAGTTCCCCCTAGTGGTGTCTGTATAATCTGTATGTAGTGAGCTCCCTCTAGTGGTGTCTGTATAAATCTGTATGTAGTGATCTCCCTCTAGTGGTGTCTGTATAAATCTGTATGTAGTGAGCTCCCTCTAGTGGTGGCTGTATAAATCTGTATGTAGTGAGCTCCCTCTAGTGGTGACTGTATATATCTGTATGTAGTGAGCTCCCTCTAGTGGTGGCTGTATAATCTGTATGTAGTGAGCTCCCTCTAGTGGTGACTGTATATATCTGTATGTAGTGAGCTCCCTCTAGTGGTGACTGTATAAATCTGTATGTAGTGAGCTCCCTCTAGTGGTGTCTGTATAAATCTGTATGTAGTGATCTCCCTCTAGTGGTGGCTGTATAAATCTGTATGTAGTGAGCTCCCTCTAGTGGTGACTGTATAAATCTGCATGTAGTGAGCTCCCTCTAGTGGTGACTGTATAAATCTGTATGTAGTGAGCTCCCTCTAGTGTTGGCTGTATAAATCTGTATGTAGTGATCTCCAGCTAGTGGTGACTGTATAAAGCTGTATGTAGTGAGCTCCCTCTAGTGTTGGCTGTATAATCTGTATGTAGTGAGCTCCCTCTAGTGGTGGCTGTATAAATCTGTATGTAGTGAGCTCCCTCTAGTAGTGGCTGTATAAATCTGTATGTAGTGAGCTCCCTCTAGTGGTGGCTGTATAAATCTGTATGTAGTGAGCTCCCTCTAGTGGTGGCTGTATAAATCTGTATGTAGTGAGCTCCCTCTAGTGGTGGCTGTATAAATATGTATGTAGTGAGCTCCCTCTAGTGGTGGCTGTATAAATCTGTATGTAGTGAGCTCCCTCTAGTGGTAGCTGTATAAATCTGTATGTAGTGAGTTCCCTCTGGTGGTGACTGTATAAATCTGTATGTAGTGATCTCCCTCTAGTGGTGACTGTATAAATCTGTATGTAGTGAGCTCCCTCTAGTGGTGACTGTATATACACACATCTGTATGTAGTGAGCTCCCCCTAGTGGTGACTGTATACATCTGTATGTAGTGAGCTTCCTCTAGTGGTGGCTGTATAATCTGTATGTAGTGAGCTCCCTCTAGTGGTGGCTGTATATATCTGTATGTAGTGAGCTCCCTCTAGTGGTGGCTGTATATATCTGTATGTAGTGAGCTCCCTCTAGTGGTGACTATATAAATCTGTATGTAGTGAGCTCCCTCTAGTGGTGGCTGTATAAATCTGTATGTAGTGAGCTACCTCTAGTGTTGGCTGTATAAATCTGTATATAGTGAGCTCCCTTTAGAGGTGGCTGTATAAATCTGTATGTAGTGAGCTCCCTCTAGTGGTGGCTGTATAAATCTGTATGTAGTGAGCTCCCCCTAGTGGTGGCTGTATAAATCTGTATGTAGTGAGCTCCCTCTAGTGGTGGCTGTATAAATCTGTATGTAGTGAGCTCCCCCTAGTCGTGACTGTATAAATCTGTATGTAGTGATCTCCCTCTAGTGGTGGCTGTATAAATCTGTATGTAGTGAGCTCCCTCTAGTGGTGACTGTATATATCTGTATGTAGTGAGCTCCCTCTAGTGGTGTCTTTATAAATCCGTATGTAGTGAGCTCCCTCTAGTGGTGTCTGTATAAATCTGTATGTAGTGAGCTCCCCCTAGTGGTGTCTGTATAAATCTGTATGTAGTGAGCTCCCTCTAGTGGTGGCTGTATAAATCTGTATGTAGTGAGCTCCCTCTAGTGGTGGCTGTATAAATCTGTATGTAGTGAGCTCCCTCTAGTGTTGACTGTATATATCTGTATGTAGTGAGCTCCTTCTAGTGGTGGCTGTATAAATCTGTATGTAGTGAGCTCCCCCTAGTGGTGGCTGTATAATCTTTATGTAGTGAGCTCCCTCTAGTGGTGGCTGTATATATCTGTATGTAGTGAGCTCCCTCTAGTGGTGGCTGTATAAATCTGTATGTAGTGAGCTCCCTCTAGTGGTGGCTGTATAAGTCTGTATGTAGTGAGCTCCCTCTAGTGGTGGCTGTATAAATCGGTATGTAGTGAGCTCCCTCTAGTGTTGGCTGTATAAATCTGTATGTAGTGATCTCCCCCTAGTGGTGGCTGTATAATCTTTATGTAGTGAGCTCCCTCTAGTGGTGGCTGTATATATCTGTATGTAGTGAGCTCCCTCTAGTGGTGGCTGTATAAATCTGTATGTAGTGAGCTCCCTCTAGTGGTGGCTGTATAAGTCTGTATGTAGTGAGCTCCCTCTAGTGTTGGCTGTATAAATCTGTATGTAGTGAGCTCCCTCTAGTGGTGGCTGTATAAATCTGTATGTAGTGAGCTCCCCCTAGTGGTGGCTGTATAATCTTTATGTAGTGAGCTCCCTCTAGTGGTGGCTGTATATATCTGTATGTAGTGAGCTCCCTCTAGTGGTGGCTGTATAAATCTGTATGTAGTGAGCTCCCTCTAGTGGTGTCTGTATAAATCTGTATGTAGTGAGCTCCCTCTAGTGGTGGCTGTATAAGTCTGTATGTAGTGAGCTCCCTCTAGTGGTTGCTGTATAAATCTGTATGTAGTGAGCTCCCTCTAGTGGTGGCTGTATAAATCTGTATGTAGTGAGCTCCCTCTAGTGGTGTCTGTATAAATCTGTATGTAGTGAGCTCCCTCTAGTGGTGGCTGTATAAATATGTATGTAGTGAGCGCCCTCTAGTGGTGGCTGTATAAATCTGTATGTAGTGAGCTCCCTCTAGTGGTGGCTGTATAAATCTGTATGTAGTGAGCTCCCTCTAGTGGCGTCTGTATAAATCTGTATGTAGTGAGTTCCCCCTAGTGGTGTCTGTATAATCTGTATGTAGTGAGCTCCCTCTAGTGGTGTCTGTATAAATCTGTATGTAGTGATCTCCCTCTAGTGGTGTCTGTATAAATCTGTATGTAGTGAGCTCCCTCTAGTGGTGGCTGTATAAATCTGTATGTAGTGAGCTCCCTCTAGTGGTGACTGTATATATCTGTATGTAGTGAGCTCCCTCTAGTGGTGGCTGTATAATCTGTATGTAGTGAGCTCCCTCTAGTGGTGACTGTATATATCTGTATGTAGTGAGCTCCCTCTAGTGGTGACTGTATAAATCTGTATGTAGTGAGCTCCCTCTAGTGGTGTCTGTATAAATCTGTATGTAGTGATCTCCCTCTAGTGGTGGCTGTATAAATCTGTATGTAGTGAGCTCCCTCTAGTGGTGACTGTATAAATCTGCATGTAGTGAGCTCCCTCTAGTGGTGACTGTATAAATCTGTATGTAGTGAGCTCCCTCTAGTGTTGGCTGTATAAATCTGTATGTAGTGATCTCCAGCTAGTGGTGACTGTATAAAGCTGTATGTAGTGAGCTCCCTCTAGTGTTGGCTATATAAATCTGTATGTAGTGAGCTCCCTCTAGTGGTGGCTGTATATATCTGTATGTAGTGAGCTCCCTCTAGTGGTGGCTGTATAAATCTGTATGTAGTGAGCTCCCTCTAGTGGTGGCTGTATAAATCTGTATGTAGTGAGCTCCCTCTAGTGGTGGCTGTATAAATCTGTATGTAGTGAGCTCCCTCTAGTGGTGGCTGTATAAATATGTATGTAGTGAGCGCCCTCTAGTGGTGGCTGTATAAATCTGTATGTAGTGAGCTCCCTCTAGTGTTGACTGTATAAATCTGTATGTAGTGATCTCCCTCTAGTGGTGTCTGTATAAATCTGTATATAGTGAGCTCCCCCTAGTGGTGGCTGTATAAATCTGTATGTAGTGAGCTCCCCCTAGTGGTGTCTGTATAAATCTGTATGTAGTGATCTCCCTCTAGTGGTGTCTGTATAAATCTGTATGTAGTGAGCTCCCCCTAGTGGTGGCTGTATAAATCTGTATGTAGTGAGCTCCCTCTAGTGGTGACTGTATAAATCTGTATGTAGTGATCTCCCTCTAGTGGTGACTGTATAAATCTGTATGTAGTGAGCTCCCTCTAGTGGTGACTGTATAAATCTGTATGTAGTGAGCTCCCTCTAGTGGTGACTGTATAAATCTGTATGTAGTGAGCTCCCTCTAGTGTTGGCTGTATAAATCTGTATGTAGTGATCTCCAGCTAGTGGTGACTGTATAAATCTGTATGTAGTGAGCTCCCTCTAGTGTTGGCTGTATAAATCTGTATGTAGTGAGCTCCCTCTAGTGTTGACTGTATATATCTGTATGTAGTGAGCTCCCTCTAGTGGTGGCTGTATAAATCTGTATGTAGTGAGCTCCCTCTAGTGGTGGCTGTATAAATCTGTATGTAGTGAGCTCCCCCTAGTGGTGGCTGTATAATCTTTATGTAGTGAGCTCCCTCTAGTGGTGGCTGTATATATCTGTATGTAGTGAGCTCCCTCTAGTGGTGGCTGTATAAATCTGTATGTAGTGAGCTCCCTCTAGTGGTGGCTGTATAATCTGTATGTAGTGAGCTCCCTCTAGTGGTGGCTGTATATATCTGTATGTAGTGAGCTCCCTCTAGTGGTGGCTGTATAAATCTGTATGTAGTGATCTCCCTCTAGTGGTGGCTGTATAATCTGTATGTAGTGAGCTCCCTCTAGTCGTGGCTGTATAAATCTGTATGTAGTAAGCTCCCTCTAGTGCTGGCTGTATAAATCTGTATGTAGTGAGCTCCCTCTAGTGGTGGCTGTATAAATATGTATGTAGTGAGCGCCCTCTAGTGGTGGCTGTATAAATCTGTATGTAGTGAGCTCCCTCTAGTGGTGGCTGTATAAATCTGTATGTAGTGAGCTCCCTCTAGTGGCGTCTGTATAAATCTGTATGTAGTGAGTTCCCCCTAGTGGTGTCTGTATAATCTGTATGTAGTGAGCTCCCTCTAGTGGTGTCTGTATAAATCTGTATGTAGTGATCTCCCTCTAGTGGTGTCTGTATAAATCTGTATGTAGTGAGCTCCCTCTAGTGGTGGCTGTATAAATCTGTATGTAGTGAGCTCCCTCTAGTGGTGACTGTATATATCTGTATGTAGTGAGCTCCCTCTAGTGGTGGCTGTATAATCTGTATGTAGTGAGCTCCCTCTAGTGGTGACTGTATATATCTGTATGTAGTGAGCTCCCTCTAGTGGTGACTGTATAAATCTGTATGTAGTGAGCTCCCTCTAGTGGTGTCTGTATAAATCTGTATGTAGTGATCTCCCTCTAGTGGTGGCTGTATAAATCTGTATGTAGTGAGCTCCCTCTAGTGGTGACTGTATAAATCTGCATGTAGTGAGCTCCCTCTAGTGGTGACTGTATAAATCTGTATGTAGTGAGCTCCCTCTAGTGTTGGCTGTATAAATCTGTATGTAGTGATCTCCAGCTAGTGGTGACTGTATAAAGCTGTATGTAGTGAGCTCCCTCTAGTGTTGGCTGTATAATCTGTATGTAGTGAGCTCCCTCTAGTGGTGGCTGTATAAATCTGTATGTAGTGAGCTCCCTCTAGTAGTGGCTGTATAAATCTGTATGTAGTGAGCTCCCTCTAGTGGTGGCTGTATAAATCTGTATGTAGTGAGCTCCCTCTAGTAGTGGCTGTATAAATCTGTATGTAGTGAGCTCCCTCTAGTGGTGGCTGTATATATCTGTATGTAGTGAGCTCCCTCTAGTGGTGGCTGTATAAATCTGTATGTAGTGAGCTCCCTCTAGTGGTGGCTGTATAAATCTGTATGTAGTGAGCTCCCTCTAGTGGTGGCTGTATAAATCTGTATGTAGTGAGCTCCCTCTAGTGGTGGCTGTATAAATATGTATGTAGTGAGCTCCCTCTAGTGGTGGCTGTATAAATCTGTATGTAGTGAGCTCCCTCTAGTGGTAGCTGTATAAATCTGTATGTAGTGAGTTCCCTCTGGTGGTGACTGTATAAATCTGTATGTAGTGATCTCCCTCTAGTGGTGACTGTATAAATCTGTATGTAGTGAGCTCCCTCTAGTGGTGACTGTATATACACACATCTGTATGTAGTGAGCTCCCCCTAGTGGTGACTGTATACATCTGTATGTAGTGAGCTTCCTCTAGTGGTGGCTGTATAATCTGTATGTAGTGAGCTCCCTCTAGTGGTGGCTGTATATATCTGTATGTAGTGAGCTCCCTCTAGTGGTGGCTGTATATATCTGTATGTAGTGAGCTCCCTCTAGTGGTGACTATATAAATCTGTATGTAGTGAGCTCCCTCTAGTGGTGGCTGTATAAATCTGTATGTAGTGAGCTACCTCTAGTGTTGGCTGTATAAATCTGTATATAGTGAGCTCCCTTTAGAGGTGGCTGTATAAATCTGTATGTAGTGAGCTCCCTCTAGTGGTGGCTGTATAAATCTGTATGTAGTGAGCTCCCCCTAGTGGTGGCTGTATAAATCTGTATGTAGTGAGCTCCCTCTAGTGGTGGCTGTATAAATCTGTATGTAGTGAGCTCCCCCTAGTCGTGACTGTATAAATCTGTATGTAGTGATCTCCCTCTAGTGGTGGCTGTATAAATCTGTATGTAGTGAGCTCCCTCTAGTGGTGACTGTATATATCTGTATGTAGTGAGCTCCCTCTAGTGGTGTCTTTATAAATCCGTATGTAGTGAGCTCCCTCTAGTGGTGTCTGTATAAATCTGTATGTAGTGAGCTCCCCCTAGTGGTGTCTGTATAAATCTGTATGTAGTGAGCTCCCTCTAGTGGTGGCTGTATAAATCTGTATGTAGTGAGCTCCCTCTAGTGGTGGCTGTATAAATCTGTATGTAGTGAGCTCCCTCTAGTGTTGACTGTATATATCTGTATGTAGTGAGCTCCCTCTAGTGGTGGCTGTATAAATCTGTATGTAGTGAGCTCCCCCTAGTGGTGGCTGTATAATCTTTATGTAGTGAGCTCCCTCTAGTGGTGGCTGTATATATCTGTATGTAGTGAGCTCCCTCTAGTGGTGGCTGTATAAATCTGTATGTAGTGAGCTCCCTCTAGTGGTGGCTGTATAAGTCTGTATGTAGTGAGCTCCCTCTAGTGGTGGCTGTATAAATCGGTATGTAGTGAGCTCCCTCTAGTGTTGGCTGTATAAATCTGTATGTAGTGATCTCCCCCTAGTGGTGGCTGTATAATCTTTATGTAGTGAGCTCCCTCTAGTGGTGGCTGTATATATCTGTATGTAGTGAGCTCCCTCTAGTGGTGGCTGTATAAATCTGTATGTAGTGAGCTCCCTCTAGTGGTGGCTGTATAAGTCTGTATGTAGTGAGCTCCCTCTAGTGTTGGCTGTATAAATCTGTATGTAGTGAGCTCCCTCTAGTGGTGGCTGTATAAATCTGTATGTAGTGAGCTCCCCCTAGTGGTGGCTGTATAATCTTTATGTAGTGAGCTCCCTCTAGTGGTGGCTGTATATATCTGTATGTAGTGAGCTCCCTCTAGTGGTGGCTGTATAAATCTGTATGTAGTGAGCTCCCTCTAGTGGTGTCTGTATAAATCTGTATGTAGTGAGCTCCCTCTAGTGGTGGCTGTATAAGTCTGTATGTAGTGAGCTCCCTCTAGTGGTTGCTGTATAAATCTGTATGTAGTGAGCTCCCTCTAGTGGTGGCTGTATAAATCTGTATGTAGTGAGCTCCCTCTAGTGGTGTCTGTATAAATCTGTATGTAGTGAGCTCCCTCTAGTGGTGGCTGTATAAATATGTATGTAGTGAGCGCCCTCTAGTGGTGGCTGTATAAATCTGTATGTAGTGAGCTCCCTCTAGTGGTGGCTGTATAAATCTGTATGTAGTGAGCTCCCTCTAGTGGCGTCTGTATAAATCTGTATGTAGTGAGTTCCCCCTAGTGGTGTCTGTATAATCTGTATGTAGTGAGCTCCCTCTAGTGGTGTCTGTATAAATCTGTATGTAGTGATCTCCCTCTAGTGGTGTCTGTATAAATCTGTATGTAGTGAGCTCCCTCTAGTGGTGGCTGTATAAATCTGTATGTAGTGAGCTCCCTCTAGTGGTGACTGTATATATCTGTATGTAGTGAGCTCCCTCTAGTGGTGGCTGTATAATCTGTATGTAGTGAGCTCCCTCTAGTGGTGACTGTATATATCTGTATGTAGTGAGCTCCCTCTAGTGGTGACTGTATAAATCTGTATGTAGTGAGCTCCCTCTAGTGGTGTCTGTATAAATCTGTATGTAGTGATCTCCCTCTAGTGGTGGCTGTATAAATCTGTATGTAGTGAGCTCCCTCTAGTGGTGACTGTATAAATCTGCATGTAGTGAGCTCCCTCTAGTGGTGACTGTATAAATCTGTATGTAGTGAGCTCCCTCTAGTGTTGGCTGTATAAATCTGTATGTAGTGATCTCCAGCTAGTGGTGACTGTATAAAGCTGTATGTAGTGAGCTCCCTCTAGTGTTGGCTATATAAATCTGTATGTAGTGAGCTCCCTCTAGTGGTGGCTGTATATATCTGTATGTAGTGAGCTCCCTCTAGTGGTGGCTGTATAAATCTGTATGTAGTGAGCTCCCTCTAGTGGTGGCTGTATAAATCTGTATGTAGTGAGCTCCCTCTAGTGGTGGCTGTATAAATCTGTATGTAGTGAGCTCCCTCTAGTGGTGGCTGTATAAATATGTATGTAGTGAGCTCCCTCTAGTGGTGGCTGTATAAATCTGTATGTAGTGAGCTCCCTCTAGTGGTAGCTGTATAAATCTGTATGTAGTGAGTTCCCTCTGGTGGTGACTGTATAAATCTGTATGTAGTGATCTCCCTCTAGTGGTGACTGTATAAATCTGTATGTAGTGAGCTCCCTCTAGTGGTGACTGTATATACACACATCTGTATGTAGTGAGCTCCCCCTAGTGGTGACTGTATACATCTGTATGTAGTGAGCTTCCTCTAGTGGTGGCTGTATAATCTGTATGTAGTGAGCTCCCTCTAGTGGTGGCTGTATATATCTGTATGTAGTGAGCTCCCTCTAGTGGTGGCTGTATATATCTGTATGTAGTGAGCTCCCTCTAGTGGTGACTATATAAATCTGTATGTAGTGAGCTCCCTCTAGTGGTGGCTGTATAAATCTGTATGTAGTGAGCTACCTCTAGTGTTGGCTGTATAAATCTGTATATAGTGAGCTCCCTTTAGAGGTGGCTGTATAAATCTGTATGTAGTGAGCTCCCTCTAGTGGTGGCTGTATAAATCTGTATGTAGTGAGCTCCCCCTAGTGGTGGCTGTATAAATCTGTATGTAGTGAGCTCCCTCTAGTGGTGGCTGTATAAATCTGTATGTAGTGAGCTCCCCCTAGTGGTGACTGTATAAATCTGTATGTAGTGATCTCCCTCTAGTGGTGGCTGTATAAATCTGTATGTAGTGAGCTCCCTCTAGTGGTGACTGTATATATCTGTATGTAGTGAGCTCCCTCTAGTGGTGTCTTTATAAATCCGTATGTAGTGAGCTCCCTCTAGTGGTGTCTGTATAAATCTGTATGTAGTGAGCTCCCCCTAGTGGTGTCTGTATAAATCTGTATGTAGTGAGCTCCCTCTAGTGGTGGCTGTATAAATCTGTATGTAGTGAGCTCCCTCTAGTGGTGGCTGTATAAATCTGTATGTAGTGAGCTCCCTCTAGTGTTGACTGTATATATCTGTATGTAGTGAGCTCCCTCTAGTGGTGGCTGTATAAATCTGTATGTAGTGAGCTCCCCCTAGTGGTGGCTGTATAATCTTTATGTAGTGAGCTCCCTCTAGTGGTGGCTGTATATATCTGTATGTAGTGAGCTCCCTCTAGTGGTGTCTGTATAAATCTGTATGTAGTGAGCTCCCTCTAGTGGTGGCTGTATAAGTCTGTATGTAGTGAGCTCCCTCTAGTGGTGGCTGTATAAATCGGTATGTAGTGAGCTCCCTCTAGTGTTGGCTGTATAAATCTGTATGTAGTGATCTCCCCCTAGTGGTGGCTGTATAATCTTTATGTAGTGAGCTCCCTCTAGTGGTGGCTGTATATATCTGTATGTAGTGAGCTCCCTCTAGTGGTGGCTGTATAAATCTGTATGTAGTGAGCTCCCTCTAGTGGTGGCTGTATAAGTCTGTATGTAGTGAGCTCCCTCTAGTGTTGGCTGTATAAATCTGTATGTAGTGAGCTCCCTCTAGTGGTGGCTGTATAAATCTGTATGTAGTGAGCTCCCCCTAGTGGTGGCTGTATAATCTTTATGTAGTGAGCTCCCTCTAGTGGTGGCTGTATATATCTGTATTTAGTGAGCTCCCTCTAGTGGTGGCTGTATAAATCTGTATGTAGTGAGCTCCCTCTAGTGGTGTCTGTATAAATCTGTATGTAGTGAGCTCCCTCTAGTGGTGGCTGTATAAGTCTGTATGTAGTGAGCTCCCTCTAGTGGTTGCTGTATAAATCTGTATGTAGTGAGCTCCCTCTAGTGGTGGCTGTATAAATCTGTATGTAGTGAGCTCCCTCTAGTGGTGTCTGTATAAATCTGTATGTAGTGAGTTCCCTCTAGTGGTTACTGTATAAATCTGTATGTAGTGATCTCCCTCTAGTGGTGACTGTATAAATCTGTATGTAGTGAGCTCCCTCTAGTGGTGATTGTATACATCTGTATGTAGTGAGCTCCCCCTAGTGGTGACTGTATAAATCTGTATGTAGTGAGCTCCCCCTAGTGGTGACTGTATAAATCTGTATGTAGTGAGCTCCCTCTAGTGGTGGCTGTATATATCTGTATGTAGTGAGCTCCCTCTAGTGGTGGCTGTATATATCTGTATGTAGTGAGCTCCCTCTAGTGTTGACTGTATATATCTGTATGTAGTGAGCTCCCTCTAGTGTTGACTGTATATATCTGTATGTAGTGAGCTACCTCTAGTGGTGGCTGTATAATCTGTATGTAGTGAGCTTCCTCTAGTGGTGGCTGTATATATCTGTCTGTAGTGAGCTCCCTCTAGTGGTGGCTGTATAAATCTGTATGTAGTGAGCTCCCTCTAGTGGTGGCTGTATATATCTGTATGTAGTGAGCTCCCTCTAGTGGTGGCTGTATAATCTGTATGTAGTGAGCTCCCTCTAGTGTTGACTGTATATATCTGTATGTAGTGAGCTCCCTCTAGTGGTGGCTGTATATATCTGTATGTAGTGAGCTCCCTCTAGTGGTGGCTGTATAATCTGTATGTAGTGAGCTCCCTCTAGTGTTGACTGTATATATCTGTATGTAGTGAGCTCCCTCTAGTGGTGACTGTATATATCTGTATGTAGTGAGCTCCCTCTAGTGGTGACTGTATATATCTGTATGTAGTGAGCTCCCTCTAGTGGTGGCTGTATAACTCTATGTAGTGAGCTCCCTCTAGTGGTGGCTGTATATATCTGTATGTAGTGAGCTCCCCCTAGTGGTGGCTGTATAATCTGTATGTAGTGAGCTCCCTCTAGTGTTGACTGTATATATCTGTATGTAGTGAGCTCCCTCTAGTGTTGACTGTATATATCTGTATGTAGTGAGCTCCCTCTAGTGGTGACTGTATATATCTGTATGTAGTGAGCTCCCTCTAGTGGTGGCTGTATAATCTGTATGTAGTGAGCTCCCTCTAATGGTGACTGTATATATCTGTATGTAGTGAGCTCCCTCTAGTGGTGGCTGTATATATCTGTATGTAGTGAGCTCCCTCTAGTGGTGGCTGTATATATCTGTCTGTAGTGAGCTCCCTCTAGTGGTCTCTGTATAATCTGTATGTAGTGAGCTCCCTCTAGTGGTGACTGTATATATCTGTATGTAGTGAGCTCCCTCTAGTGGTGGCTGTATATATCTGTATGTAGTGAGCTCCCTCTAGTGGTGGCTGTATAATCTGTATGTAGTGAGCTCCCCCTAGTGGTGGCTGTATAATCTGTATGTAGTGAGCTCCCTCTAGTGTTGGCTGTATAAATCTGTATGTAATGAGCTCCCTCTAGTGGTGACTGTATATATCTGTATGTAGTGAGCTCCCTCTAGTGGTGGCTGTATAAATCTGTATGTAGTGAGCTCCCTCTAGTGGTGGCTGTATAAATCTGTATGTAGTGAGCTCCCCCTAGTGGTGGCTGTATAATCTGTATGTAGTGAGCTCCCCCTAGTGGTGGCTGTATAATCTGTATGTAGTGAGCTCCCTCTAGTGTTGGCTGTATAAATCTGTATGTAATGAGCTCCCTCTAGTGGTGACTGTATATATCTGTATGTAGTGAGCTCCCTCTAGTGGTGGCTGTATAAATCTGTATATAGTGAGCTCCCTCTAGTGGTGGCTGTATAATCTGTATGTAGTGAGTTCCCTCTAGTGGTGGCTGTATAAATCTGTATGTAGTGAGCTCCCTCTAGTGGTGGCTGTATAAATCTGTATATAGTGAGCTCCCTCTAGTGGTGACTGTATATATCTGTATGTAGTGAGCTCCCTCTAGTGGTGACTGTATATATCTGTATGTAGTGAACTCCCTCTAGTGGTGAGTGTATAAATCTGTATGTAGTGAGCTCCCTCTAGTGGTGACTGTATATATCTGTATGTAATGAGCTCCCTCTAGTGGTGAGTGTATATATCTGTATGTAGTGAACTCCCTCTAGTGGTGAGTGTATAAATCTGTATATAGTGAGCTCCCTCTAGTGGTGGCTGTATAATCTGTATGTAGTGAGTTCCCTCTAGTGGTGGCTGTATAAATCTGTATGTAGTGATCTCCCTCTAGTGGTGACTGTATAAATCTGTATGTAGTGAGCTCCCTCTAGTGGTGACTGTATATATCTGTACGTAGTGAGCTCCCTCTAGTGGTGGCTGTATAATTTTGCATGTAGTGAGCTCCCTCTAGTGGTGGCTGTATAAATCTGTATATAGTGAGCTCCCTCTAGTGGTGGCTGTATAATCTGTATGTAGTGAGTTCCCTCTAGTGGTGACTGTATATATCTGTATGTAGTGAGTTCCCTCTAGTGGTGACTGTATATATCTGTATGTAGTGAGCTCCCTCTAGTGGTGACTGTATAAATCTGTATGTAGTAAGCTCCCTCTAGTGGTGGCTGTATATATCTGTATGTAGTGAGCTCCCTCTAGTGGTGGCTGTATAATCTGTATATAGTGAGTTCCCTCTAGTGGTGACTGTATATATCTGTATGTAGTGAGCTCCCTCTAGTGGTGACTGTATATATCTGTATGTAGTGAACTCCCTCTAGTGGTGAGTGTATAAATCTGTATGTAGTGAGCTCCCTCTAGTGGTGACTGTATATATCTGTATGTAGTGAACTCCCTCTAGTGGTGAGTGTATAAATCTGTATGTAGTGAGCTCCCTCTAGTGGTGACTGTATATATCTGTATGTAATGAGCTCCGTCTAGTGGTGAGTGTATATATCTGTATGTAGTGAACTCCCTCTAGTGGTGAGTGTATAAATCTGTATATAGTGAGCTCCCTCTAGTGGTGGCTGTATAATCTGTATGTAGTGAGTTCCCTCTAGTGGTGGCTGTATAAATCTGTATGTAGTGAGCTCCCTCTAGTGGTGACTGTATATATCTGTATGTAATGAGCTCCCTCTAGTGGTGGCTGTATATATCTGTACGTAGTGAACTCCCTCTAGTGGTGACTGTATAAATCTGTATGTAGTGAGCTCCCTCTAGTGGTGACTGTATAAATCTGTATGTAGTGAGCTCCCTCTAGTGGTGACTGTATATATCTGTATGTAGTGAGCTCCCTCTAGTGGTGGCTGTATAATTTTGCATGTAGAGAACTCCTATGCAGAGGCAGGCAGGATCATACACTGGAGATGACAATGAGCGAACACAATCTCCTCTACGCTGCGCTCCTCGTCCTCTGATTCCCTCCTCACATCAGGAAACTGCAGGATTTTATCTTATTTCATACATTAAATTTGTTGGAGAAGTTTAAAGCCGGATGCAAGCGATCATGTTGTAATGGAAGGAGAATCATACCCCTGCAAATCTACCAAGACCCGGCCGTCCATCCAAACTGTCATCTCACACGAGGAGAAGACTGATCGGATGCAGCCAAGAGGCCCATGATCCCTCTGGATGATCTGCAGAGATCTACAGCTGAGGTGGGAGAGTCTGTCCATAGGACAACAATCAGTCTACACTGCACAAATCTGGCCTTTATGGAAGAGTGGCAAGAAGAAGCCATTTCTCAAAGATACCCATAAAAAGTGTTGTTTAAAGTTTGCCACAAGCCACCTGGAGACACCAAACGTGGAAGAAGGGGCTCTGCTCAGAGGAAACCAAAATCACACTATTTGGGCACAATGCAAACGAAATATTTGGCGTAACAGCAACACAGCTCATCACCCTGAACACACCATCCCCACTGTCAAACATGGTGGAGGCAGCATCATGGTTTGGGCCTGCTTTTCTTCAGCAGGGACAGGGAAGATGGTTAAAATTGATGGGAAGATGGATGGAGCCAAATACAGGACCATTCTTGAAGAAAACCTGTTGGAGTCTGCAAAAGACCTGAGACTGGGACGGAGATTTGTCTTCCAACAAGACAATGACTCCAAACATAAAGCAAAATCTACAATGGAATGGCTCACAAATAACCGTATCCAGGTGTTAGAATGGCCAAGTCACAGTCCAGAACTAACCTACTTGTTGCCAGGCCGGGGGTGCATATCCTCTGCGTTGTCACAGGGTGGTCTAGCCCGGTTCCGTTACCCCGAGGCATACAGGAAAGAGGATTAGGTGGTGGCAGGGAGGATGGGGATAGTAGTCGGAGGTTAGGTAAGTCTATTAGGATTGTGACGCCACCTGTGGTCCGCGGCCAGGGTTGGGGCCGCCACTGCAGGGTCTCTCACCGGGGCAGATGTTGGGTGCAGCCGGGATGGTGTTGCTCCCGGCGGGTGTTTGGTGGTCCCCATTGGCACCGCAGCGCTGGGTACTGGTGCCGGTAAGGGAGACACAGAGGCAGGGGCTGCGGTTCCAGGTCTTTTTACTCACAAGTCTTTCAGTCTGCCCAGGATACCGTTCTCTGCCACGATGGGCTCCAGCCGTTCCCGGATCCGTGAAAGGTCAAGTCCGGTGTGTGTCAGCCTTTGAGCTCTTTTCTCCTTTTATGTGCTAAGTATTGGACCCCCGTGGCGTGAAGCACTTGAGGGTGTCAGTAAAGTGTGTCCCGTTCTGTATGGTGATAGCGCGGTTCCTTTATGGGGCCGGTCCTTAACCTTGGATCCTATGTGCTATTTGCTGCAGACTCATGGGACGGTCCCGGTGACTTTTCGTAGCCGTTCCCAGCGACCCTTGCAGAGTTGGTAGACAACGTGTAATATGCCTGCCCTAGGATTCTGTACCCCGACAGTGCTGGTCCTGTGGAAGCTGCTGCCCTGCGTCTCCCCAGCGACTGTGTTGAACGCCCTGGCCCACAAAGCTGCCTCATGGCACGTCCGCTCTGCTCTGTGTCTGAAGCTGTTCTCCTCTGTAGTTGTGTTCTGTGTTCTGAGCTGTTGCCCCCAGTCGCTGACACCGGCCGATTCACTGCTCTCACTAGGTCAACCTGCTCTTCCCACAGTGCTCCTGATTCCCCCTGGTGGCTGCTTCTCCCTGACCCCGAGTCCCCAGTCCAGTGGATCTGGGAGCCCCTGGTGCGGTGGCATCCTGTAAATCCACCACTGTAGTGACCCCCTACTGTGACCCGACCCTGGCCTGGTACCCATTGGGGAGGGCAACCCTGTGACTGCATGTTTGTGTATGTGTAAACCGACCTCGACCTACCATTCTAGCTGCTAATACCACCAGCCCCAGTAGAGACATTCGGACATTCGGCAGCGGTGACTCCCTACACTTAGCCGCAACACCGCAAGTGGCGTCACATGTGAACATTATCTTATTCTCCCCTATAAATATTCCCACTACAAAAAGGGCCCAGGCCACGGAACTGGGTAACGGCCACCACCGTGACATCCCCCAAGAGAGACACTGCCCAGAACCGAGCACCCCATATCCCTGGGTGCTACATATATACAGAGACACACAGGGGGTATATACACAGTCAAGAAGGGGGTATATACAGAGACAGGCAGGGGGTATATACAGAGACAGACAGGGGATATATACACAGTCAAGCAGTGGGTATATACACAGTCAGGCAGGGGGTATATACAGAGACAGGCAGGGGATATATACACAGTCAAGCAGGGGGTATATACACAGTCAAGCAGGGAGTATATACACAGTCAGGCAGGGGGTATATACAGAGACAGGCAGGGGGTATATACACAGTCAAGCAGGGAGTATATACACAGTCAGGCAGGGGGTATATACACAGTCAAGCAGGGAGTATATACACAGTCAGGCAGGGGGTATATACACAGTCAGGCAGGGGGTATTTACAGAGACAGGCAGGGGGTATATACACAGTCAAGCAGGGAGTATATACACAGTCAGGCAGGGGGTATATACACAGTCAAGCAGGGAGTATATACACAGTCAGGCAGGGGGTATATACACAGTCAGGCAGGGGGTATATACACAGTCAGGCAGGGGGTATATACAGAGACAGGCAGGGGGTATATACACAGTCAAGCAGGGAGTATATACACAGTCAGGCAGGGGGTATATACACAGTCAGGCAGGGGGTATATACAGAGACAGGCAGGGGGTATATACACAGTCAGGCAGGGGGTATTTACAGAGACAGGCAGGGGGTATATACAGAGACAGGCAGGGGGTATATGTGTAGCGCCCCTGAGCCACTCAGGGCACTACAGGGAACTGCATCCTCTTGGGGATGCAGGACCTATCCCCTGGGACCTGAAGTACCAGTGCCTTTTCCACCAAAGCACACCCAAAATACTAATTCTCCTCTCCACACTGGGCATAGAGGGTTAAATATGTAAGTGGATGGTCGCCATGGGAACGAGTCCCTGGGTTTAGCCAGCCTGGTGGGAGGGGTCAGTAGTCAGTGAGTATTCAGTCTGGAGAGTGTAGCACACAGGAGAGGTGTGAGGACGTGCTGGAGCTGGGTCCGTGTAACAGTGGCCCGTGGGCACAGGAGAGAGAGGTTGCCAGGACGGGTACCGGAGATACCGCTGGGACCGGAGCACACACGGGGCACAGGGCCCTAGATCAGGTGCCAGTTTCAAACAGCTTGGTAAATACCTGCCCGGTGAGGACACCTTCATGGACTTCACCGAACCAAATAATCCGGGGGCATCAGCAGCAAACTAGGATCGGGGTTCGGACACTTACCTCCCAGGACTATTCCGCCCGGGACCGAATACCCCCTTCCCTGGGCGACAGAACCCCTTTTTCTGGCGTCACGATCAGGACACGAACAAGGCCCGTTAACATGTGTGACGTGTGCCTTATGAACTGTGTTTAATGGACAGTTTGTGCAAAGACTGTCGCCATCATGCTGAAAATTGGCTGCGCCATCACTGTGCCCAGAAAGAGCACGAAACTGCAAAACGCGTGAATAGAAGCCCCACCTACGAGTCCTGAAAGCACAGACAGACGTCGGCAGTAAACTGACCCGTAAGCTCTGAGTGTGCCCCAGTCCCCGCAAGAGTGGTGAGAAATAACCGAGGGGGACTGGCAAGGTGGGTGTGCAGGGGGACAGCGAGGGTTAGCGACCCTGTGAACGGCAAGATGTCTGCCCCTCCAGCCCGCGAGTACAGGCGACCCGGTCGTGGAGCCGTACTCTGGACTGTGGAGAGTCTAGAAGCGTAGGTCCAGCGGCTGTACTGGGCTATGCGGGCGGAGAACTTGCGGCAAATTGAGGAGTGGGAGGCGAAGATGATGGAGGTGGTGGAAGCCATGCGGGCCCGAGAGAGTGGAGCACCGCTTGACCAGGCTGCACCGTCCCAGACCCCAGGATACATCTTCGACCAGACAGCATCACCGCCAGAGCCAGTGAGACCAGAAGCGGTCGCATCACCTTCCCCGCTGGAGCAGGAGCGAGCATCAGTTCATGATCCAGTCCCAGCAGCCCAGGCTCCGACATCATCGGGAGCAACGAAGGAGGCTGCCGCCAGTGCTGACGACTATCCTCAGGTACTGTGCCCAGCCACTATAAAGGGAATGGCTGGTCTGATTCCGAAGTCAGATTGTGTACAACTTGCAGGGGGCGAGCTCGTTCGCGTTGTGCTAACACGATATACAGTGTCCGACAGCGAGGCGCCAAAGCCAGAGGAGCCTGTGTACCAACCTGCGGTGGGTCCCTTCCCAGCCTCTGTACCTGCGACAGCACCAGTATCCCAGCTGCCACCAGGAGGTGGCAGACACCAGAAGAGGTGTGTACGCAGTGCACCCAGACCCAGAGTGCTGATCTTAGGAGGCCAGATGATCCAGGTGGCCCCTTCATTGAATGGTGGTAGCGGAACCAGGCTACCCCAGCAGTTGAAGTTAATGTTAAAATGTTATGTGTTGTGAATGTTGCTTACCGCAACCCGGGGGGGGGGGGGGGTTTACTCGCTTGCAGCGATGCAGGGTAGCTTAGGCATACACAGGCAACGCAGTCTCTCAAAAATGCAGCAGTTTATTAGTAACCAACATAAACTGCCCTTCCAAATGTAACAAAGCCTCTCCTGGCTTAAAGGAAAATATAACATCCACATACCGTGGGCTTCCAGTCCAATTAAGTGTCCATAGTGGATTCTCCACACTCTGGCTCCTGCCAGCGAACACAAGTCACTGTGGTGCTTCCTGCAGCCTCCAGCCCTCTCCAGCCAGGCTGCAGCCCCTTCCCCAGCCCTCTCCAGCCAGGCTGCAGCCCCTTCCCCAGCCTTCTCCAGCCAGGCTGCAGTATTTTCCCCAGCCCTCTCCAGCCAGGCTGCAGTATTTTCCCCAGCCCTCTCCAGCCAGGCTGCAGTCCCTTCCCCAGCCCTCTCCAGCCAGGCTGCAGCCCCTTCCCCAGCCCTCTCCAGCCAGGCTGCAGTATTTTCCCCAGTCCTCTCCAGCCAGGCTGCAGCCCCTTCCCCAGCCTTCTCCAGCCAGGCTGCAGTATTTTCCCCAGCCCTCTCCAGCCAGGCTGCAGTATTTTCCCCAGCCCTCTCCAGCCAGGCTGCAGTATTTTCCACAGTCCTCTCCAGCCAGGCTGCAGTATTTTCCCCAGCCCTCTCCAGCCAGGCTGCAGTATTTTCCCCAGTCCTCTCCAGCCAGGCTGCAGCCCCTTCCCCAGCCCTCTCCAGCCAGGCTGCAGCCCCTTCCCCAGCCCTCTCCAGCCAGGCTGCAGTATTTTCCCCAGCCCTCTCCAGCCAGGCTGCAGTATTTTCCCCAGCCCTCTCCAGCCAGGCTGCAGTCCCTTCCCCAGCCCTCTCCAGCCAGGCTGCAGTATTTTCCCCAGCCCTCTCCAGCCAGGCTGCAGTATATTCCCCAGTCCTCTCCAGCCAGGCTGCAGTATTTTCCCCAGTCCTCTCCAGCCAGGCTGCAGCCCCTTCCCCAGCCCTCTCCAGCCAGGCTGCAGTCCCTTCTCCAGCCCTCTCCAGCCAGGCTGCAGTCCCTTCCCCAGCCCTCTCCAGCCAGGCTGCAGTATTTTCCCCAGCCCTCTCCAGCCAGGCTGCAGTCCCTTCCCCAGCCCTCTCCAGCCAGGCTGCAGCCCCTTCCCCAGCCCTCTCCAGCCAGGCTGCAGTCCCTTCCCCAGCCCTCTCCAGCCAGGCTGCAGTCCCTTCCCCAGCCCTCTCCAGCCAGGCTGCAGCCCCTTCCCCAGCCCTCTCCAGCCAGGCTGCAGTATTTTCCCCAGCCCTCTCCAGCCAGGCTGCAGTATATTCCCCAGTCCTCTCCAGCCAGGCTGCAGTATTTTCCCCAGCCCTCTCCAGCCAGGCTGCAGTATATTCCCCAGCCCTCTCCAGCCAGGCTGCAGTCCCTTCCCCAGCACTCTCCAGCCAGGCTGCAGTATTTTCCCCAGCCCTCTCCAGCCAGGCTGCAGTATATTCCCCAGCCCTCTCCAGCCAGGCTGCAGTCCCTTCCCCAGCACTCTCCAGCCAGGCTGCAGTATTTTCCCCAGCCCTCTCCAGCCAGGCTGCAGTATTTTCCCCAGCCCTCTCCAGCCAGGCTGCAGTATTTTCCCCAGCCCTCTCCAGCCAGGCTGCAGTATTTTCCCCAGTCCTCTCCAGCCAGGCTGCAGTATTTTCCCCAGCCCTCTCCAGCCAGGCTGCAGTATTTTCCCCAGCCCTCTCCAGCCAGGCTGCAGCCCCTTCCCCAGCCCTCTCCAGCCAGGCTGCGGTATTATGCCAAGTCCTCTCCAGCCAGGCTGCAGTCTTTTCCACAGTCCTCTCCAGCCAGGCTGCAGTATTTTCCCCAGCCCTCTCCAGCCAGGCTGCAGTATTTTCCCCAGCCCTCTCCAGCCAGGCTGCAGTCCCTTCCCCAGCACTCTCCAGCCAGGCTGCAGTATTTTCCCCAGCCCTCTCCAGCCAGGCTGCAGTATTTTCCCCAGCCCTCTCCAGCCAGGCTGCAGTATTTTCCCCAGCCCTCTCCAGCCAGGCTGCAGTATTTTCCCCAGCCCTCTCCAGCCAGGCTGCAGTATATTCCCCAGTCCTCTCCAGCCAGGCTGCAGTCTTTTCCCCAACCCTCTCCAGCCAGGCTGCAGTATTTTCCCCAGCCCTCTCCAGCCAGGCTGCAGTATTTTCCCCAGCCCTCTCCAGCCAGGCTGCAGTATTTTCCCCAGCCCTCTCCAGCCAGGCTGCAGTCCCTTCCCCAGCACTCTCCAGCCAGGCTGCAGTATTTTCCCCAGTCCTCTCCAGCCAGGCTGCAGCCCCTTCCCCAGCCCTCTCCAGCCAGGCTGCAGTATTTTCCCCAGTCCTCTCCAGCCAGGCTGCAGTATTTTCCCCAGTCCTCTCCAGCCAGGCTGCAGTCCCTTCCCCAGCCCTCTCCAGCCAGGCTGCAGTATTTTCCCCAGCCCTCTCCAGCCAGGCTGCAGTATTTTCCCCAGCCCTCTCCAGCCAGGCTGCAGCCCCTTCCCCAGCCCTCTCCAGCCAGGCTGCAGTATATTCCCCAGTCCTCTCCAGCCAGGCTGCAGTATATTCCCCAGCCCTCTCCAGCCAGGCTGCAGTATTTTCCCCAGCCCTCTCCAGCCAGGCTGCAGTATATTCCCCAGTCCTCTCCAGCCAGGCTGCAGTATTTTCCCCAGCCCTCTCCAGCCAGGCTGCAGTATTTTCCCCAGCCCTCTCCAGCCAGGCTGCAGTATTTTCCCCAGTCCTCTCCAGCCAGGCTGCAGCCCCTTCCCCAGCCCTCTCCAGCCAGGCTGCAGCCCCTTCCCCAGCCCTCTCCAGCCAGGCTGCAGTATTTTCCCCAGCCCTCACCAGCCAGGCTGCAGTATATTCCCCAGTCCTCTCCAGCCAGGCTGCAGTATATTCCCCAGCCCTCTCCAGCCAGGCTGCAGTATTTTCCCCAGCCCTCTCCAGCCAGGCTGCAGTATTTTCCCCAGCCCTCTCCAGCCAGGCTGCAGTATTTTCCACAGTCCTCTCCAGCCAGGCTGCAGTCTTTTCCACAGTCCTCTCCAGCCAGGCTGCAGTATTTTCCACAGTCCTCTCCAGCCAGGCTGCAGTCTTTTCCACAGTCCTCTCCAGCCAGGCTGCAGTATTTTCCACAGTCCTCTCCAGCCAGGCTGCAGTCTTTTCCACAGTCCTCTCCATCCAGGCTGCAGTCTTTTCCACAGTCCTCTCCAGCCAGGCTGCAGTCTTTTCCACAGTCCTCTCCAGCCAGGCTGCAGTATTTTCCCCAGCCCTCTCCAGCCAGGCTGCAGTATTTTCCCCAGTCCTCTCCAGCCAGGCTGCAGTATTTTCCCCAGTCCTCTCCAGCCAGGCTGCAGTATTTTCCCCAGCCCTCTCCAGCCAGGCTGCAGTCTTTTCCACAGTCCTCTCCAGCCAGGCTGCAGTATTTTCCCCAGCCCTCTCCAGCCAGGCTGCAGTATTTTCCCCAGCCCTCACCGGGACTGATTTCCAGGAGTCTCTCTTCAGTCTTCACACAGACTGAGATCTCCAGCACACATCCTCCATGTGCAGCACTCTCAGGCTTCTCTCCAGCACACATCCTCCATGTGCAGCACTCTCAGGCTCCTCTCCAGCACACATCCTCCATGTGCAGCACTCTCAGGCTTCTCTCCAGCACACATCCTCCATGTGCAGCACTCTCAGGCTTCCCTCCAGCACACATCCTCCATGTGCAGCACTCTCAGGCTCCTCTCCAGCACACATCCTCCATGTGCAGCACTCTCAGGTTTCCCTCCAGCACACATCCTCCATGTGCAGCACTCTCAGGCTCCTCTCCAGCACACATCCTCCATGTGCAGCACTCTCAGGCTCCTCTCCAGCACACATCCTCCATGTGCAGCACTCTCAGGCTCCTCTCCAGCACACATCCTCCATGTGCAGCACTCTCAGGCTTCTCTCCAGCACACATCCTCCATGTGCAGCACTCTCAGGCTCCTCTCCAGCACACATCCTCCATGTGCAGCACTCTCAGATCTCCAGCACACATCCTCCATGTGCAGCACTCTCAGGCTTCTCCAGCACACATCCTCCATGTGCAGCACTCTCAGGCTTCTCCAGCACACATCCTCCATGTGCAGCACTCTCAGATCTCCAGCACACATCCTCCATGTGCAGCACTCTCAGGCTTCTCCAGCACACATCCTCCATGTGCAGCACTCTCAGGTTTCCCTCCAGCACACATCCTCCATGTGCAGCACTCTCAGGCTCCTCTCCAGCACACATCCTCCATGTGCAGCACTCTCAGGCTCCTCTCCAGCACACATCCTCCATGTGCAGCACTCTCAGGCTCCTCTCCAGCACACATCCTCCATGTGCAGCACTCTCAGGCTTCTCTCCAGCACACATCCTCCATGTGCAGCACTCTCAGGCTCCTCTCCAGCACACATCCTCCATGTGCAGCACTCTCAGGCTTCTCTCCAGCACACATCCTCCATGTGCAGCACTCTCAGGCTTCCCTCCAGCACACATCCTCCATGTGCAGCACTCTCAGGCTCCTCTCCAGCACACATCCTCCATGTGCAGCACTCTCAGGTTTCCCTCCAGCACACATCCTCCATGTGCAGCACTCTCAGGCTCCTCTCCAGCACACATCCTCCATGTGCAGCACTCTCAGGCTCCTCTCCAGCACACATCCTCCATGTGCAGCACTCTCAGGCTCCTCTCCAGCACACATCCTCCATGTGCAGCACTCTCAGGCTTCTCTCCAGCACACATCCTCCATGTGCAGCACTCTCAGGCTCCTCTCCAGCACACATCCTCCATGTGCAGCACTCTCAGATCTCCAGCACACATCCTCCATGTGCAGCACTCTCAGGCTTCTCCAGCACACATCCTCCATGTGCAGCACTCTCAGGCTTCTCCAGCACACATCCTCCATGTGCAGCACTCTCAGATCTCCAGCACACATCCTCCATGTGCAGCACTCTCAGGCTTCTCCAGCACACATCCTCCATGTGCAGCACTCTCAGGTTTCCCTCCAGCACACATCCTCCATGTGCAGCACTCTCAGGCTCCTCTCCAGCACACATCCTCCATGTGCAGCACTCTCAGGCTCCTCTCCAGCACACATCCTCCATGTGCAGCACTCTCAGGCTCCTCTCCAGCACACATCCTCCATGTGCAGCACTCTCAGGCTTCTCTCCAGCACACATCCTCCATGTGCAGCACTCTCAGGCTCCTCTCCAGCACACATCCTCCATGTGCAGCACTCTCAGATCTCCAGCACACATCCTCCATGTGCAGCACTCTCAGGCTTCTCCAGCACACATCCTCCATGTGCAGCACTCTCAGGCTTCTCCAGCACACATCCTCCATGTGCAGCACTCTCAGATCTCCAGCACACATCCTCCATGTGCAGCACTCTCAGGCTTCTCCAGCACACATCCTCCATGTGCAGCACTCTCAGGCTTCTCTCCAGCACACATCCTCCATGTGCAGCACTCTCAGGCTCCTCTCCAGCACACATCCTCCATGTGCAGCACTCTCAGGCTCCTCTCCAGCACACATCCTCCATGTGCAGCACTCTCAGGCTCCTCTCCAGCACACATCCTCCATGTGCTGCACTCTCAGATCTCCAGCACACATCCTCCATGTGCAGCACTCTCAGGCTTCTCTCCAGCACACATCCTCCATGTGCAGCACTCTCAGGCTTCTCTCCAGCACACATCCTCCATGTGCAGCACTCTCAGGTTTCCCTCCAGCACACATCCTCCATGTGCAGCACTCTCAGGCTCCTCTCCAGCACACATCCTCCATGTGCAGCACTCTCAGGCTCCTCTCCAGCACACATCCTCCATGTGCAGCACTCTCAGGCTCCTCTCCAGCACACATCCTCCATGTGCAGCACTCTCAGGCTTCTCTCCAGCACACATCCTCCATGTGCAGCACTCTCAGGCTCCTCTCCAGCACACATCCTCCATGTGCAGCACTCTCAGATCTCCAGCACACATCCTCCATGTGCAGCACTCTCAGGCTTCTCCAGCACACATCCTCCATGTGCAGCACTCTCAGGCTTCTCCAGCACACATCCTCCATGTGCAGCACTCTCAGATCTCCAGCACACATCCTCCATGTGCAGCACTCTCAGGCTTCTCCAGCACACATCCTCCATGTGCAGCACTCTCAGGCTTCTCTCCAGCACACATCCTCCATGTGCAGCACTCTCAGGCTCCTCTCCAGCACACATCCTCCATGTGCAGCACTCTCAGATCTCCAGCACACATCCTCCATGTGCAGCACTCTCAGGCTCCTCTCCAGCACACATCCTCCATGTGCAGCACTCTCAGATCTCCAGCACACATCCTCCATGTGCAGCACTCTCAGGCTCCTCTCCAGCACACATCCTCCATGTGCAGCACTCTCAGGCTTCTCTCCAGCACACATCCTCCATGTGCACCACTCTCAGGCTCCTCTCCAGCACACATCCTCCATGTGCAGCACTCTCAGGCTTCTCTCCAGCACACATCCTCCATGTGCAGCACTCTCAGGCTTCTCTCCAGCACACATCCTCCATGTGCAGCACTCTCAGGCTTCTCTCCAGCACACATCCTCCATGTGCAGCACTCTCAGGCTTCTCTCCAGCACACATCCTCCATGTGCAGCACTCTCAGGCTCCTCTCCAGCACACATCCTCCATGTGCAGCACTCTCAGGCTTCTCTCCAGCACACATCCTCCATGTGCAGCGCTCTCAGGCTTCTCTCCAGCACACATCCTCCATGTGCAGCACTCTCAGGCTTCTCTCCAGCACACATCCTCCATATGCAGCACTCTCAGGCTCCTCTCCAGCACACATCCTCCATGTGCAGCACTCTCAGGCTCCTCTCCAGCACACATCCTCCATGTGCAGCACTCTCAGGCTCCTCTCCAGCACACATCCTCCATGTGCAGCACTCTCAGGCTTCTCTCCAGCACACATCCTCCATGTGCAGCACTCTCAGGCTTCTCTCCAGCACACATCCTCCATGTGCAGCACTCTCAGGCTCCTCTCCAGCACACATCCTCCATGTGCAGCACTCTCAGGCTTCTCTCCAGCACACATCCTCCATGTGCAGCACTCTCAGGCTCCTCTCCAGCACACATCCTCCATGTGCAGCACTCTCAGGCTCCTCTCCAGCACACATCCTCCATGTGCAGCACTCTCAGGCTCCTCTCCAGCACACATCCTCCATGTGCAGCACTCTCAGGCTTCTCTCCAGCACACATCCTCCATGTGCAGCACTCTCAGGCTTCTCTCCAGCACACATCCTCCATGTGCAGCACTCTCAGGCTCCTCTCCAGCACACATCCTCCATGTGCAGCACTCTTAGGCTTCTCTCCAGCACACATCCTCCATGTGCAGCACTCTCAGGCTCCTCTCCAGCACACATCCTCCATGTGCAGCACTCTCAGGCTCCTCTCCAGCACACATCCTCCATGTGCAGCACTCTCAGGCTTCTCTCCAGCACACATCCTCCATGTGCAGCACTCTCAGGCTCCTCTCCAGCACACATCCTCCATGTGCAGCACTCTCAGGCTCCTCTCCAGCACACATCCTCCATGTGCAGCACTCTCAGGCTCCTCTCCAGCACACATCCTCCATGTGCAGCACTCTCAGATCTCCAGCACACATCCTCCATGTGCAGCACTCTCAGGCTTCTCTCCAGCACACATCCTCCATGTGCAGCACTCTCAGGCTTCTCTCCAGCACACATCCTCCATGTGCAGCACTCTCAGGCTTCCCTCCAGCACACATCCTCCATGTGCAGCACTCTCAGGCTTCTCTCCAGCACACATCCTCCATGTGCAGCACTCTCAGGTTTCCCTCCAGCACACATCCTCCATGTGCAGCACTCTCAGGCTTCTCTCCAGCACACATCCTCCATGTGCAGCACTCTCAGGCTCCTCTCCAGCACACATCCTCCATGTGCAGCACTCTCAGGCTCCTCTCCAGCACACATCCTCCATGTGCAGCACTCTCAGGCTTCTATCCAGCACACATCCTCCATGTGCAGCACTCTCAGGCTCCTCTCCAGCACACATCCTCCATGTGCAGCACTCTCAGATCTCCAGCACACATCCTCCATGTGCAGCACTCTCAGGCTTCTCCAGCACACATCCTCCATGTGCAGCACTCTCAGGCTTCTCCAGCACACATCCTCCATGTGCAGCACTCTCAGATCTCCAGCACACATCCTCCATGTGCAGCACTCTCAGGCTTCACCAGCACACATCCTCCATGTGCAGCACTCTCAGGCTTCTCTCCAGCACACATCCTCCATGTGCAGCACTCTCAGGCTCCTCTCCAGCACACATCCTCCATGTGCAGCACTCTCAGGCTTCTCCAGCACACATCCTCCATGTGCAGCACTCTCAGGCTTCTCCAGCACACATCCTCCATGTGCAGCACTCTCAGATCTCCAGCACACATCCTCCATGTGCAGCACTCTCAGGCTTCTCCAGCACACATCCTCCATGTGCAGCACTCTCAGGCTTCCCTCCAGCACACATCCTCCATGTGCAGCACTCTCAGGCTTCCCTCCAGCACACATCCTCCATGTGCAGCACTCTCAGATCTCCAGCACACATCCTCCATGTGCAGCACTCTCAGGCTTCTCCAGCACACATCCTCCATGTGCAGCACTCTCAGGCTTCTCTCCAGCACACATCCTCCATGTGCAGCACTCTCAGGCTCCTCTCCAGCACACATCCTCCATGTGCAGCACTCTCAGGCTTCTCCAGCACACATCCTCCATGTGCAGCACTCTCAGGCTTCTCCAGCACACATCCTCCATGTGCAGCACTCTCAGATCTCCAGCACACATCCTCCATGTGCAGCACTCTCAGGCTTCTCCAGCACACATCCTCCATGTGCAGCACTCTCAGGCTTCCCTCCAGCACACATCCTCCATGTGCAGCACTCTCAGGCTTCTCTCCAGCACACATCCTCCATGTGCAGCACTCTCAGGCTTCTCTCCAGCACACATCCTCCATGTGCAGCACTCTCAGGCTTCCCTCCAGCACACATCCTCCATGTGCAGCACTCTCAGGCTTCTCTCCAGCACACATCCTCCATGTGCAGCACTCTCAGGCTTCTCTCCAGCACACATCCTCCATGTGCAGCACTCTCAGGCTCCTCTCCAGCACACATCCTCCA
The DNA here is from genome assembly GCF_048569485.1 of Anomaloglossus baeobatrachus. Lineage (NCBI taxonomy): Eukaryota > Metazoa > Chordata > Amphibia > Anura > Aromobatidae > Anomaloglossus > Anomaloglossus baeobatrachus. Next base: position 705,388,176 of record NC_134355.1, on the reverse strand, counting down.
TGTGCAGCACTCTCAGGCTCCTCTCCAGCACACATCCTCCATGTGCAGCACTCTCAGGCTTCTCTCCAGCACACATCCTCCATGTGCAGCACTCTCAGGCTTCTCTCCAGCACACATCCTCCATGTGCAGCACTCTCAGGCTTCCCTCCAGCACACATCCTCCATGTGCAGCACTCTCCGGCTTCTCTCCAGCACACATCCTCCATGTGCAGAACTCTCAGGCTCCTCCCTGTTTCTAAAACTAACAGTCTCTTAAAACCCAACCAGATACACCCACAGGTGGAGGTATGTGATTCTCCAGCTCTGTCCATCACACTGGTCACAGTTTAAAGGGAACCTAACCCTTAATTACAACCCAAGTTCTGTGGAACTACAAGTCCCACAGTCACACCTTCAGTTCAATATCACAGGGGGATCCTTCTCCACTGCGACCATCCACAACATTGATGGTCGCTACCTCACATATCCCCCCCCCTCTGTTTACACTTGTAGGGTTGAACATTTGATAACCCACAGGGGCCCTGAGACAGGGCATTAGTGTCACCTTGCCCTACAAGTCGAGAGGGCCCTCTCTGACAAATTCGAGCTTTAGCTCCTGACAGAAAGTCGGTCATTGCCACCAGACTCGTCTCAGTCAACCTCCTTGTCAGGTACGCCCCCCGGTCAAACCTATCTCTCCATGACCGTCTCCAACGGCTAGTGTAGTAGCGAAAGTCTCTTCCAGTCGAAACTACTGTCTGGTCTGACTCCGAGCTATCTAATCCACTAGAAGGGCTACTGTCTGGGCACCTCAGCACTGAGCGGATAGACGACTGCTATATCTAGACCGTCTGCATTCTCTTTTTGCAGATATACTATGGCTTGTTCTGCCATGGCGTCTTCGGATGTCATCGCTCTGTTGGTGTATTCTCTCAAGACCATCCTTCGCTGTAGATACATCACTCCCTTCATCCATTCCTTTGGAGTTTAGAGTAGAGGACTTGGACCATTCAGAGTCTATGCTATAGCCCAAAGTGTAGTTAGGTCTTCCATGACCTTGGTTCCTTTCATTATAGGACCTACTTTCTGTGCCAACTGAAGCAACACCTTTATCAGGTGGGCAACCCTTCTCCTGGCCCCAGCCTGAAAGCGGTCTCCACCTCATACCCACTTGATGGAGTTGTTCTGCAATATTCTGCCTTTTTAGGTTCAACTGCCTTAGTTCTTCCAGGTAACCCAGGCGGTACTCTAGTAGGACTCGTACATTTCCAACACACTCCTTTGTTCCCACAATGACACATGGGACCATACCGACTTCACAGAGTGTCTTGGCTTCATTATGAATATCAATTCTTACTCTCGTCACACCGGACTTGTCAACCATCTCCTGCATGACTCTTCCATTTCTTCCAATCAGCTTCTTAACCAGTTCTCTGGGCACTTGTGTGACCTCCTCCACAAACTCCAACAACTTTCGAGCTGTCTTGACTGCTCCTGCAGTTTTCTCATAGATTCAGAATGTTCCACTGTGTTCTTCCACTTCAATAGCTGTAATACCTGGAACCTTCCTGGCTTGCCGAATGTTACTTCTCAGCGCTCTTATTGCAAGCCCAATTAATGGTTTCTTCACAACCACCACTTCCTGAAACGCTGCGGCGAGCCGCTTCATATGCTCCAATCGTCTGGTGTCTTCTTCCATCTTTGTAGAGATGAGCCACTTCGTGCGAAAACACTGTAGGTGCATGCCACTCAGGATAGCCACCCGCTTCTTTGTGACATCACTTACAGAGCACACCACCAACCGACAAGACTCTGGGGCAAAGTACACTTTATAGGCTCCTACGGCAGTCTTGAATTTTTCATGTACCGCCTCACTGGCACAGGCTTTTCTCAAGTCTGCAGGGACTTCTACCATGCACGTAAAGACTGGCCGAATTTCTTTACCTGTAAGGCTATCGGACCGTTCCTTGGGTCTTCCATATCCATCCTCTTTTCTTATCACAGGCTCCACCTTTGGAGTTGCATTCTCCTCAGGCTTTTCCATAGCCTCAGAGCCTTTGAATTTTTCCTCATCTTTGGCCTCAAGATTCTCAATCTTCTGTACCAAGTCCATCTTTATGGCCTCCATCTTGGTCTTACCAGTAAGTTCAGTTAAGCTCTCAGCTGCTGATGGGACTTTTGGGTTAGATTTCCCTACTTTAAGGGTTCTCTCAATTTCTGCAGCTTCAGCCATCTCTTGGGACTCTGCAGAATCTCCCTCAATTTCCTCTTGATTCTCTGCAATTTCAGAGGCTTTCTTGCACTCCATACCTTCAACCTCAGATTCTCTGGGGTCTACAACAGCTTTTGTGCCGTTTGCACTATTATTCACGCCAGCACTGGTTGGATCACTGGTCTGCTCACCATGACCTTTGTGGATTTTTCCTCCACCAACAGCCTCTAGGATTTCTTCTCCTATAGTGTTTTCACTCAACAGACCATCAGCCTCACACCAGGAAATCATAGGGGACATCACCGCTACTGTTTTGGTCGGCTCCTTTTCTGCACTTTCACCCTGCTGATTTCTGCCGTTACAATGTGTCAGTTCCAGCTCAGACTCAACTTTCTTTTGCATGATTTTGCTGTCCAACACTACATTAGTGGTTGCTATCGGCAACGTGCCTTTCTCAACCTTCTCTGCACACTCAGATTCTGGAAGGGAATCCACCCTTTTGGCAGAACTACATGACACTGTCTCTACCTGGACCATATTTTCAGAGGTTGTAGCTCGCTCCGCCTCTCTACGCCTGTTGCGCCTTCGGCGACGGGAGGAGGTTTTCCCCTGTTCGCTCATCAGTACGTCACTGTACTCGTTTGTCACTTTAGTAGAGTTAGTGTCTTTACTGGAGTCATCGTCACTCGCCCTGGTGTCCTGGACTAACATGTTCCCACCTAACCAGGGGTTGGCTCCCTTTTCTGGAGCTCCCCGTCACTAACGGTCATATTGTCATTTATTTTCTTACACATCATGTCACTAAGTTGGGCATGTCCACCTTTTTCTTTGCTCCCCACTAACTGAGGACAGTCAGCTTTAGGGGGTGCTATCTTCACCTTACCACACACAGCCACCCCACAAGGACTCTTTTTAACCTCCCACGGTGGTGGAGCTTCCTTTGGACTGTTACGGCTCTTACAAAAGCACCCGGACGCTTCCCCCTGCTTCCACAAGTCCACAAATAATTTAGAGTCCCAACCTATAATAATTGGGTGCTGTAAATCTGAAACTACACCAACATCATGAGAACCAATGTCCGTTTCTGTCTTAATGACCACACTGGACATTGGGTATTCTTTATCATTATTGTGGGTGCAGTTGGCGTGGAACTTCTTTCCAGGAATCAGGTAGACATCAGATGTGGCCCTCACCAGGGTCACCAAACTCCTTGAGTCTACAAGTCCAGTTACAGATTCCCCATCCACTTCCACGGTACACAGACGTGGCTTCTCGTCAGATGGGTGGTCTATACTGCAGACAGGACACTTGCAGCATGAACACCTTTGTGCTTGACTACTGTCCATCTGCGCCACTGCGCCCTGGTCTATGGGATGCTCCATCCCCTTTTGGGCAACCACCCCTTCATGGGATTCCACCCCCTTTTGGGCAACCCAGTCCCCAGAGGGTACATTCCATAGCCTTTCCATGGAAAACGCATGTCTCAAACTACACAGTACCTCTGTGCCCCAGGTATCCTTCTGGGCACCCTGTGTGTGCACTGGCCCCACAAGGGACTGTACCCACTTGTCCAACGCCACCAAGTCCAGATGCTCTGCCAGCGACTCCCGTCGCCGCTGCAGCCCATTCTGCTCTACCTCCTGGCGGCCAGTGTCCTGCAGTTGCTCACCGACCCGCACCAAGTACTTTAACAGTATCTCATCCACACAGGCTGCTCCAGTCATGGTCACTCAGCTCCCACGGACCTTCGTGGACCCGCCGATCCACCGCAAGCCGCTTGAGTGCGCCGTCAACTTTCGTGGACCCGCCGATCCACTGCAAACCGCTTCAAAAAATGTTTTCGTGGACCCGCCGATCCACAGGCAACACTTCCTTGCAGTGTGTAGTCAGCAGAGAAAAAAAACCTTCGTGGACCCGGCTGATCCACAGGAACAACACCTCTGCAGTTGTTAGACGTGCTGCCTGGATTGCTGCCCGCTATCTAGCACCAGGCTGCGTTGCCCCTAGCAACCAGACCGCATGCCCGCATTCTCCACCATATGTGAATGTTGCTTACCGCAACCCGGGGGGGGGGGTTTACTCGCTTGCAGCGATGCAGGGTAGCTTAGGCATACACAGGCAACGCAGTCTCTCAAAAATGCAGCAGTTTATTAGTAACCAACATAAACTGCCCTTCCAAATGTAACAAAGCCTCTCCTGGCTTAAAGGAAAATATAACATCCACATACCGTGGGCTTCCAGTCCAATTAAATGTCCATAGTGGATTCTCCACACTCTGGCTCCAGCCAGCGAACACAAGTCACTGTGGTTGCTTTCTGCAGCCTCCAGCCCTCTCCAGCCAGGCTGCAGTATTTTCCCCAGTCCTCTCCAGCCAGGCTGCAGTATTTTCCCCAGTCCTCTCCAGCCAGGCTGCAGTATTTTCCCCAGTCCTCTCCAGCCAGGCTGCAGTATTTTCCCCAGCCCTCTCCAACCAGGCTGCAGTATTTTCCCCAGCCCTCTCCAGCCAGGCTGCAGTATTTTCCCCAGTCCTCTCCAGCCAGGCTGCAGTATTTTCCCCAGTCCTCTCCAGCCAGGCTGCAGTATTTTCCCCAGTCCTCTCCAGCCAGGCTGCAGTATTTTCCCCAGCCCTCTCCAGCCAGGCTGCAGTATTTTCCCCAGTCCTCTCCAGCCAGGCTGCAGTATTTTCCCCAGTCCTCTCCAGCCAGGCTGCAGTATTTTCCCCAGTCATCACCGGGACTGATTTCCAGGAGTCTCTCTTCAGTCTTCACACAGACTGAGATCTCCAGCACACATCCTCCATGTGCAGCACTCTCAGGCTTCCCTCCAGCACACATCCTCCATGTGCAGCACTCTCAGGCTCCTCCCTGTTTCTAAAACTAACAGTCTCTTAAACCCTACCGGATACACCCACAGGTGGAGGTATGTGATTCTCCAGCTCTGTCCATCACACTGGTCACAGTTTAAAGGGAACCTAACCCTTAATTACAACCCAAGTTCTGTGGAACTACAAGTCCCACAGTCACACCTTCAGTTCAATATCACAGGGGGATCCTTCTCCACTGCGACCATCCACAACATTGGTGGTCGCTACCTCACAGTGTGCACTTATTATTCCTTCTAAAAATGTTTACCTAATCTGAAAAATGTTTTGAAAATTTTGAATAATCTTGGAACAGTAACCTGATTGAAGTGTTTGAAAAGTTAATTTAAAAATGGACCACGGCTGCAGGACTGGCAGCAGCCAACACAAACTTGTGTTTTGTAAATAGTTGCACCAAGTGTGCCTCTCAGAGTAATCCTCTTTTCACCATCAGGACATTGATCCCGCCACCAAGGAGAGGAAGGTTGGAGGAAAGGTCTGGGATAGAGAAGGCCCAGACCTGGTCACCACAGGGACCGGTGACCTGCCTCCTCCGAGGGTTTTGGGGAACCAGGACCTTTTTGTGTGGTGGGTTGATGGGAGGATGCTCAGAGTTCGCAACAATTAAGAAAAGTGCCTCCCCTGTGTGGGAAGAATGTTATGTAAACTATTTTTCTTTGCGGTTACAATAAAACTCTATCTTGCCTACAGCCCGAGGACGTGCTGTGTTTAACCAAGGGAGAATGTAGTGCCCCTGAGCCCCTCAGGGCACTACAGGGAACTGCATCCTAGTTCTCCACTCCCCACCGGGTATAGAGGGTTAACCATGTAAGGGAATGGTCGCCATGGAAAGGAATGAGTCCTGGGATTAGCCAGCCTGGTGGGAGGGGTCAGGAGTCAGAGAGAGAGAGAGAAATGTTGCACACAGAGAGGTGTGCGGATGTGCCTGAGCTGGGTCCGTGCAATGGTGACCCGGGGGCACGGGAGAGGGGTTGCCAAGGTGAGTACGGGCAAGTACCGCTGGGACCGGAGCACGCACAGGGCACAGGGCCCTAGGTCAGGTGCTAGTTTTAAACAACCTAATAAATACCTGCACGGTGAGGACACCTTCATGGACTTCATCGAACCAAACAATCCAAGGGCATCAGCAGTAAACTACGATCGGAGTTCAGACACTTACTTTCCCACAGTGTCCGCACTGCCCGCCGTAGGCAGAAGGAGACTGTTACCCCAAAAGGGACAGTCGGGCCCCAAATGCTTCACGCTATGGGGACCCAACCAACAGAGAGTGCCGGGGACAGAGCAACCCGGGTCACTACATTGGCACTGATACTCCATGGGACCTGAACCAGTAATCCTTGGGTCCGAGTGGGTAGAGACTGTTCATTACAACCTGGTGTGGTCTCAGTTATTGCCTTCACATCTCCCAGGCACAGCCCTACCTGCGGAAGGCCTAACATCAATGCTGAAGGGTTCTGGGGACTAGGACCTTTTGGGTGGTGGGTTGATGGGGGGGTTACTGCAACGTTTAAGAAAAGAGCCTCCCCTGTGTGGGAAGAATGTTATGTATTAACCTAATTATCTTTTATTGCGGTTCAATAAAACTCTATTTTGCTTACAGCTCGAGGACGTGTTGTGTTTAACCAAGGGGGAATGTAGCGCCCCTAAGTTATTCAGGGCACTAGAAGGAACTGCATCCTCTTGGGGATGCAGGACCTACCCCCTGGGACTTGGAGTACCAGTGCCGATACCACCTAAGCACAACTAAAATCCTAGTTTTCCACTCCACACCGGGCATACAGGGTTAACCAAGAAAGAAGATGGTCGTCTATGGGTAGGAACGAGTCTCGGGATTAGCCAGCCTGGTGGGAGGGGTCAGGAGTCAGAAAGAGAGAAAGAGAGAAGTGTAGCACACAGAGAGGTGTGCGGACGTGCCTGAGCTGGGTCCATGCAACGGTGACCCAGGGGCACGGGAGAGTGGTCGCCAGGGCGGGTATGGGCAAGTACGCTGGGACCAGAGCATGCACGAGGCACAGGACCCTAGGTCAGGCACTACTTTTAAACAACCTGATAAATACCTGCACGGCAGTACACCTTCATGGACTTCATCGAACCAAACAATCCAGGGGCATCAGGAGTAAACTAGGATCAGAGTTCGGACACTTACCTTCCCGCAGGGTCCGCACTGCCCGCCGTACGGAGAAGGAGACCGTTACCCCAAAAGGGACAGTCGGGCCCCAAATGCTCCACGCTACGGGGCCCAACCAATAGAGAGTGGCAGGACAGAGCAACCTGGGTCACTACATTGGCACTGATACTCCATGGGACTTGAATCAGTAATCCCTGGGTCCGAGTGATTAGAGACTGTTAAAGACAACCTGGTGTGGTCTTCGTTATTGCCTTCACATCTCCCAGGCACAGCCCTACCTGCGGAGGGCCAACATCATTGCTGCAACCACCACCAGCTCTGGGAGTACCCACATTCAGCAGCGGTGGTTCTACACCTTTAACTGCAACCTGCAGGTGGCGTCACATGAACATTAACTCTTATCTCCCCTGTAAATAACCCCCTTTACAAAAGAATCCCCAGGGCACGGGTTGGGCGACGGCCACCAGAGTGAAATTGCCATTTGCAACCGCCCGGGACAGAGTACCCCCTCCCTGGGTGCGACAGCTTCTTTTTCGGGCGTCACGAACAGGATATGGACAAGGCCCGCTAACACGGGTGACGTGTGCCTTCAGGAACTGTATTTTAAGGACTGTTTGTGCAAAGACTGTCGCCATCTTTAGTTCTGAAAAATTGGCTGCGCCATCACTGTGCCCAAAAGAGTGCGAAAAGCCGACCCTGCCCCCTGGGAGTGGCAACATGCAAAAGGGAAACTAATCACAGGAAGCCGGAAGGGGCGCCGGCAGAATGCACCCCGGTATGAAGAAGCAACGCCAGCTCTGCAGCACTAAATCAGCAAACCTGCAAAAGACAAGATGTCTGCCCCTCCGGCCCGCGGAACCATGCCCTGGCAGAGCCAGAGTGACATTCCCATTTGCAACCGCCCGGGACCGAGTAGGCAGGGGGTATATACAGAGACAGGCAGGGGGTATATACACAGGCAGGCAGGAGGTATATACAGAGGCAGGCAGGGGGTATATACAGAGACAGGCAGGGGGTATATACAGAGACAGGCAGGGGGTATATACACAGGGAGGCAGGAGGTATATACAGAGGCAGGCAGGGGGTATATACAGAGACAGGCAGGGGGTATATACAGAGACAGGCAGGGGGTATATACACACAGGCAGGCAGGAGGTATATACAGAGGCAGGCAGGGGGTATATACAGAGACAGGCAGGGGGTATATACAGAGACAGGCAGGGGGTATATACAGAGACAGTCAGGGGGTTTATACAGAGAAAGGCAGGGGGTATATACACACAGGCAGGCAGAGGGTATATACAGAGACAGGCAGGGGGAATGTTACGTCCTGGCAAAACCAGGTAGTCACAGAAAGAGTTATTTCTCTTTGGCAGCTACACAATCCCCACACAGATGTACACCAGCCAATCAGGCCCTACTCACCCCCTCCCCAGGAAAAAGGGAGGGGGCAAGAGGAGTTAAGTTTCAGGTGTGCTATGGTCAGTGAAGCGCTGACAGGGGAAGCTTGCAGCTCCCTGAAGAAAGTGGTAGCCGGGGTTGGAGCCCTGGACTACCAGACTAGGTGGCAGTGAGGGCCACAGGCGACGGAGATCCGGCAGCGAGGAACCTGAGGCGACCGGGACAGGGTTGTAGCCCGCCGGTGCCGGGAGAGGGACCCAGTCCAGAGGCCGTTCAAGCGGACTAGTCCAGACACGAGGGAGACAGACAGAAAGAGTGGAAGGAAGGGCCCTCACTGTACATCTGGGTGTGGGACCCGAAGACACCCACCAAAGGTGACCGGCCATTTGGCAAGTTGGTTGACAAAACAGACTCTGTGTTTATTGACTCCACACATCAGTGCAGCCTCATCCAGCACCAGGACAACCGAACTGTGAGTGCTCTACTTCCTGCCTCCTAGAGACTGCTCCCTGCAACCTCTCACATTACCCTGGGCCCCGGGACTACACCTCTCCTACCTGTGGAGAGGATCCCACCTTGCAGCCTCGCTCCATCAGCCCCGGGTACCCCAATATCTAGGCAGCGGCGGTGTCACCATCCATCACCGCAACCCACGGGTTGCGTCACAGACAATCCCCCCTGTAAATATCCCGGGTCCGATTCCGACTCGAGCCACAGTAAAGCCCCACAACATATGTACAGAAACAGGCAGGGGGTATATACAGAGACAGGGGGTATATACAGAGGCAGGCAGGGGGTATATACAGAGAAAGGCAGGGGGTATATACAGAGGCAGGCAGTGGGTATATACAGAGAGAGGCAGGAGGTATATACAGAGACAGGCAGGGGGTATATACACAGGCAGGCAGGGGTTATATACACAGGCAGGCAGGGGGTATATACACAGGCAGGAGGTATATACACAGGCAGGGGGTATATACACAGGCAGGGGGTATATACGCAGACAGGGGGTATATACGCAGACAGGGGGTATATATGCAGACAGGGGGTATATACAGAGACAGGGGGTATATACAGAGACAGGGGGTATACTTTTAAACAACCTGATAAATACCTGCACGGCAGTACACCTTCATGGACTTCATCGAACCAAACAATCCAGGGGCATCAGGAGTAAACTAGGATCAGAGTTCGGACACTTACCTTCCCGCAGGGTCCGCACTGCCCGCCGTACGGAGAAGGAGACCGTTACCCCAAAAGGGACAGTCGGGCCCCAAATGCTCCACGCTACGGGGCCCAACCAATAGAGAGTGGCAGGACAGAGCAACCTGGGTCACTACATTGGCACTGATACTCCATGGGACTTGAATCAGTAATCCCTGGGTCCGAGTGATTAGAGACTGTTAAAGACAACCTGGTGTGGTCTCCGTTATTGCCTTCACATCTCCCAGGCACGGCCCTACCTGCGGAGGGCCAACATCATTGCTGCAACCACCACCAGCTCTGGGAGTACCCACATTCAGCAGCGGTGGTTCTACACCTTTAACTGCAACCTGCAGGTGGCGTCACATGAACATTAACTCTTATCTCCCCTGTAAATAACCCCCTTTACAAAAGAAGCCCCAGGGCACGGGTTGGGCGACGGCCACCAGAGTGACATTGCCATTTGCAGCCGCCCGGGACAGAGTACCCCCTCCCTGGGTGCGACAGCTTCTTTTTCGGGCGTCACGAACAGGATATGGACAAGGCCCGCTAACACGGGTGACGTGTGCCTTCAGGAACTGTATTTTAAGGACTGTTTGTGCAAAGACTGTCGCCATCTTTAGTTCTGAAAAATTGGCTGCGCCATCACTGTGCCCAAAAGAGTGCGAAACGCCGACCCTGCCCCCTGGGAGTGGCAACATGCAAAAGGGAAACTAATCACAGGAAGCCGGAAGGGGCGCCGGCAGAATGCACCCCGGTATGAAGAAGCAACGCCAGCTCTGCAGCACTAAATCAGCAAACCTGCAAAAGACAAGATGTCTGCCCCTCCGGCCCGCGGAACCATGCCCTGGCGGAGCCAGAGTGACATTCCCATTTGCAACAGCCTGGGACCGAGTAGGCAGGGGGTATATACACAGACAGGTAGGGGGTATATACACAGGCACGCAGGAGGTATATACAGAGGCAGGCAGGGGGTATATACAGAGACAGGCAGGGGGTATATACAGAGACAGGCAGGGGGTATATACACAGGCAGGCAGGAGGTATATACAGAGGCAGGCAGGGGGTATATACAGAGACAGGCAGGGGGTATATACAGAGACAGGCAGGGGGTATATACAGAGACAGGCAGGGGGTATATACAGAGGCAGGCAGGGGGTATATACAGAGGCAGGCAGGGGGTATATACAGAGACAGGCAGGGGGTATATACAGAGACAGGCAGGGGGTATATACAGAGACAGGCAGGGGGTATATACACATAGGCAGGCAGGGGGTATATACACACAGGCAGGCAGGAGGTATATACAGAGGCAGGCAGGGGGTATATACAGAGACAGGCAGGGGGTATATACAGAGACAGGCAGGGGGTATATACAGAGACAGGCAGGGGGTTTATACAGAGACAGGCAGGGGGTATATACACACAGGCAGGCAGGAGGTATATACAGAGGCAGGTAGGGGGTATATACAGAGACAGGCAGGGGGTATATACAGAGACAGGCAGGGGATATATACACAGGCAGGCAGGAGGTATATACAGAGGCAGGCAGGGGGTATATACAGAGACAGGCAGGGGGTATATACACAGGCAGGCAGGGGGTATATACAGAGACAGGCAGGGGGTATATACAGAGGCAGGCAGGGGGTATATACAGAGGCAGGCAGGGGGTATATACAGAGACAGGCAGGGGGTATATACAGAGACAGGCAGGGGGTATATACACAGGCAGGCAGGAGGTATATACAGAGGCAGGCAGGGGGTATATACAGAGACAGGCAGGGGGTATATACAGAGACAGGCAGGGGGTATATACACATAGGCAGGCAGGGGGTATATACACACAGGCAGGCAGGAGGTATATACAGAGGCAGGCAGGGGGTATATACAGAGACAGGCAGGGGGTATATACAGAGACAGGCAGGGGGTATATACAGAGACAGGCAGGGGGTTTATACAGAGACAGGCAGGGGGTATATACACACAGGCAGGCAGGAGGTATATACAGAGGCAGGTAGGGGGTATATACAGAGACAGGCAGGGGGTATATACAGAGACAGGCAGGGGGTATATACAGAGACAGTCAGGGGGTTTATACAGAGACAGGCAGGGGGTATATACACACAGGCAGGCAGAGGGTATATACAGAGACAGGCAGGGGGTATATACACAGTCAGGCAGAGGGTATATACAGAGACAGGCAGGGGGAATGTTACGTCCTGGCAAAACCAGGTAGTCACAGAAAGAGTTAATTCTCCTTGGCAGCTACACAATCCCCACACAGATGTACACCAGCCAATCAGGCCCTACTCACCCCCTCCCCAGGAAAAAGGGAGGGGGCAAGAGGAGTTAAGTTTCAGGTGTGCTATGGTCAGTGAAGCGCTGACAGGGGAAGCTTGCAGATCCCTGAAGAAAGTGGTAGCCGGGGTTGGAGCCCTGGACTACCAGACTAGGTGGCAGTGAGGGCCACAGGCGACGGAGATCCGGCAGCGAGGAACCTGAGGCGACCGGGACAGGGTTGTAGCCCGCCGGTGCCGGGAGAGGGACCCAGTCCAGAGGCCGTTCAAGCGGACTAGTCCAGACACGAGGGAGACAGACAGAGAGAGTGGAAGGAAGGGCCCTCACTGTACATCTGGGTGTGGGACCCGAAGACACCCACCAAAGGTGACCGGCCATTTGGCAAGTTGGTTGACAAAACAGACTCTGTGTTTATTGACTCCACACATCAGTGCAGCCTCATCCAGCACCAGGACAACCGAACTGTGAGTGCTCTACTTCCTGCCTCCTAGAGACTGCTCCCTGCAACCTCTCACATTACCCTGGGCCCCGGGACTACACCTCTCCTACCTGTGGAGAGGATCCCACCTTGCAGCCTCGCTCCATCAGCCCCGGGTACCCCAATATCTAGGCAGCGGCGGTGTCACCATCCATCACCGCAACCCACGTTGCGTCACAGACAATCCCCCCTGTAAATATCCCGGGTCCGATTCCGACTCGAGCCACAGTAAAGCCCCACAACATATGTACAGAAACAGGCAGGGGGTATATACAGAAACAGGCAGGGGGTATATACAGAGACAGGGGGTATATACAGAGGCAGGCAGGGGGTATATACAGAGAAAGGCAGGGGGTATATACAGAGGCAGGCAGTGGGTATATACAGAGAGAGGCAGGAGGTATATACAGAGAGAGGCAGGGGGTATATACACAGGCAGGCAGGGGTTATATACACAGGCAGGCAGGGGGTATATACACAGGCAGGAGGTATATACACAGGCAGGGGGTATATACACAGGCAGGCAGGGGGTATATACACAGGCAGGGGGTATATACGCAGACAGGGGGTATATACGCAGACAGGGGGTATATATGCAGTCAGGGGGTATATACAGAGACAGGGGGTATATACAGAGACAGGGGGTAAATACAGAGACAGGGGGTATATACAGAGGCAGGAGGTATATACACAGGCAGGAGGTATATACACAGGCAGAAGGTATATACACAGGCAGGGGGTATATACACAGGCAGGGGGTATATACACAGGCAGGGGGTATATACACAGGCAGGGGATATATACACAGGCAGGGGGTATATACACAGGCAGGAGGTATATACACAGGCAGGAGGTATATACACAGGCAGGGGGGATATACACAGGCAGGGGGGATATACACAGGCAGGGGGGATATACACAGGCAGGGGGGATATACACAGGCAGGGGGGATATACACAGGCAGGGGGTATATACACAGACAGGGGGGATATACAGAGACAGGGGGGATATACAGAGACACAAGGGGCTGGTGCAGATTTGTTTATTAGCTCTGAGACTTGGCAGTGACTTGGAATTCTATATATTGGGGGGGGCACTTGGGGTCTTCTCCCCTCCCCCTCCCTCGCTGTGCCTCTCGTCATGCTATTGCTCTCTGAGGTCACCCTGCAGCCAGTGATGTCACCGCCTCCCTTCTCTGCTGCCTCCTCCTGTCTCTGCTGATGTCACTCAGGACTGAGATATAAGGAGCAGCCAAAGGAGAGGACGGAGACTCCGCACAGCCCTGCAGGTAAGATGCTGAAACACTCTGCACTGCTGGGGGATCACCCTGTATACTCTGCACTGCTGGGAACACATGTATACTCTGCACTGCTGGGGATCACCCTGTATACTCTGCACTGCTGGGGAGCACATGTATACTCTGCACTGCTGGGGAGCACATGTATACTCTGCACTGCTGGGGAGCACCCTGTATACTCTGCACTGCTGGGGAGCACCCTGTATACTCTGCACTGCTGGGGATCACATGTATACTCTGCACTGCTGGGGAGCACCCTGTATACTCTGCACTGCTGGGGATCACCCTGTATACTCTGCACTGCTGGGGAGCACCCTGTATACTCTGCACTGCTGGGGAGCACATGTATACTCTGCACTGCTGGGGAGCACATGTATACTCTGCACTGCTGGGATCACCCTGTATACTCTGCACTGCTGGGGAGCACATGTATACTCTGCACTGCTGGGGAGCACATGTATACTCTGCACTGCTGGGATCACCCTGTATACTCTGCACTGCTGGGGATCACATGTATACTCTGCACTGCTGGGGATCACCCTGTATACTCTGCACTGCTGGGGATCACCCTGTATACTCTGCACTGCTGGGGAGCACCCTGTATACTCTGCACTGCTGGGGAGCACCCTGTATACTCTGCACTGCTGGGGAGCACTCTGTATACTCTGCACTGCTGGGGATCACCCTGTATACTCTGCACTGCTGGGGATCACCCTGTATACTCTACACTGCTGGGGAGCACTCTGTATACTCTGCACTGCTGGGGATCACCCTGTATACTCTACACTGCTGGGGAGCACTCTGTATACTCTGCACTGCTAGGGAGCACCCTGTATACTCTGCACTGCTGGGGATCACATGTATACTCTGCACTGCTGGGGAGCACATGTATACGCTATACTGCTGGGGATCACCCTGTATACTCTGCACTGCTGGGGATCACATGTATACTCTGCACTGCTGGGGAGCACCCTGTATACTCTGCACTGCTGGGGAGCACATGTATATTCTGCACTGCTGGGGAGCACCCTGTATACTCTGCACTGCTGGGGATCACCCTGTATACTCTGCACTGCTGGGGAGCACCCTGTATACTCTGCACTGCTGGGGAGCACCCTGTATACTCTGCACTGCTGGGGAGCACTCTGTATACTCTGCACTGCTGGGGATCACCCTGTATACTCTGCACTACTGGGGATCACCCTGTATACTCTGCACTGCTGGGGAGCACCCTGTATACTCTGCACTGCTGGGGAGCACCCTGTATACTCTGCACTGCTGGGGAGCACTCTGTAAACTCTGCACTGCTGGGGATCACCCTGTATACTCTGCACTGCTGGGGATCACCCTGTATACTCTGCACTGCTGGGGATCACATGTATACTCTGCACTGCTGGGGAGCACCCTGTATACTCTGCACTGCTGGGGAGCATCCTGTATACTCTGCACTGCTGGGGATCACATGTATACTCTGCACTGCTGGGGAGCACATGTATACTCTATACTGCTGGGAATCACCCTGTATACTCTGCACTGCTGGGGATCACATGTATACTCTTCACTGCTGGGGATCACCCTGTATACTCTACACTGCTGGGGATCACCCTGTATACTCTGCACTGCTGGGGATCACCCTGTATACTCTGCACTGCTGGGGATCACCCTGTATACTCTGCACTGCTGGGTATCACGTGTATACTCTGCACTGCTGGGGAGCACCCTGTATACTCTGCACTGCTGGGGAGCACATGTATACTCTGCACTGCTGGGGAGCACATGTATACTCTGCACTGCTGGGGATCACCCTGTATACTCTGCACTGCTGGGGAGCACCCTGTATACTCTGCACTGCTGGGGAGCACCCTGTATACTCTGCACTGCTGGGGAGCACTCTGTATACTCTGCACTGCTGGGGATCACCCTGTATACTCTGCACTGCTGGGGAGCACCCTGTATACTCTGCACTGCTGGGGAGCACCCTGTATACTCTGCACTGCTGGGGAGCACCCTGTATACTCTACACTGCTGGGGATCACTCTGTATACTCTACACTGCTGTGGAGCACCCTGTATACTCTGCACTGCTGTGGAGCACATGTATACTCTGCACTGCTGGGGAGCACATGTATACTCTGCACTGCTGGGGAGCACATGTATACTCTGCACTGCTGGGGAGCACATGTATACTCTGCACTGCTAGGGAGCACATGTATACTCTGCACTGCTAGGGAGCACATGTATACTCTGCACTGCTGGGGAGCACATGTATACGCTGCACTGCTGGGATCACCCTGTATACTCTACACTGCTGGGGAGCACATGTATACTCTGCACTGCTGGGGAGCACATGTATACTCTGCACTGCTGGGATCACCCTGTATACTCTGCACTGCTGGGGAGCACCCTGTATACTCTACACTGCTGGGGATCACTCTGTTTACTCTACACTGCTGTGTAGCACCCTGTATACTCTGCACTGCTGTGGAGCACATGTATACTCTGCACTGCTGGGGAGCACATGTATACTCTGCACTGCTGGGGAGCACATGTATACTCTGCACTGCTGGGGAGCACATGTATACTCTGCACTGCTGGGGAGCACATGTATACTCTGCACTGCTAGGGAGCACATGTATACTCTGCACTGCTGGGGAGCACATGTATACTCTGCACTGCTGGGGAGCACATGTATACTCTGCACTGCTGGGATCACACTGTATACTCTGCACTGCTGGGGATCACATGTATACTCTGCACTGCTGGGGAGCACCCTGTATACTCTGCACTGCTGGGGATCACCCTGTATACTCTGCACTGCTGGGGATCACCCTGTATACTCTGCACTGCTGGG
Organism: Anomaloglossus baeobatrachus; assembly: GCF_048569485.1. Lineage (NCBI taxonomy): Eukaryota > Metazoa > Chordata > Amphibia > Anura > Aromobatidae > Anomaloglossus > Anomaloglossus baeobatrachus. Next base: position 705,371,449 of record NC_134355.1, on the reverse strand, counting down.
GATCACCCTGTATACTCTGCACTGCTGGGGATCACCCTGTATACTCTGCACTGCTGGGGATCACCCTGTATACTCTGCACTGCTGGGGATCACCCTGTATACTCTGCACTGCTGGGGATCACCCTGTATACTCTGCACTGCTGAGGATCACCCTGTATACTCTGCACTGCTGGGGATCACCCTGTATACTCTGCACTGCTGGGGATCACCCTGTATACTCTGCACTGCTGGGGATCACCCTATATACTCTGCACTGCTGGGGATCACCCTGTATACTCTGCACTGCTGGGGATCACCCTGTATACTCTGCACTGCTGGGGATCACCCTGTATACTCTGCACTGCTGGGGATCACCCTGTATACTCTGCACTGCTGGGAATCACCCTGTATACTCTGCACTGCTGGGAATCACCCTGTATACTCTCCACTGCTGGGGATCACTCTGTATACTCTGCACTGCTGGGGATCACCCTGTATACTCTCCACTGCTGGGGATCACCCTGTATACTCTCCACTGCTGGGGATCACCCTGTATACTCTGCACTGCTGGGGATCACCCTGTATACTCTGCACTGCTGGGGAGCACCCTGTATACTCTGCACTGCTGGGGAGCACCCTGTATACTCTCCACTGCTGGGGATCACCCTGTATACTCTGCACTGCTGGGGAGCACCCTGTATACTCTCCACTGCTGGGGATCACCCTGTATACTCTGCACTGCTGGGGATCACCCTGTATACTCTGCACTGCTGGGGATCACCCTGTATACTCTGCACTGCTGGGGATCACCCTGTATACTCTGCACTGCTGGGGAGCACCCTGTATACTCTGCACTGCTGGGGAGCACTCTGTATACTCTGCACTGCTGGGGATCACCCTGTATACTCTGCACTGCTGGGGAGCACCCTGTATACTCTACACTGCTGGGGAGCACTCTGTATACTCTGCACTGCTGGGGATCACCCTGTATACTCTGCACTGCTGGGGAGCACTCTGTATACTCTGCACTGCTGGGGATCACCCTGTATACTCTGCACTGCTGGGGATCACCCTGTATACTCTACACTGCTGGGGAGCACTCTGTATACTCTGCACTGCTGGGGATCACCCTGTATACTCTACACTGCTGGGGAGCACTCTGTATACTCTGCACTGCTAGGGAGCACCCTGTATACTCTGCACTGCTGGGGATCACATGTATACTCTGCACTGCTGGGGAGCACATGTATACGCTATACTGCTGGGGATCACCCTGTATACTCTGCACTGCTGGGGATCACATGTATACTCTGCACTGCTGGGGAGCACCCTGTATACTCTGCACTGCTGGGGATCACCCTGTATACTCTGCACTGCTGGGGAGCACCCTGTATACTCTGCACTGCTGGGGAGCACATGTATATTCTGCACTGCTGGGGAGCACCCTGTATACTCTGCACTGCTGGGGATCACCCTGTATACTCTGCACTGCTGGGGAGCACCCTGTATACTCTGCACTGCTGGGGAGCACCCTGTATACTCTGCACTGCTGGGGAGCACTCTGTATACTCTGCACTGCTGGGGATCACCCTGTATACTCTGCACTACTGGGGATCACCCTGTATACTCTGCACTGCTGGGGAGCACCCTGTATACTCTGCACTGCTGGGGAGCACCCTGTATACTCTGCACTGCTGGGGAGCACTCTGTAAACTCTGCACTGCTGGGGATCACCCTGTATACTCTGCACTGCTGGGGATCACCCTGTATACTCTGCACTGCTGGGGATCACATGTATACTCTGCACTGCTGGGGAGCACCCTGTATACTCTGCACTGCTGGGGAGCATCCTGTATACTCTGCACTGCTGGGGATCACATGTATACTCTGCACTGCTGGGGAGCACATGTATACTCTATACTGCTGGGAATCACCCTGTATACTCTGCACTGCTGGGGATCACATGTATACTCTTCACTGCTGGGGATCACCCTGTATACTCTACACTGCTGGGGATCACCCTGTATACTCTGCACTGCTGGGGATCACCCTGTATACTCTGCACTGCTGGGGATCACCCTGTATACTCTGCACTGCTGGGTATCACGTGTATACTCTGCACTGCTGGGGAGCACCCTGTATACTCTGCACTGCTGGGGAGCACATGTATACTCTGCACTGCTGGGGAGCACATGTATACTCTGCACTGCTGGGGATCACCCTGTATACTCTGCACTGCTGGGGAGCACCCTGTATACTCTGCACTGCTGGGGAGCACCCTGTATACTCTGCACTGCTGGGGAGCACTCTGTATACTCTGCACTGCTGGGGATCACCCTGTATACTCTGCACTGCTGGGGAGCACCCTGTATACTCTGCACTGCTGGGGATCACATGTATACTCTGCACTGCTGGGGATCACCCTGTATACTCTGCACTGCTGGGGATCACCCTGTATACTCTGCACTGCTGGGGAGCACCCTGTATACTCTGCACTGCTGGGGAGCACCCTGTATACTCTGCACTGCTGGGGAGCACCCTGTATACTCTGCACTGCTGGGGAGCACTCTGTATACTCTGCACTGCTGGGGATCACCCTGTATACTCTACACTGCTGGGGATCACCCTGTATACTCTACACTGCTGGGGAGCACTCTGTATACTCTGCACTGCTGGGGATCACCCTGTATACTCTACACTGCTGGGGAGCACTCTGTATACTCTGCACTGCTAGGGAGCACCCTGTATACTCTGCACTGCTGGGGATCACATGTCTACTCTGCACTGCTGGGGAGCACATGTATACGCTATACTGCTGGGGATCACCCTGTATACTCTGCACTGCTGGGGATCACATGTATACTCTGCACTGCTGGGGAGCACCCTGTATACTCTGCACTGCTGGGGATCACCCTGTATACTCTGCACTGCTGGGGAGCACCCTGTATACTCTGCACTGCTGGGGAGCACATGTATATTCTGCACTGCTGGGGAGCACCCTGTATACTCTGCACTGCTGGGGATCACCCTGTATACTCTGCACTGCTGGGGAGCACCCTGTATACTCTGCACTGCTGGGGAGCACCCTGTATACTCTGCACTGCTGGGGAGCACTCTGTATACTCTGCACTGCTGGGGATCACCCTGTATACTCTGCACTACTGGGGATCACCCTGTATACTCTGCACTGCTGGGGAGCACCCTGTATACTCTGCACTGCTGGGGAGCACCCTGTATACTCTGCACTGCTGGGGAGCACTCTGTAAACTCTGCACTGCTGGGGATCACCCTGTATACTCTGCACTGCTGGGGATCACCCTGTATACTCTGCACTGCTGGGGATCACATGTATACTCTGCACTGCTGGGGAGCACCCTGTATACTCTGCACTGCTGGGGAGCATCCTGTATACTCTGCACTGCTGGGGATCACATGTATACTCTGCACTGCTGGGGAGCACATGTATACTCTATACTGCTGGGAATCACCCTGTATACTCTGCACTGCTGGGGATCACATGTATACTCTTCACTGCTGGGGATCACCCTGTATACTCTACACTGCTGGGGATCACCCTGTATACTCTGCACTGCTGGGGATCACCCTGTATACTCTGCACTGCTGGGGATCACCCTGTATACTCTGCACTGCTGGGTATCACGTGTATACTCTGCACTGCTGGGGAGCACCCTGTATACTCTGCACTGCTGGGGAGCACATGTATACTCTGCACTGCTGGGGAGCACATGTATACTCTGCACTGCTGGGGATCACCCTGTATACTCTGCACTGCTGGGGAGCACCCTGTATACTCTGCACTGCTGGGGAGCACCCTGTATACTCTGCACTGCTGGGGAGCACTCTGTATACTCTGCACTGCTGGGGATCACCCTGTATACTCTGCACTGCTGGGGAGCACCCTGTATACTCTGCACTGCTGGGGAGCACCCTGTATACTCTGCACTGCTGGGGAGCACCCTGTATACTCTACACTGCTGGGGATCACTCTGTATACTCTACACTGCTGTGGAGCACCCTGTATACTCTGCACTGCTGTGGAGCACATGTATACTCTGCACTGCTGGGGAGCACATGTATACTCTGCACTGCTGGGGAGCACATGTATACTCTGCACTGCTGGGGAGCACATGTATACTCTGCACTGCTAGGGAGCACATGTATACTCTGCACTGCTAGGGAGCACATGTATACTCTGCACTGCTGGGGAGCACATGTATACGCTGCACTGCTGGGATCACCCTGTATACTCTACACTGCTGGGGAGCACATGTATACTCTGCACTGCTGGGGAGCACATGTATACTCTGCACTGCTGGGATCACCCTGTATACTCTGCACTGCTGGGGAGCACCCTGTATACTCTACACTGCTGGGGATCACTCTGTATACTCTACACTGCTGTGTAGCACCCTGTATACTCTGCACTGCTGTGGAGCACATGTATACTCTGCACTGCTGGGGAGCACATGTATACTCTGCACTGCTGGGGAGCACATGTATACTCTGCACTGCTGGGGAGCACATGTATACTCTGCACTGCTGGGGAGCACATGTATACTCTGCACTGCTAGGGAGCACATGTATACTCTGCACTGCTGGGGAGCACATGTATACTCTGCACTGCTGGGGAGCACATGTATACTCTGCACTGCTGGGATCACCCTGTATACTCTGCACTGCTGGGGATCACATGTATACTCTGCACTGCTGGGGAGCACCCTGTATACTCTGCACTGCTGGGGATCACCCTGTATACTCTGCACTGCTGGGGATCACCCTGTATACTCTGCACTGCTGGGGATCACCCTGTATACTCTGCACTGCTGGGGATCACCCTGTATACTCTGCACTGCTGGGGATCACCCTGTATACTCTGCACTGCTGGGGATCACCCTGTATACTCTGCACTGCTGGGGATCACCCTGTATACTCTGCACTGCTGGGGATCACCCTGTATACTCTGCACTGCTGAGGATCACCCTGTATACTCTGCACTGCTGGGGATCACCCTGTATACTCTGCACTGCTGGGGATCACCCTGTATACTCTGCACTGCTGGGGATCACCCTATATACTCTGCACTGCTGGGGATCACCCTGTATACTCTGCACTGCTGGGGATCACCCTGTATACTCTGCACTGCTGGGGATCACCCTGTATACTCTGCACTGCTGGGGATCACCCTGTATACTCTGCACTGCTGGGAATCACCCTGTATACTCTCCACTGCTGGGGATCACTCTGTATACTCTGCACTGCTGGGGATCACCCTGTATACTCTGCACTGCTGGGGATCACCCTGTATACTCTGCACTGCTGGGGATCACCCTGTATACTCTCCACTGCTGGGGATCACCCTGTATACTCTCCACTGCTGGGGATCACCCTGTATACTCTGCACTGCTGGGGATCACCCTGTATACTCTGCACTGCTGGGGATCACCCTGTATACTCTGCACTGCTGGGGAGCACCCTGTATACTCTCCACTGCTGGGGATCACCCTGTATACTCTGCACTGCTGGGGAGCACCCTGTATACTCTCCACTGCTGGGGATCACCCTGTATACTCTGCACTGCTGGGGATCACCCTGTATACTCTGCACTGCTGGGGATCACCCTGTATACTCTGCACTGCTGGGGATCACCCTGTATACTCTGCACTGCTGGGGAGCACCCTGTATACTCTGCACTGCTGGGGAGCACCCTGTATACTCTGCACTGCTGGGGATCACCCTGTATACTCTGCACTGCTGGGGAGCACCCTGTATACTCTACACTGCTGGGGAGCACTCTGTATACTCTGCACTGCTGGGGATCACCCTGTATACTCTGCACTGCTGGGGAGCACTCTGTATACTCTGCACTGCTGGGGATCACCCTGTATACTCTGCACTGCTGGGGATCACCCTGTATACTCTACACTGCTGGGGAGCACTCTGTATACTCTGCACTGCTGGGGATCACCCTGTATACTCTACACTGCTGGGGAGCACTCTGTATACTCTGCACTGCTAGGGAGCACCCTGTATACTCTGCACTGCTGGGGATCACATGTATACTCTGCACTGCTGGGGAGCACATGTATACGCTATACTGCTGGGGATCACCCTGTATACTCTGCACTGCTGGGGATCACATGTATACTCTGCACTGCTGGGGAGCACCCTGTATACTCTGCACTGCTGGGGATCACCCTGTATACTCTGCACTGCTGGGGAGCACCCTGTATACTCTGCACTGCTGGGGAGCACATGTATATTCTGCACTGCTGGGGAGCACCCTGTATACTCTGCACTGCTGGGGATCACCCTGTATACTCTGCACTGCTGGGGAGCACCCTGTATACTCTGCACTGCTGGGGAGCACCCTGTATACTCTGCACTGCTGGGGAGCACTCTGTATACTCTGCACTGCTGGGGATCACCCTGTATACTCTGCACTACTGGGGATCACCCTGTATACTCTGCACTGCTGGGGAGCACCCTGTATACTCTGCACTGCTGGGGAGCACCCTGTATACTCTGCACTGCTGGGGAGCACTCTGTAAACTCTGCACTGCTGGGGATCACCCTGTATACTCTGCACTGCTGGGGATCACCCTGTATACTCTGCACTGCTGGGGATCACATGTATACTCTGCACTGCTGGGGAGCACCCTGTATACTCTGCACTGCTGGGGAGCATCCTGTATACTCTGCACTGCTGGGGATCACATGTATACTCTGCACTGCTGGGGAGCACATGTATACTCTATACTGCTGGGAATCACCCTGTATACTCTGCACTGCTGGGGATCACATGTATACTCTTCACTGCTGGGGATCACCCTGTATACTCTACACTGCTGGGGATCACCCTGTATACTCTGCACTGCTGGGGATCACCCTGTATACTCTGCACTGCTGGGGATCACCCTGTATACTCTGCACTGCTGGGTATCACGTGTATACTCTGCACTGCTGGGGAGCACCCTGTATACTCTGCACTGCTGGGGAGCACATGTATACTCTGCACTGCTGGGGAGCACATGTATACTCTGCACTGCTGGGGATCACCCTGTATACTCTGCACTGCTGGGGAGCACCCTGTATACTCTGCACTGCTGGGGAGCACCCTGTATACTCTGCACTGCTGGGGAGCACTCTGTATACTCTGCACTGCTGGGGATCACCCTGTATACTCTGCACTGCTGGGGAGCACCCTGTATACTCTGCACTGCTGGGGAGCACCCTGTATACTCTGCACTGCTGGGGAGCACCCTGTATACTCTACACTGCTGGGGATCACTCTGTATACTCTACACTGCTGTGGAGCACCCTGTATACTCTGCACTGCTGTGGAGCACATGTATACTCTGCACTGCTGGGGAGCACATGTATACTCTGCACTGCTGGGGAGCACATGTATACTCTGCACTGCTGGGGAGCACATGTATACTCTGCACTGCTAGGGAGCACATGTATACTCTGCACTGCTAGGGAGCACATGTATACTCTGCACTGCTGGGGAGCACATGTATACGCTGCACTGCTGGGATCACCCTGTATACTCTACACTGCTGGGGAGCACATGTATACTCTGCACTGCTGGGGAGCACATGTATACTCTGCACTGCTGGGATCACCCTGTATACTCTGCACTGCTGGGGAGCACCCTGTATACTCTACACTGCTGGGGATCACTCTGTATACTCTACACTGCTGTGTAGCACCCTGTATACTCTGCACTGCTGTGGAGCACATGTATACTCTGCACTGCTGGGGAGCACATGTATACTCTGCACTGCTGGGGAGCACATGTATACTCTGCACTGCTGGGGAGCACATGTATACTCTGCACTGCTGGGGAGCACATGTATACTCTGCACTGCTAGGGAGCACATGTATACTCTGCACTGCTGGGGAGCACATGTATACTCTGCACTGCTGGGGAGCACATGTATACTCTGCACTGCTGGGATCACCCTGTATACTCTGCACTGCTGGGGATCACATGTATACTCTGCACTGCTGGGGATCACCCTGTATACTCTGCACTGCTGGGGATCACCCTGTATACTCTGCACTGCTGGGGATCACCCTGTATACTCTGCACTGCTGGGGATCACCCTGTATACTCTGCACTGCTGGGGATCACCCTGTATACTCTGCACTGCTGGGGATCACCCTGTATACTCTGCACTGCTGGGGATCACCCTGTATACTCTGCACTGCTGGGGATCACCCTGTATACTCTGCACTGCTGAGGATCACCCTGTATACTCTGCACTGCTGGGGATCACCCTGTATACTCTGCACTGCTGGGGATCACCCTGTATACTCTGCACTGCTGGGGATCACCCTATATACTCTGCACTGCTGGGGATCACCCTGTATACTCTGCACTGCTGGGGATCACCCTGTATACTCTGCACTGCTGGGGATCACCCTGTATACTCTGCACTGCTGGGGATCACCCTGTATACTCTGCACTGCTGGGGATCACCCTGTATACTCTGCACTGCTGGGAATCACCCTGTATACTCTCCACTGCTGGGGATCACTCTGTATACTCTGCACTGCTGGGGATCACCCTGTATAGTCTCCACTGCTGGGGATCACCCTGTATACTCTCCACTGCTGGGGATCACCCTGTATACTCTCCACTGCTGGGGATCACCCTGTATACTCTGCACTGCTGGGGATCACCCTGTATACTCTGCACTGCTGGGGATCACCCTGTATACTCTGCACTGCTGGGGAGCACCCTGTATACTCTCCACTGCTGGGGATCACCCTGTATACTCTGCACTGCTGGGGATCACCCTGTATACTCTGCACTGCTGGGGATCACCCTGTATACTCTGCACTGCTGAGGATCACCCTGTATACTCTGCACTGCTGGGGATCACCCTGTATACTCTGCACTGCTGGGGATCACCCTGTATACTCTGCACTGCTGGGGATCACCCTGTATACTCTGCACTGCTGGGGATCACCCTGTATACTCTGCACTGCTGGGGATCACCCTGTATACTCTGCACTGCTGGGGATCACCCTGTATACTCTGCACTGCTGGGGATCACCCTGTATACTCTGCACTGCTGGGAATCACCCTGTATACTCTCCACTGCTGGGGATCACTCTGTATACTCTGCACTGCTGGGGATCACCCTGTATACTCTCTACTGCTGGGGATCACCCTGTATACTCTCCACTGCTGGGGATCACCCTGTATACTCTCCACTGCTGGGGATCACCCTGTATACTCTGCACTGCTGGGGATCACCCTGTATACTCTGCACTGCTGGGGATCACCCTGTATACTCTGCACTGCTGGGGAGCACCCTGTATACTCTCCACTGCTGGGGATCACCCTGTATACTCTGCACTGCTGGGGAGCACCCTGTATACTCTCCACTGCTGGGGATCACCCTGTATACTCTGCACTGCTGGGGATCACCCTGTATACTCTGCACTGCTGGGGATCACCCTGTATACTCTGCACTGCTGGGGATCACCCTGTATACTCTGCACTGCTGGGGAGCACTCTGTATACTCTCCACTGCTGGGGATCACTCTGTATACTCTGCACTGCTGGGGATCACCCTGTATACTCTCCACTGCTGGGGATCACCCTGTATACTCTCCACTGCTGGGGATCACCCTGTATACTCTCCACTGCTGGGGATCACCCTGTATACCCCAGCAGTGCAGAGTATACATGTGCTCCCCAGCAGTGCAGAGTATACATGTGCTCCCCAGCAGTGTTCCTCCTGATCTCTGTAGATTATATATTGATCCTCCTGATCTCTGTAGATTATATATTGATCCTCCTGATCTCTGTAGATTATATATCGATCCTCCTGATCTCTTTAGATTATATATCGATCCTCCTGATCTCTTTAGATTGTATATTGATCCTCCTGATCTCTTTAGATTATATATTGATCCTCCTGATCTCTCTGTAGATAATATATTGATCCTCCTGATCTCTGTAGATTATATATTGAGCCTCCTGATCTCTGTAGATTATAGATTGTTCCTCTTGATCTCTGTAGATTATAGATTGATCCTCCTGATCTCTTTAGATTATAGATTGTTCCTCTTGATCTCTGTAGATTATAGATTGATCCTCCTGATCTCTTTAGATTATATATTGATCCTCCTGATCTCTGTAGATTATATATTGATCCTCCTGATCTCTGTAGATTATAGATTGTTCCTCCTGATCTCTCTGTAGATTATAGATTGATCCTCCTGATCTCTCTGTAGATAATATATCGATCCTCCTGATCTCTTTAGATTATATATTGATCCTCCTGATCTCTCTGTAGATAATATATTGATCCTCCTGATCTCTGTAGATTATATATTGAGCCTCCTGATCTCTGTAGATTATAGATTGTTCCTCTTGATCTCTGTAGATTATAGATTGATCCTCCTGATCTCTTTAGATTATATATCGATCCTCCTGATCTCTTTAGATTATATATTGATCCTCCTGATCTCTGTAGATTATATATTGATCCTCCTGATCTCTGTAGATTATAGATTGTTCCTCCTGATCTCTCTGTAGATTATAGATTGATCCTCCTGATCTCTCTGTAGATAATATATCGATCCTCCTGATCTCTTTAGATTATATATTGATCCTCCTGATCTCTGTAGATTATATATTGATCCTCCTGATCTCTGTAGATTATAGATTGTTCCTCCTGATCTCTGTAGATTATATATTGATCCTCCTGATCTCTGTAGATTATATATTGATCCTCTTGATCTCTGTAAATTATATATTGATCCTCCTGATCTCTGTAGATTATAGATTGTTCCTCTTGATCTCTGTAAATTATATATTGATCTTCCTGATCTCTGCAGATTGATCTGTATAGATGATTGGATTATAATTTGGGACGATTTTGTGAGATCTTGTGCTTTTTTTCGGGATGAGTCTTTTCAGGTATTTTTTTCCAGATTGATCCATCTTTGGCTTTTTCAGGTGTTTTTTTTCCAGATTGATCCATGTTTTTGGGCCGGATGTAGATCAGGGTGCGAGGTCTTTCTTAGGATTGCATTGTGGGTGTTGGGCTTAATTTACAATTTGTTCCCAGTTTTGCTCAGACTGTTGGAGATCAGACATGGGTCGTCTCGTCCGCCGGTATCAAGGATCTGATCCTCGTGGGTGGAAGGTTCTGTAACTGCATCCATTAGGCTTCAGCCTCCATCCATCTCCGCAGCAGAGTCCGAACTGATAGTGCAACCATCATTGTGTCCATCACTAGCTCGCGCAGGATGGAGCGCACTTCCATCTTCTGTAGGCCGGGCCCCTGGACGCTGCGTATAAAGGTCGGCACAGAGTAATATACAGAGACTTTATAAGGCTTTTTATACCCTCTGAACATGAGGGATCTGGCCAGATTTGCACTTCAAACACTTCTACTCAGTGTTGGTCTCTAAAATAAACCCCAATAGAATGCATTTAAGTTTGTTGGTTTAACATGAAAAAATGAAAGTTCCTGGGGTATGAATATTTTTTTCAATCAGTGTATACGTGTACTGTTTGTATTAGAGGATAAACTGTATATGGTCAGACATTGCTCCGCTCTGAAGCTGCGTTCTAGGAGGGAACACTCCTAAGGACACGCCCCCGAGGAACCCAAGGATGGAGTATAACTAAAGATACTTAGTCTACACCCGTCCGGCTCTGGCTTCTTGTAAGGAATAATGTGCTGGAGATGTGTCTTGTGAGTTCTTATGAAATTTAGGGCTGTTTCAGCAATCTTACCTTATGAATTTATTGTCTGATTTCCATGTTGTATGATGTTATGACTTTGACCTCCTTTTCCATCTCCTTAACTCCTAGGTCTTAGCACTATGAAGTCTGCATCACCGTCATGCATCACCCTACTTGCTTTCTTTCTGGTCCTCACCGGACAGTTAGGGGCTCGGCCCTTGGAGAGGAGCTTCTTTGAGGGCCCAAGGCTCAGTCTAGATGGAGTGTTAAGTGATGAGAGCGCTCAGGCTTTGTTGTATTTTATAAGAGAAAGAGTGCCACAGCTGGAGGTCGGAGACCCCCATGTGCAGCTGCGGGTGACCAAGGGTTCACTCTCCACAGACCATGAGATACCATCCCAGGATCTGTCCTCGATATTCAGCATTCTCCAGACGGTCTTCCAGGAATTTAGACCACAGGAATCAGCAAGGACCTTTCTGGAAGTGTTTTCTGACCGCCTTAAGAGAGAAGATCCCCCAATCTCCATAGACTTGACTTATCATATACTTCGACATATGATCGACATAGCAAAGACTCAGAACCAGAAGCATCAGGCAGAACAGAACCGCATCATATTTGACTCCGTAGGGAAATAACTGTTGTGAATGCCACAATGCAAACCTGAAGAAATGTCTCCCAACGTCCACCCTCTGAGGTGCAATACTGTACTTCTCTCTACATGGTGGTGGGGTGGGCTCTGAGACCCTGCATAGACTGACAGGGCTGGGGAGGGAAGATTGGGGTTATCCTTTATGTATAGGTCTCCAAATATGAGCTTTCCTGATTTCACCACTGTCTCCAGTTATCTTTGTGTTTTTCTCAGGCTCAACACCACCATGATTGGTGACGACTCTGCTCACAATATTCATCCATGTCTTCACTGTAGACAGCCGAGGTCAAAGTGTCGATAAAGCGCAAAACCCACCACACATCCAACCCAAGTCACAGATGTAGCCAAGTGATGGAGGGATTCTTAGATGGGGAATGTAAGAATCAATAAGGGCAGAATGAGGGGAACAGGGACGCCTCCAGGAGGACAATATAAGGAGTTTGTGGCTGATCCAAGAAGTGAGGCTGAGTGAGGGGGCAATTTATGGGCCACCATCAACCCCAGACAGATAGCTGGGCACCAACAGAGTCAGGGGAAGCTTGAGTGGGACCCTGGCTGCTCTTTATCACCATAGACTTAAGGGTGCTTTACACGAGACGACGGATCGTGCGATGCATCGTCGGGGTCACGGTTTTCGTGACGCACATCCGGCATCGTACAAGACGTCGTCTCATGTGAAACCTCTCAGCGACGCAGTATCGCTCACAAAACATGAGTCGTGTACTCGTCGCTCAGTTTCATAATATCGTTTATTTTTCCTGCAGCAGGTTGTTCATCGTTCCCGTGGCAGCACACGGCGCTCCATGTGACACCACGGGAACGATGAACACAGCTTACCTGCGTCCTGTGGCTCCCGCCGGCAGTGCGGAAGGAAAGAGGTGGGCGGGATGTTTACATCCCGCTCATCTCCGCCCCTCCGCTTCTATTGGCTGGCCGCTGTGTGACGTCGCTGTGATGCCGAACGTCCCTCCCCATTCAGGAAGTGGACGTTCGCCGCCCACAGCGAGGTCGCTCAGCAGGTAAGTACATGTGACGGGGGTTTCACGACTTTGTGCGACACGGACAGTGATTTGCCCGTGACACACAAACGACGGGGGCGGGTACGATCGATTGTGAAATCGCACAATCGGTCGTCCCGTGTAAAGCAGGCTTTACAGGTAATATGGTGACCGGTGATGGGATCAGCAGTCCAGGACCTGGACCAGATATTGTGTGTATTTGTTGTCTTCGTAACCCCTGGAGCTATAACGTGTCCCACCACAGCCTGAGTTGTACCTTGTCTTTGTATGCAATAAAGCTGGTCACGCTAATTGTCAGAAATTGGCTTCTTTACCAAACCGGTGACATCATGGCGAAATATAATATTCTGATGAATTTATTAAAAGTTGACAAGTAAGAGACTCACATAGACCAGGACCAGACTGGAAGTCCCATGTACTGAGTCCAGCTCTCCCAAGCTGACAGTGGTCACAAATACCTCACACTGTCGTGGACATTGTTTGGTCCTACCCCAATGACCAGTCTGAGGAGCATATCCATCATAAAACATTATATTCCCCACCACACAATCTCATATTCCTCACACTGTTATGTGCATCGTGTGGTCCTATCACGGTGACTAGTCTGAGGAGCATAGCCATCATAAATCATTATATTCCCCACCGCACAGTCTCATATTCCTCACACCGTCATGTGCATCGTGTGGTCCTACCATGGTGACCAGTCTGAGGAGCATAGCCATCATAAATCATTATATTCCCCACCACACAATCTCATATTCCTCAGAATACATTATAATGGCAGCCCTGGGTACTCCATGTATAGGATGGCACCACTGGACTGCGCATGCGCCGGTTTACCGTAGTACACTAGGGAGGTCGGGGGCCATAACTGGGATCTGTAAAGAGACCAGGAGCAGCACCTTGTAGGGCTGACTGTACTGGGAAATTCTGTTAGCAATCTGCACTGCGTGCCTGGCTAGTTATGTACATGAGACATACCACCACTGTCACCAACTGTCACAAACAACCAGGAGGTCAAGGTCATGAACAGCTGGGGGGGGGGGGGTCACAGAGACATCTCGCCATTGCCACCAATTGTCACGAACTGCTGGGGGGGTCACAGAGAAATCCCACCACTGCTACCAATTGTCACAAACAGCTGAGGGGTCACAGAGACATCCCACCGCTGCCACCATTTATAACCAACAGTCAGGGGTCACAGAGACATCCCACCACTGCCACCAACTGTCACGAACAGCCGAGGCGTCATAAAGAATTCCCACCATTGCCACCAATTGTCATAAAGAGCCGGGGGATGGGGGGTCTTAGAAACATCCCACCATTTCCACTAAGTGTCACAAACAGCTGGGGGGGGGTCACAGGGACATCTCACCATTGCCAAAAAATTGTCACGAAGAGTCAGGGGGGTCACTGCGATATCCCACCACTGCCACCAATTGTCACGAACAGCTAGGGAGGGTTACAAAGACACCCCACCACTGTCACCAATTGTCACGAACAGTGGGGGGGGGGTAAATAGAGAAATCCCACTGTTGGCATCAATTGTCACAAACAGCTGAGGGGGTCACAGAGACATCCCACCACTGCCACCAATTGTCATGAATAGCCATCTACTACCCCTATCATCAGGACAATTACGCCATTGACTAATGATTAGTGGAGGAGGCCACGGCTGTTTCCACTACAATTATTGGGAACCTCACAGTGAGTGTGTGATACGGTCACACAGAAAAGTGTAAAATTCATAAGACGAAAAACACTCAACCTCCGCACTCAGCTTGGCCTGTAAATAGTGAAGAAAAAAGGTAAAAAAAACGACAAGATGTGGGGTAAAGTAGGGAGAAAGACAATTCCCTGAAGGTGGGACATCTTGAAGTGTGCCAGTAATGACTGTGACGGGGTATGCAACAGAGCAGTAATGGACACCAGACCGATGAACAATCCAAGAAGATTTAATGAGGCAGGGAGCATAAAACATCCAATATCCAAATGGTTCTTTAGAGTACACACAAAGGAAACAGATCTGGGGCAATCCGACGCCAAGGAGAATGCAACAGTCCTCAGATGCGTTCCCTAAATCCAGCAGCGTGGCAGCTGATCCTCAATGTCCAATTGTCCATGTACGGGCCAAGAGGAGCTGGCCTCAGCACAGGTCCTCGCCCTTCACCCAACAAAGCATAACTAAACCAAAAACGTGGCTGAATCTCCCACCTCTCCTTAGATTCACCCTCTTAACATTTGCTACTTGTAGCTACTAGTTAGAAAGAAGTTCCTAGACACAGTCTCCAGAGATTGTGTACTAGGGAAGCCCCCTGCAGAGGAGAACAATATATATGCAACCCCCACCATATCAAGGACAATAGCTACTGCTGAAGCCTGATTGCAATATAATACAGGCTGGAGGGATATAATGTTACAACCCCTTCCCCTCTCAATTTGTGCACGGACTAGTGACCTCAACAGGTCGCTTGTCAAGTGCACGTAAACATGGCGGACCTGACTCAGGGCTCTTCTTGCCTGGACAATCCGTCTGCATTTTGGTGTTGGCTGCCCCTTCTATACTGTATGGTAAAGTTATAGGGCTGCAGAGCCAGGCTCCATCGTAATAAGCATCCATTGTCCCCAGAGACTCTGTTCAGCCAGGTGAGGGGCTTGTGATCAGTAACCACAGTGAATTCTCATCCATACAGATACGGCCTTAGTTTCCTAAGGGCCCATACTACAGCCAGGCATTCCTTCTCAACATGAACAAGGAAAAAAGAACTGGAGCTTACAAAGGCTGTTCGTATAAAATATCAAAAAGCTTTATTATGAATTTCTTTATTTTAAAAAATGGTTTCAATCATTTATAGAAAATATACATATATGGTGCTAATAGAGGACAAGGTGAATTACCACATATAAGTGGGGGAGCAAAGGTGATAGACACCCCAAGTAGAGGATAATTACTAGCAGGGACAAAGGGTCATGAGTAGTCATAAGTAGCTGGCTAATAAGTATGGTGCCTCTGTCCTGACAGGATACATAAATATGTATAGCCAAATCGGCATAAGTTCTAAACTATACCGCGCCACTTTAAGTTGGTCCATGGATGCAACCCTAGATCTTTTATGGTCAGGGGTATAGACGTGATTCACTGTGGGATTAGGGGGGGAAATGTTAAAAAACTTTTGGCCCAACGTGAACTAAAACGGATCACCATTTTGGACACAGCAACACCAAAGGGCCTTAATGAGGCTCTAAATTTTGCCCCGTTTCTATGAGGAATTCCTGTCATGTACTGCACCATTCCTTTCCTTTTTAATTTAGGGTATTTTTTAACTATAATTTTTTATTTGGTTTCTTTTTGTCCCCATTTGTAATTTTCAGTGTTCCTAATTTAATTCTCTTGCCTTCATAGGACCTTGTCACAGTAATAATCCATTGTGGTTTGCATGTCGGACTTGGACCTGACATCGATTTTGGAAAATTGTTCGCATATGATTCCCCTATGATATGGACGTACTGTCACTTTAAGAAGATTTCCTCATAATAATTCCCCTGTTTCTTTGTTTTTATGTATTATGACTGATGCCATTGTTATCTATACTATTGCAGTCTTATCTATGGGATAGCATGGATACTTATTTATTGTCCACATTTTCCATTTCCAGCTATCAGCCTGTCCCGCCCTCTGGTTGCTGTGCGTGCTCCCTTCGCGCGGTGATTTGTCCCCACTGCCTGCCCGGCGTCCTTCTGGGTGTGGGGGGGATGCTGTGGACCCCTGGGCCCGGGGGCCCGCCGCGTCCCCCCTCGGTGGACTGCCGGGGACTTGGTGTGGACTTTCGCCGCGCGTTTGGTGCGCGCCGTCATGGCAACCCGACTGGCTGATTGACGGGCTCTAGCTGGGAGCTGTGTCCCGCCCTCTGATCTCCGTGCCCCATGCGCGCCGCTCGCCTGCCTTGCCTGCCCCTTGGCCGTCCTTGTTGGGTGGGGGTGGCCTTGGAGCACGTAGTTGCTGTGCTCCGGGCTCCCTCTCCCATTGGACGGCTGTGGGGCGTGTGACGCGGGGCACGCGGTGCGCGTGTGCGTCAGCGGGGATCCGATTGGCTGGGACACATTTTCTAGGTCCTGGTCTGCCCAATGAAGTCATGTGACTTCCTATTTAAGGTCCTTGAACGGCAATTGCCGTACACCTTCCCTGATGAAGCCAGCAGACGTAATCCGTGCGAAACGCGCGTAGGAAGGCTCCTTTCACTGTTGTGGGACGCTCTGGTGATCACCCTCTTGACTATGTGTAAGTTATGGGTTTTTAGGGTCTTTTTCGTATGACTAGTCTGTTATTGGGTGGCCTCTGCCCTGTCTAATGGACCCATGCCGATTTGGCTATACATTTTTATGTGCCCTGTCAGGACAGAAGCGCCATATCTGTTAGCTGGTTATTTTTTGATCTCTTTCCCATTATTAGTTTGATTTTTGGAACCTCTGCCCTGTCTAAAGGAACTTATGCCGATTTGGCTATACATATTTATGTATCCTGTCAGGACAGAGGCACCATACTTATTAGCCAGCTACTTATGACTACTCATGACCCTTTGTCCCTGCTAGTAATTATCCTCTACTTGAGGTGTCTATCACCTTTGCTCCCCCACTTATATGTGGTAATTCAGCTTGTCCTCTATTAGCACCATATATGTATATTTTCTATAAATGATTGAAACCATTTTTTAAAATAAAGAAATTCATAATAAAGCTTTTTGATATTTTATACGAACAGCCTTTGTAAGCTCCAGTTCTTTTTTCCTTGTTCATGTGCCCTATGGAGTGGCGTTGATTCTGATGCGAGATGTGCCTTGGTTCAATGTTTTTGTGTCTTATTCCTTCTCAACAGTTGCATAGGCCACTTCTCGGTCCAGCAGCTTCCTGCTGAGGTAGGCAATGGGGTGCTCCTCCCCGGCTGCATTCACCTGGCTGAGGACAGCTCCCAGTCTATGAAGAGGCATCCATCTGCACAATGAATCTCCTCTTGTAGTCTGGAGCAGCCAGGACAGGGTCGCAGACCAAGGCGTCCTTCAGCCGGTTAAAAGCCTCATCACAGGCTGGAGTCCAGATCACCAGCCGGGGCATCGTTTTCTTCGTGAGGTCTGTAAGGAGCTTGGCCACAGAGCTGAAATGAGAAACAAATTCTCGATAATAACTGGCAGTGCCCAAAAAAGCCATAACTTGTTTCTTGGTTTGGGGTACAGGCCAGTCTCTAATAACCTGGATTTTGGCAGGTTCAGGACGTAACTTCCCTCCTCCTACTCGATGCCCTAGGTATTGGACTTCACCCATCCCCAATTGGCATTTATCAGGTCGAATAGTTAGGCCTGCTGTGAGAATCCGGTCAAGAACAACAGCTACTTGATTCAGATGTTCCTACCATGTGTGGCTGAAGATGGCGATATCATCCAGGTAGGCACAAGTGAAGTCACCACATCCCCGGAGGATCTGGTCCACCATTCTCTGAAAGGTTGCAGGGGCGTTTTTCATTCCAAAAGGCATGTTTAGAAATTCATACAGACCAAAGGGGGTTATAAAAGCCGACCTTTCTCTACCTTCCTCCGTCAGGGGAATTTGCCAGTATCCCTTACTGAGACCCAAGGTGGTGACGTATCGTGCCCCAGCTAGCCGGTCTAGAAGTTCATCAATGCGGGGCATTGGGTAAGCATCACTGATGGTATGGTCATTTAGTCATCTGTAGTCCACACAAAATCGAGTACTCCCATCTTTCTTGGGTACTAACACAACAGGAGAGGCCCAAGGACTATGGAAGGCCTGAATCACCCGAAGCTGTAACATCTCCTCCAGCTCATGCTGCATGGTGTTTCTAACTGATTCTGGTACCCGGTAGGGAGCCTGTTGTATGGGACGAATGCCCTGAGTGTCCAAATGATGTTGGGTTACTGTGGTTCGACCTGGTCGGGATGAGAAAGCAGCCTGTCTCTGATGGAGCACTCCCAGCATTTGTTGTTTCTGTAAGGAATCTAAGTGATCTCTCAGAGGAACCTGTTCCACAGTGGATGGGGCTCTGGCTGCTTCAACAAGATCAGGTAATGGGTCCTCATCCTCCTGACCATCTACTGATGCCAGCCGACAGCTTGCTATCATTGGAATGTTCCGGTCATGGTACTCCTTAATCATATTCACATGGACAGTCCTTTGTCTTAGACCCTGATCATTTAGAGCAAGAAGGTAATTGGTGTCGTTTAGTTTTCTGAGAACTCGGAAGGGTTAGGGTTAGGGTGTCTGGTGTTTATTTTGCCGATGGGGAACAATCATTAAGACTTGTTGTCCCTCTACAAATTCTCGATAGCGTGTTTTGCGGTCATACCATGTCTTATGTTTGGTTTGAGCCATCCGCACATGATTCTGAGCCAAACTAGCAAGTTGAGCCAAGGTTTCCCGAAGCTTGAGGACATATGGAACAACAGAGGTTCCTGTATCTTCAACTTGCCCCTCCCAATATTCCTTTAGCAGAGTTAAGGGTCCTCTGACCTTTCTTCCATAGAGTAGTTCAAAGGGGGAAAACCCAGGGGACTCCTGGGGAACTTCCCGATAGGCGAACAGGAGATGGGGTAGGTACTTCTCCCAGTCGGAATCCCTGTCAGTGAAGGCCCTTAGCATATTTTTCAGTGTTTGATTAAACCGTTCACAAAGTCCATTGGTTTGAGGATGGTATGCTGTAGTTCGAAATGCTCGTACTCCACAGGTGCGCCACAGACACTGCACCAACTCTGACATAAACTGGGAGCCTTGGTCCGATAAGATTTCACTTGGGAATCCTACTCGGGTGAAAATGGTAACAAGGGCCTCGGCCACCTTGGCTGCAGATATACTTGACAAGGCCACAGCTTCTGGATATCGGGTGGCGTAGTCCACAACAGTGAGAATGTACTGCTTTCCAGATTTACTTGGGTTAGCCAGAGGTCCAATGATATCAACAGCTACTCTTTGAAAGGGTTCTTCTATGATAGGTAGTGGTTGCAAGGGTGCCTTTGGGTGATCTCCAGGTCGCCCTCTACGCTGACATATGTCGCAGGTTCGGCAGAAATGCGCCACTGCTTGAGAAATCCCCGGCCAATAAAAAGTTTGAGTCAATTGTCTCTCGGTGCGGGTTTTCCCTTGATGGCCAGCCGTAGGAATGTCATGAGCAAGGTGTAATAGGGAAATTCTGTATTTCTGAGGAACAATCAGCTGTTTGCTATAAGTCCAGGGCTTATCTAGGGAGTCAGCGTTGGTAACTCGATATAGGAGTCCATTTTCTCTGATAATTTTTTCCCCATTTTCTCCTAACTGCCCTACTTCAGCCCGAGCTCTAAAGCTAGCCAGGGTGGGGTCAGTCTCTACCTCTTGTCTAAACTGAACTTTATCCCAAGTGACATTCATATGAGACCCACAAGAAGAATCACTCACCGGCTGTGAAGGCAGTTCGGGTGGCCTCAGTTCCATTGATGGGTTGAACACGTCCACATCTGCTGCTATCTTGGCTTGACTTCTGGTTATAGCACCGACAAAGTGGCATTGAAGATTCCCCACATCATTCCCTAGAAGAATGTCTGCAGGAAGGCCGCTCATGACACCGATTATGCATTGTTTTGCCCCAAAGCCATAATCCAGGGTCACACTCGCTCTTGGAATGTATCTTTGAGTACCTCCAGCCAGTTCAATGGCAATTCCTGGTCCCTGTTGATTTGCTTCTGGTTAAATTACTCAGGGATCTGCTATGGTGGGAAAAGCCCCAGTGCCACGAAAGCCAACACTTTTTTGGCCATCCAGCACAACCTCCTGTAGATGTTTGTCCTGAAGATCAGAGGAACAGGTGGCTGGAGCTCGCACCCCATAGACTCCTGGTAGGGAAGTCAACATATCAGAGTCACTTGGCAAATCATCAGGGAGTGAATCCAGCTCTTCTCCTGTTGAGGGTGTCTGTAGATAATGGACAGGCAAAGGGGGTCTGTAACTGTTTTGTCTCTGAGCACCTGGACAGTGAGCTTGCAGATGACCAGGCTGCCCACATCCATAACATCTGCATTCTATGATTTTTTCTCCACGTCATACTCCCAAAGAGGAGGCAGGAGTAATAGGAGGCACATTCACACGGGGTCCGCCATGTGTTGGTAGTCTAGTGGGACGGTGAACATTGGAGGCCAAAGGACAAGGGACCACTGGTGTTGGGGAGCTGGTAGTTTTTTCTCACTGACTAGTAGCCTTTTCCATTGAGGCTTGATGGTGAGAAGCTCATCAGCTAGAGCGGCAGCTTGTTCCACAGTTGACGGCTTTCTCTCACGCACCCATTCCCTGATTTCAACAGGGCACCTACAAAACAAAACAATCACTGATCTCGGGGAGACCAGCCAGAGAAAATACCGCCAGCAGCCAGCGAGGGCGCTCAAGACAGTGAAATCCTAGGTACATTGCCCCCTGGGAAATATGCAAATCAAAAAGGTCTGTGGAGCCTCTGTTAGGAGTCTCAACACAGAAACCAGCCAGATATCCCTCCAGGAAGGGCCCAGCCAAGGGGTGACTCTTTTTAGGAGACCACCATAACCACCATATTAAGTGGCCCTTTTAGTCAATATCCAACTTTTTGACAAGTTTAAAGATATGACAAGGGAAATACCAAGGTCGGGTATCCATCCACAGACAGCCGTTTCGGGGTATTGCGCCTCATCAGTGTGGAGTAGGATTCTGCATATTTCCCAGGGGGCAATGTACCTAGGATTTCACTGTCTTGAGCGCCCTCGCTGGCTGCTGGCAGTGTTTTCTCTGGCTGGTCTCCCCGAGATCAGTGATTGTTTTGTCTTGTTGGTATACTAGGCATTGCTCCCACCCGGCCAGAATCCTACTCCACACTGATGAGGGGCAATACCCCGAAACGGCTGTCTGTGGATGGATACCTGGCCTTTGTATTTCCCTTGTCATATCTTTAAACTTAGATACATATTAGCAGATTTCTATATTTTCTCCACTATGATTTTAACCACTTAGTGACGGAGCTAATTTTCACCTTAATGACCAGACCAAATTTTGCAATTCTGACCAGTGTCACTTCATGAGGTTATAACTCTGGAACGCTTCAACGGATCCCGGTGATTCTGAGATTGTTTTTTCGTCACATATTGGACTTCATGTTAGTACCAAATTTAGGACAATATTTTTTGCGTTTATGAAAAAAATTGAATTTTGGCAAAAATTTTGAAAATTTAGCAATTTTCAACTTTTGAATTTTTATACCGTTAAACCAGAGATTTCTGTGACACAAAATAGTTAATAAATAACATTTCCCACTTGTCTACTTTACATAAGCACAATTTTGGAAACAAATTTTTTTTTTGTTAGGAAGTTAGAGGGGTTCAAAGTTTATCAGCAATTTCTCATTTTTACATCAAAATTTACAAAACCATTTTTTTAGGGACCACATCACATTTGAAGTGACTTCAATAGGCCTAGATGACAGAAAATACCCAAAAGTGACACCATTCTAAAAACTGCACCCCCCAAAGTACTCAAAACCACATTTTTGAAGTTTATTAACCCTTCAGATGCTTCACATGAACAAAAGCAATGTGGAATGAAAAAAAGCAAAAATTAAATTTTACCTAAAAATGTTGCTCTAACCCAAATTTATTCACTTTTAGAAGAAATAACACAACAAAATGGACCCCAAAACTTGTTCCCCACTTTCTTATGAACGCGCCGATACCCCACATGTGGTCAGAAACCTCTGTTTGGACAAATGGGAGGGCTCGGAACAGAAGGAGCAATATTTGAATTTTGGAAAGCAAATTTGGCTGAAATAGATTGCGGGCACCATGTTGCATTTACAGGTCCGCTAAGGTACCTAAACAGAAGAAACCCCTCACAAGTGACGCCATTTTGGAAACTAGACCCCTCAAGGCTTCTATCTAGGGGTATAGTGAGCATTTTAGATCCACTGGTACTTCACAGATTTTGTTAACGTTACGTTGTCATATTGAAAATTTTAATAATTTTCTCAAAAATGTTGCTTTAGCATCAATTTTCTCACTTTTTCAAGAGGTTATTCCAAAAATTTGACCTCAAGGTTTGTTAACCACTTTTTTATGAGCGCGGTGATACCTCACATGTGGTCTGAAACCTTTGTTTGGACAAATGGGAGGGCTTGGAACGAAAGGAGCAATATTTGCATTTTGGAAAGGAAATTTGGCTGAAAAAGATTGCGGGCACCATGTCGCATTTGGAGGTCCCCTAAGGTACCTAAACAGCAGAAACCCCGCACAAGTGACCCCATTTTGGAAACTATGCCCCTCAAGGAATTTATCTAGATGTTTGGTGAGTACCCTGAATCCCCAGGTGCTTCACAGAATTTTATAACGTTGAGCCATAAAAATAAAAACATAAAATTTTACCACAAAATTGTTATTTCAACCAGGAAGCTTTTTTTTCACAAGGGTAACAGGAAAAAAATCACCATGAAATTTATTGTGCAATTTCTCCTGAGTTTGGCGATACCTTATATGTGGTGGAAATCAACTGTTTGGGCGCATGACAGGGCTCGGAAGGGAAGGAGCGCCATTTGACTGCAAAATTGGCTGGAATCAATAGCGGACGCTATGTTGCATTAGGAGAGCCCCTGAGGTGTCTATACAGTGAAGCTCCCCAACATGTGGCCCCATTTTGGAAAATAGACCCCTGAAGGAATTTATCTAGATGTTTGGTGAGTACCCTTAACCCTGAGGTGCTTCACAGAAGTTTAGAATGTTGAGCTGTGAAAATAAAATAATACATTTTTACCACAAAATTGTTACTTCAACCAGGTAGCTTTTTTTTTTTAAAAAAGTGTAAAAGGAAAAAAATTCAGCATAAAATTTATTGTGCAATTTCTCCTGAGTTTGCTGACACCTTATGTGTGATGAAAATCAACTGTTTGGGTGCACAGCAGGGCTCGGAAGGGAAGGAGCGCCATTTGACTGCACAATTGGGTGGAATCATTAGCGGACGCTATGTTGCATTTGGAAAGCCCCTAAGGTGCCTAAACCGTGGAGGTCCCCAACAAGTGACCCCATTCTGGAAACAAGACACTTCAAGGCTTTTATCTAGGTGTATATTGAGCAGTTTGAATCCAAGAGTATTTCACAGAATTTGATAAGCTTAGGTTGCCATATTGAAAATTTTCATTTTTTTCACAAAAATGTTGCTTTAGCATCATATTTCTTTCTTTTTTAAGAGGCAACAACAAACCGTGGACCCCACAGGTTGGTATCCAATGTCTTATGAGCACAGGGATACCCCACATGTGGCCAAAAACCTCTGTTTGGATAAATGGGAGGGCTTGGAATGGAAGGAGCACCATTTGAATTCTGGAAAAGTTGAAATAAATTGCGGGCACCATGTCACATTAGCAGGGCCCCTTGGGTACCTATACACCTATACAGCAGAAACCCCCCACAAGTGACCCCATTTTGGAAACTGGATTTTATTCAGGAGTACAGTAAGCATTTTGAATCCACAGGTATTTCACAAAAATGTTGCTGTAGCAACAAATTTCTCACTTTTAGGCTATGTGGCCATGATCCAACGACACGGCGTCTAGTACACAGTGTCAGCCTTCCTGCAGAGATGTGAGTGTTGTCCACGGGAGAACGCAACTGCCCATGCCCACGATTTGGGTTCAGGCTGCTGTGGAGCTCTATGCTACCTGCAAAGAACACTCTTGTCTCCGCAGCATAAATTGACATGCTGAGGCTCGGGAAGCTGCACCACAGGTCGGTTTATGCTGCGGAGAAAAGAAGCACATTGGGCATAGGATTTCTAAAAATCCTTCCACTGTGCTTCTACTGCACAATGCAGCGTTATGGACGCAGGGAAAACACTCTGCGCCCAAAACGCTGCAAACCCCAATTGTGGGCGCACAGCCTAAAGTGCTACAATGGATGAATGGATAGATGTCAAACATATATAACGTCCCACCCCCCTGCATATTCTAAGCTGGCGCCCTTTAGTGCCTTTCATGTGGCACTAAAGGGTGCCTAGCCTTGTATATAGCCCCCCAAAAAATTAATAATTAAAATAAACGACGTGGGGTCCCCCCTATTTTTGATAGCCAGCTAGGGTAAAGCAGACAGCTGAAGCCTGAAAACCACAGCTGACAGCTTCACCTTGGCTGGTGATCATTTTTAAGGGCTCCCCAGGCATTTTTTTAAAAAAAAGAAAAAACAAACGTGGGGTCCCCCCCAAATTAGATCACCAGCCAAGGTGAAGCGGACAGCTGGGGTCTGGTATTCTCAGGGTGGAAAGAGCTATGGTTATTGGACTCTTCCCAGCCTAAAAATAGCAGGCCACAGCCGCCCCAGAAGTGGCGCATCCATTAGATGTGCCAATCCTGGCGCTTCGCTCCAGCTCATCCCGCGCCCTGGTGTGGTGGCAAACGGGGTAATATACGGGGTTGATACCAGCTGTAATGTCACCTGGCATCAAGCCCTGGGGTTAGTGATGTCACGGCATCTAAACAGATACCCGACATCACTAACCCAGTCAGTAATAGAAAAAAATAAAGACAAAAAAAAAATTTATTTGAAAAAAAAACTCCCCGAAACATTCCTCTTTCACCAATTTATTGAAAATAAATAAATTTCGGTTGCTGTAATCCATTTTGGAAGTCCCTCGGCGACTCTGGACCTTCTAGAATATGGGGGGCACGTTCAGGGAACGTATCCACCATTTTCTGGAAGAGCAAGCTCTCCATGAGCAGTGTGGGTGCAGTAATCTGAGAATACTGCACTCACACTGCCCCGGTCCAACCTAGGGCAGAGTGACCTGCAGTAACCTCATTCCAGAATATGAGGGGCACGCTCACAGAACGTACCCCCCATATTCTAGAACAGCAGGCTCTCCATGTGAGGAGTGTGGCTGCAGATTACTGCACTCACTCTCCCCCGGTCCACAGCGCAGCAGCGAGGTCAGCGTCCCTGCTTGCAAGGATCCAGCTGACAGCCGCTGTCTGCACATGCGCCGCCAGCTTTCTAGGAGGCGGAGTGATTGCGGGGACGGAGCAGCAGCCAGGTAACGGGGCCTGACCGGGGCCTGACCGGGGGCTGACCGGGGGCTGACCGGGGGCTGACTTTTCTGCCGCATGTGATGTGTCACATGCGGCAGCGGCAGAAAGAGCAGAACGAATGCGGCCGCGCGCTGTGCGCTGCGCGCCGCAATCTTGCATGCTCCGGAGGGGGGGGAAGGGGGAGCGCTCTAGAGAGCCGGAGGGGCTCCGGTGGACCAGAGGAGGGGTCAGGGGGAGGACATTTCCCTCCGATCTGAAATGTTTGATCATTTCAGATTGGAGGGAAATGAATGCAGAGCTGGCGGCGGCGGCAGTTTTCTGTGCGCGTCTGCGCCATTTTGACTGCTCCGGAGGGGGGGGTAGGGGTGTGGGGCGGACTCTCCGGTACCGGGGGCTTTGGGGGCACTAGCGGTTTATATTTCTTTCTCATCTGACATGTTTGATCACGTCAGATGAAAAAGAAATCAGTTTTACCGGCCATTTTTTTTTTTCATGTGTTCGTCGGTATACGGTGTATACCGGCGATCACATTATCGGGGTCCAAAAAAAACACCCCGATTCATAATCTGGGGGGTCTCAGCTACCCCCGGTAACTGAAACCCCCGAGAGTTTCGGTCGCTGGGGGGCGCTACAGGGTTTTTTCGGGCCGCCGCTTTAAAGCGGCGGAACAGAATAAGTACCCTGTTTTGCCGCCGCTTTAAGTCGTACGGCCGTCGTTATGAGGTTAAAGTATCTTTAAACTTGTCAAAAAGTTGGATATTGACTAAAAGGGCCACTTAATATGGTGGTTATGGTGGTCTCCTAAAAAGAATCACCCCTTGGCTGGGCCCTTCCCGGAGGGATATCTGGCTGGTTTCTGTGTTGAGACTCCTAACAGAGGCTCCACAGACCTTTTTGATTTTCAACAGGGCACCTGGCATAGAACTGCTCTTTCAGGATGACCTGGAGGAAGGTCTCCCAAGTTAAGGCCCCCTCTCCCTCCAGCCAGCGATGGCACACTTGTTTCACTCTGTGGGCATACATCTTGAAAGACACTTCTCCATCACAGGCTAATGTACAGAACTGAGTCCTATAAGTATCTGGGGTCACGGCATAATGTTCCAGAATGGCCTGTTTTATCTCCCCATACTCACAATTCCACTGAGGGTCCATAGCTCTATAGGCGTCGGCAGCTCCACCCTCCAAGAGGCCCACCAAGTGTCTGACTCGCTCTCTTTCTGGGACTTCCATTAATCGGCACTGATGCTTAAAGTCCTGGAAGAAGCCCTCAATGTCGCCTGCAGCTTCATTAAATGGCTTAAAGTCCTTGCGGGACATTCTGGAGAATTCCCTCATAGTGGGTGCTGTGGTTACAGTTTGTCTGGAGCCCCTAGCTGCTTCTACAACAAACTTCCTCTCCAGCAATGCCCTCTCTTGAGCTCTGCGAATGGCATACATCTTATATTCAATGGTGACCTCATCTCCCAGCAGTGCCATCTCCTCCTCATACCACTGTAAAAACATTAAAATTAATACATCTAGTTATTTTTTACATTTTTGAAGTTCTTTCTTTCATGCGCCTTTACGTATTTGAAGAAAAATATATTTAAGAGTATTTTTTTTAACAACCACACAACCCATTGACTTTTTTGGGTATTTACCTCCAGCTCCCGTCTTTCCTCCCCTTGCTGTGGAAATTGTTCCTAGGTGCCATCTTGCAGGCAAGCGTTTTCCAATGCCTCAATTAGTTGCTCCTTAGAGAGTCCTTTGTAGCCGACTCCTAATTCACGGGCCTTTGTTTGTAGGCTCACCACAGTCCAGTTACTGTATCCTGAGGTTCTGGTTTCAGACTTTGATGGGCCGTTGTCCTCCATTTCTTCTGCTCTGATCCCGCCGCTGCCACCAGTGTGTGACGGGGTATGCGACAGAGCAGTAAGGGACACCAGACTGATGAACAATCCAAGAAGATTTAATGAGGCAGGGAGCATAAAACATCCAATATCCAAATGGTTCTTTAGAGTCCACACAAAGAAAACAGATCTGGGGCAATCCGACGCCAAGGAGAATCCAACAGTCCTCAGATGCGTTCCCTAAATCCAGCAGCATGGCAGCTGATCCTCAATGTCCAATTGTCCATGTACGGGCAAAAAGGAGCTGGCCTCAGCACAGGTCCTCGCCCTTCACCCAACAAAGCATAACTAAACTAAAAAACGTGGCTGAATCTCCCACCTCTCCTTAGATCCACCCCCTTAACATTTGCTACTTGTAACTACTAGTTAGAAAGAAGTTCCTAGACACAGTCTCCAGAGATTGTGCACTAGGGAAGCCCCCTGCAGAGGAGAACAATATATATGCAACCCCCACCAAATCAAGGACAATAGCTACTGCTGAAGCCTGATTGCAATATGATACAGGCTGGGGGGGATATAATGTTACAACCATGACAACTAGAAGACTGGCTGTGAAGAGACATGAAGAAAGACAAGAAACCAGTGTGGCCGCTTCAGAACACTGCAGCTGTAAGACTGGCCGCACTGGGCACCGAGGAAGACTGGACCTTGCATAGATCCTACAGGAATGTGATATATATTTTCAGAATCGTGATAAAATGGTGAACGGCAGATTGTTCCCGGCATGAGTGAGGAATCAGTGTCAGCTTGTCATCTTTTAAAAAGACTTCAACCGTGACGCTCGTTGCCTTCCAGTGAGTAAAATCCACTTGAAATATTGCTGCCATCCCTGAGTGATAAAACCATTGTGTCCACTGATGACCAGTGTGCCTGAACAGGGGCGGATTAAGGGTAAACAGGGTCCCGGGCTGTTCAGGACCTGTGGGCCCCCCCATCCCTAAACACTTGTCATGTGACGGGTCATGTGTCAAACAGCTGAAACAGATAATTTCTGAAAAATAGTTGCCGAAACTATAACGTAAAAAACATCCACTAATCTAATAAATATTCCCTTCAGTTTAAAGAAACAAAACCACTAAGACCTAGTGTGACGCCTCTGGCCTATCACAGGGTATTGTGCAATCTGCCCTTCTGTGCAATATCCACCTCCTCCTTGATTAGGGGTCCCTAACCAATGGTGTTGCCAAAACCAGCTAATCAAAATCCTAGGAATACTCTGCACCACACCCACCAGACACACCAGTGGACGGCCTGAGTGGAATAGGGTCGCCCACTTGGGGGGTTGGTAAGGGGAGGTCAGAAGTGTTAGGAGAAGGCGAGTGTAGAGTTGGGGGTGAAGGAGAGAGGAGGTCAGGAGCTGGGCTCCTTGGAACTACTAGGTGGCAGATGTTGGTCTGGGCCTAGTAGGAGCTGGAACCCCGGTCGCAGGGGATCGTGACAAAGGGCACGGTATTGTGGTGGAGGACAGCCGGCGGCCTTGGACCAGGGCATGACGGGGTACGTGGACCCTAGGTCAGGTAGTAGCTTCAGGCAACCTGACAATTCACCCGACGAGAACGGACCTTAAAGATCCGCTCTCCACCCACTCCAAAATCGGGGTACTAGCGCAACGAGGGGGATAGGACTTTCCACAAAACGGTCCAGGAAATTCCAAGCGTGAACCCTGAGAGCAAGCTCGCTCAGTTAGACACACTGGGGAGCGGGACCCGATTAGTTTCAAGCTATACGCGGCCAACTAGAAGAAAACAAGGTGCCAAGGGAAAGGTCACAGATCATCAGGCAACACCAGCAGAAACGGCACTCAGGTGTGCTCCCCCTCAGCGGCAGTGGTGTCCAGAACTTTGGATTACTAAGTTGTCGGTGTCAGCTTTATGGACTGAGTGAGTACTGTAAGGAAAGAGTTTACTTTTCACTGGTTAGAACTATCATGGAAATTCATTCTCCTTTACGTAACAGACTTTGAGAAAAGTTTCAAGGACTCATTGTTTTGACTTAAGAGGAGAGAAAAACACCTCGGTGGGAAACAGACTGTTGTGGGAATAAAATTGATGTTATGAGAACATGTAATTCACGCTTGTGACGAATCTAGACTAATGAATATGCATGTTACATAGTTACGCCCTAGTTCATTTTGTATAACCTTGTATGTCAAAACAAAATCAATACAGTTCTTTTTGGAGTGCACATCTCTTGCTTCTGTGTAGATATCAGCGCGTGCCTGTATCTCGCTAGAGCTGAGGAAGCGGGGGGGGTTACCGGGACTCCCTCTGCATTAGGTCATCGCTGGCAACTGTTGTGACCTATTGGTCAACCTAACAGTACACAAGTGACCCATACCTCCCCAACGGCACGTCCCGGCACCATCACCGAGTCCTGGGGAATCCCCCTTACCCATGGAGGGGTTACACACCTGGCTGCCCACTACATCGCCACCGGGTACTCCCAGCTGAACCGGTGGTACTCCACCTTACCACACACCACGGGTAGCGTCACAAACTCTAAATACACCATCCCCTATAAATACCCCCCTTCTATTCGAGTGGCCGCACGAGCCCCCGGGTCCAGACGCCCCTCAAGCTACCGTGGGTCCGGATCCAAGCATCCCGGCTGCTGACGTGGGGGCGATACATAAATAATGAAAAAACTAAGCAAAAACTCCCTGTGTGACCATAGTGTAACAAATACTGAAGTAAAATACTCACATTCTCAGCATGTGCACGAGGCCTTACATATATTGAGGTAGAAACTCACCAATACTGAACATGTGCACGAGGCCTTACACATACTGAGGTAATAACTCACCAATACTGACCATGTGCGCGAGGCCTTACACATACTGAGGTAATAACTCACCAATACTGACCATGTGCACGAGGCCTTACACATACTGAGGTAAATACTCACCAATACTGAACATGTGCGCGAGGCCTTACACATACTGAGGTAATAACTCACCAATACTGACCATGTGCACGAGGCCTTACACATACTGAGGTAAATACTCACCAATACTGACCATGTGCACGAGGCCTTACACATACTGAGGTAAATACTCACCAATACTGACCATGTGCACGAGACCTTACACATACTGAGATAATAACTCAACAATACTGACCATGTGCACGAGGCCTTACACATACTGAGGTAATAACTCCCCAATACTGAACATGTGCACGAGGCCTTACACATACTGAGGTAATAACTCACCAATACTGAACATGTGCACGAGGCCTTACACATACTGAGGTAATAACTCACCAATACTGAACATGTGCACGAGACCTTACACATACTGAGGTAATAACTCACCAATACTGACCATGTGCACGAGGCCTTACACATACTGAGGTAATAACTCCCCAATACTGACCGTGTGCACGAGGCCTTACACATACTGAGGTAATAACTCACCAATACTGAACATGTGCACGAGACCTTACACATACTGAGGTAATAACTCACCAATACTGACCATGTGCACGAGGCCTTACACCTACTGAGGTAAATACTCCCCAATACTGAACATGTGCACGAGGCCTTACACATACTGAGGTAATAACTCACCAATACTGAACATGTGCACGAGGCCTTACACATACTGAGGTAATAACTCACCAATACTGAACATGTGCACGAGGCCTTACACATACTGAGGTAAATACTCACCAATACTGACCATGTGCACGAGGCCTTACACATACTGAGGTAAATACTCACCAATACTGAACATGTGCACGAGGCCTTACACATACTGAGGTAATAACTCCCCAATACTGACCATGTGTACGAGCCCATACACATACTGAGGTAAATACTCACCAATACTGAACATGTGCACGAGGCCTTACACATACTGAGGTAAATACTCACCAATACTGACCATGTGCACGAGGCCTTACACATACTGAGGTAAACACTCACTAATACTGACCATGTGCACGAGGCCTTACACATACTGAGGTAATAACTCACCAATACTGAACATGTGCACGAGGCCTTACACATACTGAGGTAATAACTCACCAATACTGACCATGTGCACGAGGCCTTACACATACTGAGGTAATAACTCACCAATACTGAACATGTGCACGAGGCCTTACACATACTGAGGTAAATACTCACCAATACTGAACATGTGCACGAGGCCTTACACATACTGAGGTAATAACTCACCAATACTGAACATGTGCACGAGACCTTACACATACTGAGGTAATAACTCACCAATACTGACCATGTGCACGAGGCCTTACACATACTGAGGTAATAACTCCCCAATACTGACCATGTGCACGAGGCCTTACACATACTGAGGTAATAACTCACCAATACTGAACATGTGCACGAGGCCTTACACATACTGAGGTAAATACTCACCAATACTGACCATGTGCACGAGGCTTTACACATACTGAGGTAAATACTCCCCAATACTGACCATGTGCACGAGGCCTTACACATACTGAGGTAATAACTCACCAATACTGACCATGTGCACGAGACCTTACACATACTGAGGTAAATACTCACCAATACTGACCATGTGCACGAGGCCTTACACATACTGAGGTAACAACTCACCAATACTGACCATGTGCACGAGGCCTTACACATACTGAGGTAATAACTCCCCAATACTGACCATGTGCACGAGGCCTTACACATACTGAGGTAATAACTCCCCAATACTGACCATGTGCACGAGACCTTACACATACTGAGGTAAATACTCACCAATACTGAACATGTGCACGAGGCCTTACACATACTGAGGTAATAAGTCACCAATACTGAACATGTGCACGAGGCCTTACACATACTGAGGTAATAACTCACCAATACTGAGCATGTGCACGAGGCCTTACACATACTGAGGTAAATACTCACCAATACTGACCATGTGCACGAGGCCTTACACATACTGAGGTAATAACTCACCAATACTGCACTTTGCATTGTGCAGTTCTAAACGCACGTTTTTGCCTTAATTGATTTAGCAAAAGTTGCCTTTTCCAGAAATTTAGCGCTAAAAACACATGCGTATTTACCACGTTTTTGATGCGTTTTCAGCGCTTTTTCACCTGCGTTTTTACAGATGCGTTTTGAACATCAAGACACTGCTAAATAAAGATTAAATAGTCAAACAGAATGAAAAAAGAGAAAAAAAAGCAAAACATAATTTTGGGATTAATGAAGAAAATAATTATAATTCATGAAAATATAGTCGTTTTATAATATTTAATGCTATAACAGCAATAAAATCATAATTTTCATTAATTTAATTGTCGGACTATGTGTGTGTGTAAAGGGACATATTATTCCATTATTTTAATGTCTGAAAAGCATGCGTTTTTTAAGTCAAAAATGCATTTTTTCTGCACTAAAAAAGCAGGTAAAACGCTAGTATTAAGCCAGAGACTCTTAATGTCAGGCAAGTTTGACCCGGCCATTAAGAATCTCCAATAAAGGGTTAAAAAAAAGACACCACACAGAGAAAAAATACTTAGAAATAAATACACAGACACACTTAGAGACTCCATGCTTATTATTCCCTCTCACCCCTCCACGATCCTGGTCTTCTGTCTTCTTTCTCCTTCAACCCATGCAGCTCTGCTACATCAGACAGCGCTGCATGGGAGGAAGACGCTGCTGCTCCGGTGCAGTCTAATTACTCAGTGAGTGAGCAGAGACTGCGGGTTGTAATGGTGACGTCACCGCTGCCACCGTTGAAATAGTAATCTGACTATAGCAACGGTGATCTCCGATCACCTGATTCCTGGTGCCGCTATTCACCGGCTGTGGCATCCAGTCCTTGCATGTGGGCTGACTCTGTAAAGAGCGCCGACATGCAGGAACGGGGAACCAAGCATGTGCCCAATCATCTCGCCGGTACACGGAGATGCTCAAACGAGCACTGCGTACCGGAGAGATGCACTGACAGGACCTAGCATGACGTCTAGCCATGTGACCAGTCTGTAGCCAATGAGATAATAGACACGTGACTGGTCACATGCTATGACAACATCACGGATGGTCCTATCATCAGTGCTGGTTACTGGGAGGGCACAGCGATGATCGGAAGGAAAAACTGAGGGAGACAGAGTACAGGACGTGTCGCGGGGACCTCTAAGTATAATGGCAATGTTTATTAACTGTATGTGTACATGTATAATGTGTTTGTATGTGTTTGTGTTTGCCTACCATTGTTTTCAATGGGGTTCGAAGGTGTTCGTCGAACGTTCATCGAACGTTCGCCGAACACGCTCGTCATTCGACAAACTGAACTCAAACACTAGGGGAGTGGCTCAACACTAGCGCAGATGAAAGGCAACTAGGTTGACAACCCAGACTATCTTTTAAGGACCAATAAACTTGGGACCCAGCTTAGCAGAGGGAAGTCTCAGACAGATGTTTTTTGTAGACATCCACACTTTGTCCCCCACCAGAAAATTTGGTTCTACAGATCGACGCTTATCAGCAAAGAGCTTCTGTCTGCCTTGGGCCACCCCATTCTTCTTCCGTACCTCCCTACAAACCTCCCCCAAACGTTGAACCACCAAATCAGCCCCTGGATACCCCAAATCCAGCAACATGGGGGTGATAACTGTAATTACAGAAAAATGGAATAGTGCCAGTGGACTGGTTGACCGGGTTATCAAAAGCAAATTCAGCTACCGGCAATGAGGAACACCAATCATCCTGCTGAGACGTGGCCAGACACTGTAATATCTGTTCCAGTAACTAATTGGTCCTCTCCGTCTGCCTGTTGGTCTCGGGATGGTAAGAAGAAGAGAAGGTCAATTCGATACCCAATCTCTTGCAGAATGCCCTTCAAATTTTATAGACAAATTGCACCTCTCTGTTGGACACCATGTTTAAAGGCACATAATGCAGCCATACGATATGCTTAATAAATTATTTGGACCGCGTCTCCGCATTAGGTATTCCTGCCAAGGGGACAAAATGCACCTGCTTGCTAAATCTGTCCACCACTGCCCAGACAACAGTCTTGCCATTGGAAAGAGGGAGATCGGTGATAACATCCATGGACAAATGAGTCCAGGGTCTATCTTGAGTTGGTAATGGTACCAATTTCGCAGCCGACCAGTTATGGGAGACTTTAGCACGTGCAGACGTATCACAAGCAGACACAAACACGGCAACATCAGAAGACATGGAGGGCCACCAAAGTAACCTGGCAATAGCTTTACGAGTGGCCGAGATAACTGGATGACCACTAAGCGCAGAGTCATGGAATTCCTGGAGAACTTGTAACATAAATTGAGCAGGAACAAAGAGCTTCGTATCAGGCAATGAAGGAGGGGCAAGTGACTGGACATCGCGAATTTCAGTCTCCAATTCGTAGGATAACCCAGCAACAACCACCCCATGAGGAAGAATGGAGGAAGGAGGTTCAGGAGGTGATATCAGATCTAAGCATAGCTAAAGCATCGGCTTTAACATTCTTGAAACCGGGTCTAAAAGTGATGGAGAAATGGAAATGTGAAAAAAGCCTGTCTGGGAGTTAACCGTTTAGCAGACTCGATATAAGACAGGTTTTTATGGTCTGTAATCACTGTAATCCGATGACTAGCCCCCTCCAAAAAACATGCCTCCATTCTTCAAAAGGCAAATTTTATGGCAAACAACTCCTGATTTCCTACATCATAATTCCTCTCCACAGAGGAAAATGTGGTGCCCCTGAGGCTTCAGTCACCACAGGGTATTGCATCTGACTTAAGGTGCAATGCTCATCCCGGGTAAGGAAGAGGGTAACCACTGGTTTTCACTTACACAATACACTTAGGTGGTTATCCGCTAGACTGGGCTGCAGGTGGGCACCATGGCAATTGTTTTTTCCCAAGTACTGGTGAGTAATCAGGAAGGTGGAGGCTGCCTGGGGAAGTGAGCGAACACACACAGTTTTCACTTCAGAACAGTTTGGAGAACAGTTTGGGACACAGCAGAGAGAACAGCTTGAGACAGAGAAGAGCAAGGCCTCTGAGGGGATGCTGAAAGGCTCCCCTCAGAGGGGACCGCCGGGTATCGGGCAGACCAAGAGAAAAGTAGGAGACAACCGGTTGGAGCTGTAAGACAGAAGAGCAACATGGTAGCCGGAGGGTGAACCCCAACAGCCCCTTCGGGACCGATGCGTTGGGGTGCAGAGCCCTAGGGTAGAACATACTTCACGTTGGACTACCAGAATCTGCAGGGAAGGGGGATTTCACTTCCCATTGCCCACCACCAAAAGTCCCGGTGCACCAGCAGCATATAGAGACAGGAGCTACGGCCACAGTCGGGTCCATAACAAGTTTCGTGCTGCCTGCGTATGGGATGCAGCTAAAGCCAAGGATACTGGGGTCCCCAAGTAGCTTCACGCCACGGGGATCCACACTACAGAGCGCAATGGAGGAAGGTCTCACACGCTTCACAACACCGGTGGTGACCACTGATTCATTCAGAATCGGCTGGGGCCCATCACGGCGATGACTGGTACTCTGAGGGCACAGCACACGAACTGTGAGTAAAAGACCTGGAACCGCAACCGCTGCCTCAGTATCTTATTGCCGGTGCCGCCGCCCCGCACTTCGGCGCTAATGGCCCTTCTCCCGTCACCACCGTCCTCCCTGGGGCTCGCTCCACCTGTGGGGAGCTGGACTATCTGAGCTGCGGTAACATCAGCCCCGGAGGAGAGCAACATCTCGCAGCGGCGGCTAATCCCTGGCCGCGCACCACGGGTGGCGTTGCAAAGCAAACCCCCATCCCCTTTTACCCGTCACCTTACACCCTCTTTTATGGGGCCATGGAGCCGGGTCAGGACATTCACAGCAACCCCAAACACCACTGGCCCAGTGAAGAGTAGCCCCGCAGGTCCCGTGGGGCGCTACAAAAACATTTTGGAGAAAACCACACATGGTCTCAGATTGGTTAGTGAAGTTGGTCCCTGAGACAGCACTGCACCCACTCCCACCTCTGAAGCGTCCACCTCTACAATGAACGGTTCTGACAGATCGGGCTGAACAAGCACAGGACCGGTTATAAAACATATTTTTAGCTTTCCAAATGCTTTAACTGCCAGAGACGACCAAACCTTAACATCAGCTCCCTTATGGGTGAGTTCAGTGAGTGTCTTAACCACTTAAGTGAACCCCCTCATGAACTCTCTCTAATAATTAGCAAAACCCAGAAAACGATAGAGGCCTTTGAGGTCTCTGGGTTGTACCCAATTAACAATAGCTTTGTTGAGGGTAAGAATTGAGTAACCTGAAATACTTAATTCAGCCATTTCATAGACCCATATATAAAGTTTAGTTGATGTAGCCTAACACATATTTATGAATGCTTTTGTTTTTTACTAACACAATATATATTATATTATATTATATTATAATATATATATATATATATATATATATATATTTCAGTGATTTTCCTTAATACAAAATGCTAGCACATGTAACCTAAAGATGGCTCCTACATCCTGGCCACCACCCAAGATGATGAACACAAAGAAGAATTCTCAACGTATGGACTGACCAATCCAGCAGAAACGCAAATTCCTACACGCCCTGAGCCCGACCTGCGATATTTGATTGGACTATATATTTTGTCTACACCCTTTTCTTATCTAGAACTATAAAGTTTTCTGAACAATAAACTAAGACATAAGCCATGGCGTCTGTCATGGAGAAAGTTATAATTGACTCATCCGTTATTTACTTCTCGAAGTGCACACACATGACAATATAATTTGGAACAGCAGTCAGATCCCGAGAGACCGCTTGAGTCTCAGCCTCAACAGCTGGCACCCGTTACGTGAGGCATCAAAAGGGTGTGCCAAGTCTATTCCTTTTCGGACAAAGGAGGCTGCTCTCAAAGTAACCAGGGGTCGTTCGATAACGAGGATTTGATCACCCTTATTTTTTTGCACCATGGTAAGCATCATATACATTGTATGTGTTGTTTTGCTTGTGGCTCGAGAAACCCTTGGAGAAAGTTGGGCAGTCTCTAGTCTGGAGAGGTAGTAGTGCACCGGAGGCCTAACGGTGTGGCAATCACCTGCCGATGACTTAGAGAAGGACCCAGACCCCTAGGTGCTGGGTGTAGGTCATTAATGAGGATCTAACTGCTTGTGCTGCTGGAGGTTGCTACGGGGCTGCGAGAAGGAAGAAGAAGGAGGGGGGCTAGCTTGCCAGAGGGATATTTTGTTTGGAATTGGGAACAGAGATAAGGGAACCGGCGTTTTCCCCTGTGTTTGTATCACATCTATTGCCGTGTCTATAGACGGAGAAATAGGAACACATGGAGATGGGAAGTATAGTATCCATGCGTTGGACGTGGAACTGTATCCTCTTTACATGGCAAGGAGGGGGAGGGGCTCAGGTGGAGGATAGTGTTTGAATCAGCGTATTCCCCTGAGTATTAACTCATGCACTGCTGTGTAAAAAGCCGGCAACAGGGACGTATGAAGAATGGTATATACGAGGGGCGATCCAAAAGTAATGATAATCAATAATAAACACAATGAATATATTAAAAAAATATATCTATTTTTCTACATAGTCTCCTAATAAGTCTATACATTTAGTCCATCTCTTTTTTTCTAAATTTAGAATTCCCTTTTGAAAAATTTTCTTGATCTGGACCCTCAAAAAAATCCCCAACAGCAGTTATCACGTCGCTATTGTTGTCAAATTTCTTGCCCCGGAGGTGTTCCTTGATTCCTTGAGGCGAGGAAAGAGAAAGAAGTCACTGGGGGCTAGATCTGGCGAATGGGGTGTGTTCCACCAGTTCAAAGCCCGCTTCTTGAATGGTTGCCATGGCAACTGCAGCCTTGTGAGCCGGCGCGTTATCTTGGTAAAACAGCACTCCAGCCCGCAGTTTGCCGTGCCTTTTCTCCTTGATAGCCTCCGGCAATCTTCTTATTTGTTCTGCGCAGTAGGAACCCGTAATAGTGGCTCCCTTCTCCAAATAGTCCACCATAATAATTCTTTCAGCGTCCCAAAAACCGGACGCCATAACCTTCCCTGCTGAGCTTGACACTTTGAATTTCTTCGCCGTAGGTTCGTCGGCTCATTTCCATGTCATCGATTGTTGTTTAGTTTCAGGATCAAAGTGGTGGATCTAGGTCTCGTCCATGGTCAAAAAACGTGACAAAAAATTCTCCTTGTCTGCTTGGAACTTTTCGAGATTTGCTATTGAAATGTCAACTCGTTTCTTCTTTTGCTCGTCGGTTAACATTTTTGCCACCCAACCCGCAGAGACCTTTCTCATATGCAATTCTTTTGCAAGGATTCTTTGAATACTGCCATATGAGATCCCTGTGACCTCAGCTACTTGCCTGATAGTCACTCTTTGATCTGCCAATACAACTTTTTTCACGTTTTCTTCATTGAGGGACGTGGATGGGCGTCCTTCACGATGTTCATCTTCCGTCGATGTTCTTCCCAACTTAAATTCCTTGGCCCAGCATGCAACTGTGGAATATGGAGGAGAAGAGTCCCCCAATGTTTCCACCAAGTCGCGGTGTATGTCTTTGGTAGTCATTTTTTTCAAGCAGAGGTATTTGATGACAGCTCTGAGTTCATTTTTTTTCCATTTTGAAGTTCACTCCTCGGCAGTTCATATTCAAATTAATGTAGCTCCCGGGAATCGTGGCCTATTTAAGTATTTTTTTTTCCTGGACTAGTGGGTACCCAAGAGAGAAGAAAACATTTTATTTTAATTTCTGTGTGCAATAGAAATAACCGATTATCATTACTTTTGGATCGCCCCTCGTAGTATTCATATGTTGGACGTCGTAAGTGTGTCCTTATTACACAGCAGGGGAGGTGGGAAAAGGATTCAGATTGGAGTTGGCCAGTCCAATTACAGCACTATGTATACTCTGTTCAAGAAGAAATTATTTTTCCCTGCATGAGCTGAAGGATTGTAAGAAGTTGTGTACAGTTGTGGATATCTCTGGGAGACAAAATTGCAGCCCAGTACAATGGACGTAGGTAGTGTAAAGAATCTATGATGAGATTGGGGAGTTATCACTCCTTAGTTCAGTTTCAAAAATGTTCCTAACAGGATCATTCTAACAAAGGAAAGATGGGGAAGAAACAGGCAGCACAGCCCCCCCCTTCTCAAGCTGGAATGCACATTCCTCCGCAGATACATCCCCCACATCTGGAAGGTGGGGGTAGGCAGTTCCTCATGAGTTGCAGAGAAGAAAAAAACAAAACTGACCAAGAGTTAAATGTACATGTAATTGTACTAGGTTTTCTATCTTAAGAGCACGTTTTGATAATTAGGAGATTTTTGGGGATTCTTTTAGTCTAGTGAGAATATTGAGAGTTTACAAGCACAAAATTTGTTAATTTGAATCCCTTGTCCTTCATAGGAATCATGCATAAATGTATGCGTTTATAGAATAGTAGCCTATAGCAGAGCGCATCTATCTATATATATAATTGCCTTATTCTGTCTGTCTGTCTGTCTGTCATGCTTCAAAATTGTGTCCTTCCGGTGACATTGTGTCCTTACGGTGACACAAAGCTGATTGGCCGCTGGGCTCGCCATGGCCCCGCCCCCCCACACCGATTGGCCGCTCGCCCAGGCTGCGCCCCCACACGGATTGGCCAGCCGCTCACCCAGGCTCCGCCCCCCCACAGATTGGCCTCTCGCCCCGGCACCCTGCAGGCATTGGCAACTCGGCCACGCCACGCCCCGCCCCCCTCACGCAATGGACGTTAGCTCTGCCCCCCCCCGCGCATTCCCCGAACTGACACGGGCTCCCAGGTGAGTACTGTACAACCCCCCCCCCCCAACGGGAGCCCACATCAGCGTACGCCGCCAACCCAGCCGACACTTACCCTCGCATTGCTGGCCTTGCCGCCGTATGCTGGTGTGGGCTCCCATGCGAGTGGGGGACGTGATGCGCTGGTAACCATCCTAGCATAGTTACCAGCACATCAAGGTCCTGCAGCGGTGGAAGATCCACACGCACACACATAACAGCACACACACATACACATACACACACATCAGATCACACTCACTCTCACAAACACCTCACACACACATCGCATCCACACACTCACAGCATCCGGCGATATCGCTTGCTTCTCGGCCTCGATACTGTGCTGTTGTGACCTTCCAGGACCTGCCGGAGGATCACATGGCCAGAAGCATGTGGTATCTCCGGATGTTGTGAGTATGAGCGCGTATGTGCAATATAGTCAATGTGTGTGTGTGTGAGTGTATGCGATCGTGTGTGTGTCGGTGTGTGTGAGTGTATGCGATCGGGTGTGTGTCGGTGTGTGTGAGTGTATGCGATCGGGTGTGTGTGGGTGTGTGTGAGTGTATGCGATCGGATCTGTGAGTGTCGGCAGAGGAGCATGGCGTGCTGGAGGAGGCTGGGAGGAGAGAGGCTGATCCTGGGGAAGGCTGGGATGGGGAGGCTGAGGCTGGGGACAGAGAGGCTGATGCTGGGATGAGAGAGGCTGATGCTGGGATGAGAGAGGCTGATGCTGGGGACAGAGAGGCTGATGCTGGGGACAGAGAGGCTGATGCTGGGGACAGAGAGGCTGATGCTGGGGACAGAGAGGCTGATGCTGGGGACAGAGAGGCTGATGCTGGGATGAGAGAGGCTGATCCTGGGGAAGGCTGGGATGGAGAGGCTGATGCTGGGGACAGAGAGGCTGATGCTGGGGACAGAGGCTGATGCTGGGGACAGAGAGGCTGATGCTGGGGACAGAGAGGCTGATGCTGGGGACAGAGAGGCTGATGCTGGG
This sequence comes from Anomaloglossus baeobatrachus, assembly GCF_048569485.1. NCBI lineage: Eukaryota > Metazoa > Chordata > Amphibia > Anura > Aromobatidae > Anomaloglossus > Anomaloglossus baeobatrachus. Next base: position 705,329,332 of record NC_134355.1, on the reverse strand, counting down.
GACAGAGAGGCTGATGCTGGGATGAGAGAGGCTGATGCTGGGATGAGAGAGGCTGATGCTGGGGACAGAGAGGCTGATGCTGGGGACAGAGAGGCTGATGCTGGGGACAGAGAGGCTGATGCTGGGGACAGAGAGGCTGATGCTGGGATGAGAGAGGCTGATCCTGGGGAAGGCTGGGATGGAGAGGCTGATGCTGGGGACAGAGAGGCTGATGCTGGGGACAGAGGCTGATGCTGGGGACAGAGAGGCTGATGCTGGGGACAGAGAGGCTGATGCTGGGGACAGAGAGGCTGATGCTGGGGACAGAGAGGCTGATCCTGGGGAAGGCTGGGATGGAGAGGCTGATGCTGGGGACAGAGAGGCTGATGCTGGGGACTGAGAGGCTGATGCTGGGGACAGAGAGGCTGATGCTGGGGACAGAGAGGCTGATCCTGGGGAAGGCTGGGATGGAGAGGCTGATGCTGGGGACAGAGAGGCTGATGCTGGGGACAGAGAGGCTGATGCTGGGGACAGAGAGGCTGATGCTGGGGACAGAGAGGCTGATGCTGGGGACAGAGAGGCTGATGCTGGGGACAGAGAGGCTGATGCTGAGGACAGAGAGGCTGATGCTGGGGACAGAGATGCTGATGCTGGGGACAGAGATGCTGATGCTGGGGACAGAGAGGCTGATGCTGGGGACAGAGAGGCTGATGCTTGGGACAGAGAGGCTGATGCTTGGGACAGAGAGGCTGATGCTGGGGACAGAGAGGCTGATGCTGGGGACAGAGAGGCTGATGCTGGGGACAAAGAGGCTGATGCTGGGGACAGAGAGGCTGATGCTGGGGACAGAGAGGCTGATGCTGGGGACAGAGAGGCTGATGCTGGGGACAGAGAGGCTGATGCTGCGGGGAGAGAGGCTGATGCTGGGAGGAGAGAGGCATGGCGGATGCAGCACGTTTGGGAGTGCGCAGCATGGGAGATGGAGCACGATGGGGTGTGCGCAGCATAGGGGATGGAGCACGATGGGGAGTGCGCTGCATGGGGGATGGAGCACGATAGGGAGTGCGGAGTATGGCGGATGGAGCATGTTTTGGAGTGCGCATCATGGCGGATGGAGCACGTTTGAGAGTGCGCAGTATGGCGGATGGAGCACGTTTGGGAGTGCGCAGCATGGGAGATGGAGCACGATCAGGAGTGCGCAGCATGGCGGATGGAGCACGTTTGGGAGTGCGCAGCATGGGGGATGGAGCACGATGGGGAGTGCACTGCATGGCGGATGGAGCATGATGGGGAGTGCGGAGTATGGCGGATGGAGCACGTTTGGGAGTGCGCAGCATGGCGGATGGAGCACGTTTCGGAGTGCGCAGCATGGCGGATGGAGCACGTTTGGGAGTGCGCAGCATGGCGGATGGAGCACGTTTGGGAGTGCGCAGCATGGCGGATGGAGCACGTTTGGGAGTGCGCAGCATGGGGGATGGAGCACGATGGGGAGTGCGCAGCATGGCGGATGGAGCACGTTTGGGAGTGCGCAGCATGGGGGATGGAGCACGATGGGGAGTGCGCTGCATGGCGGATGGAGCACGTTTACGAGTGCGCAGGATGGGAGATGGAGCACGATGGGGGGTGCGCAGCATAGGGGATGGAGCACGATGGGGAGTGCGCTGCATAGGGGATGGAGCACGATGGGAAGTGCACACCTCCCCCCAACACACACAGGCGCGCGCACTGCACAACACACCACACACACACACACTGGGAACCACAAACAACTGCCCTACACAGACACCCACACACAGACAACGCTGCACACACAAATATACGCACATACCGCACAACACACACATTGCACAAAACATACCTCCCCCCAAAACACACCACACACACACAAACCGCGAAACACACACACAACGCTACAGACACACAGCGCTCCACAAACAACGCAACACACAAACAACACCGCTCTCACCCCCCGCCACACCCAGACAACACCCAGAACATGTACAGCCCCTACACAAACACTTGGTAACTACACACAACAACATATATATATATATATATATATATATATATATATATATATATATATATATATATATATATATATATATATAAAACAAAAATCATACATGAACTACACAATACGTAAATTCTAGAATACCCGATGCGTAGAATCGGGCCACCTTCTAGTAAATGTATAATAATGTAGACACTCCCCGTATACACCCAGCTTAGCCAGGCCCCTCTCAATGGTTCTTTGTCCAAAGTTCTCAACCCATCCCCTTTAAACTTTTTTTTTTTTCCTTTTTGGGGGTGGGGGGTAATTCTGGCATAAACACCATAAACGTCTCAAACAATTGAATAAGTATAGAATAGTATATTTGCTTACTCAGCTATCCAATAAATGCAAGTCAGATATAAATAAGCGAAAATCTTGAAGAAGTGGTAAATAGAAAGATGTAACTGCCCACATAAAACAATTGGTATTTTAGAAGTCCAGCAGCATTATATCTTAAAATAGAATAGAGGCAGATAAAGACATATCTTTGTACTGTGTTAGCTAATCTAATAATCTTAAAAGACTTACCCCAATAATGTTAGAAGGTATTATATCCATTTGTAAAAAAAAAAAAAAAAAATATATATATATAATGCATCCAGCGGAAATGTGTATTGTGGAGAGTAGAGGTTTCAAGACTATGTTTTCATTAAAACAGAATATGAGGGTTTTTTTCCTTCTGTTCTGGCTCCTACTAAAAGGTAAGGATGGAATGTGGCCTTTCCAAATGGTGAAGTAAGTTCTGTTTAACCCTTAGGGTTCAGGATTTTACATTTTAGTATCCTGCTAATACCTGAATAATTAAATTAACTTTGCAGGGAAAATTAAATTTCTTGAAATATGCAAATTATTTTTTTTTGTTTTTATGGTTATATTTTTGTGTTTTTGCATACAGACGGCCAGTATTTTATTGATTGGTTTTCCTTTCTTTTATAGATACAGTATATACAAACCGTGTTATCTATCGTAAGGTTTCAAAATTCCCCAGCAATGTATATTGTTGATATAGGTTATATACAATGTTTGTTTTAATTTGGGTTTTATAGTAAATTATTGCCTGCTGTCTTATTTTTTCTTTTAGGTAATACCAGCATAAAAACTCTGAATTTTTCCAAATTGGTAAATAAAAACACAAACACAAAAAAGGGGGGAAGAAGTTATTTATTATATTCTCCAACAGTAGAGGGCGCAGCAGACATATTAGATAGGCTTTAAAGCTGGCCTTTCTCTTGCAACAGTTATGTTTACTGGACTACTATGAAACATGTCTGTTATAAGAATGATTTAATGCATATTTTTTAGTTTTTGTTTTTATAGATGGAACAAGATGTTGGTCAATTCTACGCTGGATATGCTACGGTTTACACAACATGAGATAACCTAAATTTGAACCACTCCCTCCCCTCCTATCCGTACAGGAGGCAGTGACGTATTAATTCCCTCTCTAGATGGGTATAACAGAAGTGGGTAAGATGGTCAAATGTGTATGTAGGTTGTAGATCTTTCCTGTTATCAAATAAGCTAAGTATGCTGAAGATAAAGTCTAGATATGAGCTCATGGAATCGGATGGAGATCCCCACACAGGTGCAGCTGACCAAGAAGCAGCGAACGGGCCTAGAGTTGAGGAGTCCTTCACCAATGCAGACGGACCATACCTTGGTGGCACCTGTCACGTCAGTGACTTCTGTCACTCCTTGTGTTCTTAAATCCCTACAGGAAAAAATGGTTCAACAAGGAATGGAGTGTGAGACGCAGGGAGCCCGTTGACTGAGGAAGGTCTGTGGATGAAGGGCGGTAAGCTTTCTCTTCCATGAGATCTCTTCTCATTGATGGCCGAGGTAACATGGACTAAAATCTGTGTAAGACGGATATCAGTGTGTGCTTTGGTGACGCCAGGGTTCAGTACCCAGGTGCGCAAACTCACCCAGTCTTGTAAAACATGTCCTTAAAACAATGTGAGCAAAACTGTAAAGAGTCCGCAGAAACACCCTGCACCTGCTCTACCCATGTTAGAGACTGCAAACTGATTATAGATGTATATCATGAGCACGTTGTATGCAAGTTTGTGCGTGTTGTGTAGTTTTCTTTCCAGGTTTGGTCAGAGGCATTCCAGTGCAGAAAACAATGTTATTGCTGAAAAACACATGATGAAGGTGGTATGTAAAAAATGGATTTAAAAAAAAGTGTATATTTTATAGAAAAGTGGAAACTGGGAAATTGTCAACCAAATGTATGTTTTGTTTTCTTTTCGTAATAAACAAGTCTATGTAAGATATTTTTTGGTTTGGCACAGGCATGTACAATTTTTATATGATTTACTAAATAGTGTAATAAACAGGTGTAATTTCTAATTCCAGATCCTAAATCAGAGTTGGTAGCATATGGTCTTCAGTCAGGGGACTGATTGATCATAAAGGGAAAAGCAAGAAAGAGCCATGAGTCAAGACTAGATGAGCTGATCCAGCTTCTCCCAACCACAGAAATTTCGATGAAGATCGAAGGCAGGACAACATGGATTCACGCCTCGCATTGCAGAAGGGTCGATTCACCGGAGCTGTACGGAGCATCTTGCTTGTATTTAATCTTTTTAAAAAGACTGTATTTATCCTTTTCAAAAGACCTGTACAGTCAGAGACCACCATTGCCAAAACAGTTAGAAGAGAGGACTTAGAGAACCTTGAGACATGGGAAAGTCCAACTACAAAAAGGGTGAGGACTCGCCTAGGAGTCCTTGGTCTCAAACCGGTGAAGAAAACCCCTTTCCCCTCTCCACCCATGCCTCAACGTTCAGTCAGGCAGGTTTTCCCAACAGATCTTTCTCCCTCTCTTCCTAAGGGAACACAGTAGCCTTAGTATTTGGAAATGGCAGAATTAAGTCTTTAGGGGGGACTGTTGAGGGTAAGAATTGAGTAACCTGAAATACTTAATTCAGCCATTTCATAGACCCAAATATATAGTTTAGTTGATGTAGCCTAACACATATTTATGAATGCTTTTGTTTTTTACTAACACATATATAAATATTCAGTGATTTTCCTTAATACAAAATGCTAGCACATGTAAACTAAAGATGGCTCCTACATCCTGGCCACCACCCAAGATGATGAACACAAAGAAGAATTCTCAACGTATGGACTGACCAATCCAGCACAGATGCAAATTCCTACACGCCCTGAGCCCGACCTGCGATATTTAATTGTACTATATATTTTGTCTACACCCTTTTCTTATCTAGAACTATAAAGTTTTCTGAACAATAAACTAAGACAGAAGCCATGGCGTCTGTCATGGAGATAGTTATAACTGACTCGTAGTCCATTATTTACTTCTCGAAGTGCACACACATGACAATATAATTTGGAACAGCAGTCAGATCCCGAGAGACCGCTTGAGTCTCATCCTCAACAGCTTGTACCTTTCTGGGATCCATACGAAACCCCTGGGCCGAGAGAATAAATCCTAGAAAAGAAAGTTCTTGAACACAAAAGGTACATTTCTCGGGTTTCACAAACAGAGAATTCTCCTGCAATCTAGTAAGTACAGCACGGATTTGATCAATGTGGGACTCTTTTGTCGGAATGAATAAAATCAGAAGATCATCCAAATACACAACTGCAATACAACCAATGAAATCAGAAAATACGTCATTCATGAAATTCTGAAATATAGCAGGAGCGTTTGTGAGACCGAAGGGCATGACTAGGTTGTCAAACAAGCCCTCAGAGGTGAGAAATGCTGGTTTCCACTCATTCCCCTCCAGAATGTGAACGAGGTTATAGGCTCCCCTGAGGTCCAGCTTGGAGAACCACTTTGCTCCAGATAACTGATCATAGAGATCTGGGATGAGTGGAAGGGGATAGGCATTTCTGACCGTAATTTGATTGAGTTCCCGAAAATCGATGCATGGGCGTAAGCCACCATCTTTTTTTTTAACAAAAAAAGAACCCCGCAGCCACAAGTGAGACAGAGGGCTGGATGTGACCCTTACGTAAACTATCGGAGATGTAATTTTTCATGGCAGCGCGTTCCGGGCCAGAAAGATTGTACAAATGGGCCTTGGGCAATTTAGCACCCGGAATCAGATTGATGGTACAATCGTAAGAGCGATGTGGTGGCAAAACCTCAGCCTCTTTTTTGAAAAACACGTCTCCAAAATCTTTTAGTTACTCTGGAATATCCTCCAGATTAGTGGAAGACACTTGAACAGTAGAAAGACAGCCAGATGCATAGTTAGGACCCATTTAACAATATCACGAGATTCCCTGTCAATAACAGGGTTATGCATCTGCAACCAGGGGAATCCCAACACCTTCCCAGCCGGGAGGTTGTCCATGATGTGACATGAGATGAAAGGAACCCACTGAGGAGAAATTTCTCAAACACAAATTTAACCACATTCTGTGACAACGGTGTCTTATCAATGGCAATGATATGAATAGTAGTCTCTAGCCTAACTTTCCCTATCTTAGCTTCAGACACCAGACTAAGAGGCAATGAAATTCATGGAGGATCTGTGGCACCTCTGAGGCTTCAGTCGCCACAGAGGAACTGCATCTCAGCCAGAGGTGTGGTGACACATCCTGAGTAAGGAAGACGTCATCCACTGGTATGCACACAAAACACACAACACTCTCAATTAGCAGCTCCCCACTAGATCAGGGTTAGGGTTTGGTTCCACTAAAGCTATATGTAGCCACAACTGCTGATGGTACCTCCCTCCCCCTAATTCGACCGAGGATGGGGGTGGAGTCTAGTTAGTGAGAGCACACTGTGGTGAGTCAATCGGAAAGAGTAGTGGAGGAGTGAAGACCTGTGGTCTGGAGCTGGTGCAGCTCGGCCCAGGCACAAGACAGAAGGGGTCTTAAAGTCGACGGGAAAGTGCGCCATACACCCATGGTCTCGTTCTACATACGATATATTGGAGGGGAGCCATCGAGCTGGCTTCCAGCCCAGAAAATGTTCCGTGGCGACGGCGAAGTGGGATTCCGTCATGTCAAAGCCAAGTTCCTGACCGATATGACTCCAATGGGCAACCGATTTGCCATTGCTGCAACAAAGCGGGGCACTATGCCCAAGGCTGTCCATTGAGCGGGCAGAATAATCTGGGACCAGGAGTCAGCCCTCAGAAAGAACACAAGAAGTAATGAGTAAGCTCAAAAGAAATGTGAATAGTTAACCGGTTAGAAAGTGTTAATTACTTTACTGATAATGCTTTTCGTGTGTACTTGAAAATGGACAACTGGGTCACTGGACTATGTGTGGCCAGGACTGCCTTTGTAAATAGTTGCACTGATTACAGTGCCCTCTAGCATAATTCATGGACAACAGGAGTTAAAACCAGTCTGGCGTGCTGAAGTAATGAAGCGTGGTTAGGAACACTCTGTCGCACGCCCAAAGCCTACGTTGGGGGTTTGTTTGTGGCAGGTCCCCCACATTGTTCTATTTGTTACTGCTAATGTTGCACATATCAGGAGCGGTGAAAGGAACTTTGACATCATGGGCTCCTTAAAAAAGTTAATCATGTTAAAGTGATGTTTTAAACTGCAGAAGTTTTATATTATATTGCAAAAAGTTTATCATGTTGGTAACGTTCAAAAGATGATGCCCCCCATAAAGGGAAGAAAATGTTAGATCTGTTTTTAGCATTCAATTATTTGCATGCCATAACACCACTGTATTTTTTTTTTTCTGTTCCAGCCTGAGGACGTGCTGGGATTTGCTCTGGGGGAGTGTGGCACCTCTGAGGCTTCAGTCGCCACAGAGGTACTGCATCTCAGCCAGAGGTGTGGTGCCCCATCCTAGGTAAGGGAATAAAATGTGACATTTTGGAAAACCTGTCAACTACAACAAAAATAACCGTATTACCAGCAGAAAGAGGAGGATCCGTAATAAAATGCACGGAAATATCCGTCCAAGGTCTGCTAGGTACACATATTGGCAGCAGATGACCGGACTGATGAGAGTGCGGTGACTTATAATGTGCACAGGTGGTACAAGCAGACACATAGGAGACCACATCCCTCCTGATATTGGGCCACCAGAAACAATGTGACAGGTAATCCAGGTGCCCTTCACTCCAGGGTGACCAACCAGGACAGAATCAAGATGCTCTCCCAGAACCTTAAGGTGAAGGTTCAGGGGAACAAATGACCTATTAACTGGAACCCCAGATAGTGCCTCATTCTGAGCCTCAGCAATCTCAGACTTGACCTCTGTACTGAGTGCCAACACCAAACTTTTCGCAGGATGGGCACAGGTTCCTTATAAGTTTCCCCACCTTGAAAACTCCTGGAGAAAGCATCAGCCTTATTGTTTCTAGAACCTGGATGGTAGGTAACAAAAAATTAAACCTGTTAAAGAACAATGATCACTGAGCTTGTCTCGGAGAAAGGCACTTTGCTGACTTGAAATACAGGACATTTTTATGGTCCGTAATTACAGTGACAGGATGAATAGCTCCATCCAAATAGTGTCTCCATTCCTCACATGCCATTTTGATGGTGAGTAATTCCCTATTACCAATGTCATAATTACGTTCGGCTGGTGATAACGTTTTAGAAAAGAAGGCACATGGACGAAGTTCACCAACTAACAGACCCTGAAACAAAACAGCCCCCCACCTTTACCTCATTAGTGTCAACCTCTACAGTGAAGGGAAGTGACATCAGACTGTATAAGTACAGGTTTAAGGCAGTCAAAGGCGTGTAAAGCACTCTCAAACCAGTCAGAAAAGTCAATATCTTTCTTCGTCGTGTCAGGTTAGGGTTAGAGGTCTCGCTATGGCACAACTTTCTGTAATAATTAGCAAAACCCAAGAACCCTTACAGCACCTTGAGATTTTCAGATTTTCAGGGCAGTCCCATTTTAGAATAGCCTGCAGCTTGGAGGGATCCATCCTAAAACCAGAGGCGGAAATAATCTAACCCAGAAATGGCAGTTCATGAACCGCAAATATATATTTCTCTAATTTAGCACACAACATGTTTGCCCTCAGTATCTGCAAAACCTGTTTAACATGTTCCATGTGTGACCTAAAGTCTAGAGAATAAATGAGAATGTCATCCAAGTATATAATAAAAAATTTTCCCAACATCATTTACAGTGTTGAAATACCGCGGATGCATTGGTTAAACCAAATGGCATCATACTTTTCAAAGTGACCCTCAGATGTATTAACTGCCATTTTCCACGCATCCTCCTGTTTGACCCAAATCAGATTATAGGCTCCCCTGAGGTCGTGTTTGGAGAACCATTTAGCACTGGAAATCTGGTTAAATAGGTCTGGAATCAGAGGCATAGGATACGGATCACAAACCGTAATTTGGTTGCGCTCCAGGAAATCCAGACACGATCGTAGTCCACCATCTTTCTTTTTTTTATAAAAAAAAATCCTGCAGCTACGATGAATGAAGATGGCCTAAATGTAACTGTCACGATCGGGGGGTAACAAGCGGGAGTCACACCCCTCCTTTATACCTCCCGACCGACAGTCAGAGCACGTGACGCGCTCTCTAGCGCCCCTCTTATAGTCAGGCCAATTATGGAATTGCCCGACAATAAGCAAGGAGGCCGCTATTCTACTGTGCTGATGCTTGAAGGGCTCCCGGTGACAGTAGGGTATATATTCCCCCGACCTCCGCGGACGGAATATATAAAAACCTCCCCAAATCTCACTGATGATCTTTGGCACAAACTTGCTGCCACCAACCGATTTACGGTAACTATTAACAGAGCACACAGACATGGGATTCAAGATCGAGATAACAGAACAGCCCAAGATTAATTATATAATTTAATCGGCCTAAGCCACACTAGAAACTACAATATATACAATAGGGAATCTACAGAATATACAGTTAGGTCAGACTACATTTACAGGCAAGGTATGGATTACAAACAAGCATACAATTCAAGCAGTTACCTTGTGCGTCTGGCCACAGGGGGGTGCTGTTAGACCAGGTTTCCAGGAACTTTCCCACAGGTGTATCCACACGTGACCCCCAGCAAAAGAACAAGCCAAAATGTCTGAACTGTGGTTATCAACCTGGCTGAATCCCTGTCCCCTCCTACCTTCATGACCTCAGAGGGAAGCACTGCCACTCCCCTGGCTAGAGTCCAACATAATATCCCAAAAGGGACTATTACCGGCAACTCCGGATTGGGAGGTCCGATCGGGACGGTTCTGGTGTCATCAGATCCGCCCGGGTCCCCTCTGCATTTTGAGTCCAAGCACGACTCATCTACTGGACTCCTATTAGCAGTTCTCTATATCTCGCTGCCCCAGGGCGCAACTTAGACTTCGAGGATATCCAGAGATGCGGCTCAAAGTCCTGATACTAACGATGTAGGGGGTGTATGGCTGAGACGCACGGTAATATCATAACTGTGTATGATATTACGGAGCCAGCAATATGCTCTCCTGCTGTGACTAGCTTCCTTTTGGTTTTTCTAAGTCCCTGTCCACTCTCTTTGATGAATGGACACAACCCCCCAGGGGGTCTTCCTCTCCCTTTGTTGTAAAGGCCTGACAGGACACCTAATCTCCATATCATAGGAGATTGCTTTTGGATGTGTACTGGGATTTGACACCTTTCCAGATGTTGGGCATCTGAGAAGGATCTCGGTGTGTGAAGGGAGAAGGGTGGGGGTGCCACCAGGGAGTGATGACAGAAATTATGACTGGACATCATAATTCCTCTTCATATCCCAGGATTTACCTCACACCTCCCCCTTTTGAGGACGCTAGGGGGCAGCACACTCCGGTATTCCCCCAGGCGCCCGTCCGCGACCACTCCTTGAAGGGACAGCCCGTCTGCGTTACCATGGTCACGGCCATGGTCTTCTTGTGGCGAATGGTGAAGTTGTACTGCTGGAGCGCAAGGCTCCACCACAACAACCTCCCATTTGTCCTGGAGACGGTGTGTAACCAGCTGAGGGGGTTGTGGTCCGTCTCCACGATGAAGCGGCGCCCATGCAGATAGGGTTGCAGACACTGCAGAGCCCACACTATGGCTAGGCATTCCTTTTCCATCGTGGAGTAGGCCACCTCCCTCGGCAACAGCTTCCTGCTCAGATACAAGACTGGGTGCTCCTGGCTCGCAGAGTCCACCTGGCTGAGCACTGCACCGAGGCCGAAGTCACTGGAGTCGGTTTGTACTACAAACGGCCGCGCAAAGTTGGCTGCCTGTAGTACTGGTGGGCTGGCCAGGGCACCCTTTAGGGCCCGGAAGGCTGTCTCGCAGTCCACTGTCCAATCGACTGCAGAGGGCAGCTTCTTCTTGGTGAGGTCCGTCAGGGGCTTCGCCAGGCTACTATAGTGTGGAACAAACCTCCTATAGTACCCGGCGGTCCCCAAGAAGGACATCACCTGCTTCTTGGTCCTGGGGGTGGGCCAGGACGTGATTGTGACGGGGGTGTACAACAGAGCAAAGGATGGACGAGGCCGAGGGACGATCCAACAGGTTTATTAACAGGAATGCAAGAACAGCACACGATAAGTCCACGTAAAACAGATTCGGGGGCCCTTCCCGACAATCCTCGGACCGGATTACAAAGCAATCGTCCTTACAGTAGTCCAAAGAGTTCCACACAATCCCACGGGCCGCCACACAGGCCTAGCTCCGTCCGTGTCCACAGCCACACAGGCTGGAGCTCCTGCTCCCTTCAAGTTTCAGCTCACTCTGCCTGAATCTCCCAGGTAAGTAGAGTTTACACTAGTTGGACTCTAGGCCCACCTCCCCCTACTCCCAGGGATGGAAGTGCCTCAAGAGGATATAACCTTGCATTTTAGGGGGGTGATTACCTACAACAATAGAAATGTACACAGAAGTAGTTCAAATAAGACAATGCACCCAGCTTGAAATAGGAATCTGTACAGCATATACAGTGAGAGGGTAAATTACATCTTCACAATCCCTCCCCCTCCCAACTTGTGTACGTACTAGGGACCTCTACAGGTCACTGGTTAAGTACACACAGGCAGAGCGTTACTTACATGTGGCTTCATGCAGCCACGAATTGGCATCGTAGCTCTCCCACATCATTGCCCAGGAGAACAGCTGCAGGCAGACCACCCATCACCCCAACCACACATCGCCTGACCCCAAAACCAAAGCTCAGATCCACAGTGGCTGTGGGAATAGTCCTCCATTGTCCACCAGCCAGTTCAATGACAATCCCAGGTCCTCTATGGATTGCCTCAGGCCGAACCACTCGGGGATCAGCCAGTGTGAGGAAAGCACCCGAGTCACAAAATCCAACAAGTCTCTGTCCATCCAGCACAACCTCCTGCAAGTGCTTACCTCGATGAGCAGAAGTCGTCATAACTGCAGGTCGCACCCCGTAAACTCCTGGTGGTGCAACATGGGCTGAGTCACTAGGCCAGTCCTCACATAGCGGTGCCACATCTTCCTCCATGGCGCTGGGCTGTAAATAATTAACAATCCGATTGGGCGCAGGATCAGTCCTCATTTGAACAGCTGGGCAGGAGACTTGCCGATGCCCTGGCTGTCCACATTGATAGCATCTGAGCTGGGTCTCCCTCCATCCAAGGCGTCCTCTTGGGTAAGGGGTAGGGGAACTTGGAGGCCGGCTCCCACCTGAAGGTGCTGTAGGGGTTTGAGGATGATTCCTCCATGGCCTGGCTGGGCATGAGGCCTGCAAATGCCCGGGATGCCTACAAACATAACACCTGCGCTCTGTTACTTCCTCTCCCCGGCGTATTCCAGAAAGTGCAGTAGAAGCAACTGGAGGCACATTAACACGGGTATCAACATGTGGTGGCTTAGAGGAACGGGGAACAATGGGGACAGAATAACTGGGGGCATCCGGTGTTGTGGAGCTGTTAGGCGTCTCTCCATCCTCCAACAGAACCCTCCACTGAGGCTTGATGGTGAGCACCTCATCAGCTAGAGCAGCAGCTTCCTCCACTGTCGCTGGTTTTCTCTCACGCACCCATTCCCGGATCTCAGCGGGGCACTTGAAGTAAAACTGCTCTTTTAGGAGGACCTGGAGGACGGTCTCCAAGGTTAAGGCCTCCTCTGCCTCCAACCAACGATGCCACAGATGTTTGAGTTTGTGGGCATACATCTTGAAGGACACTTCCTCATCACATGCTAGAGTACGGAACTGAGTCCTGTAAGTGTCTGGCGTTACAGCATAATGTTCTAGAATAGTCTGTTTAATATCCGCATACTCACAGTTCCACCGATGGTCCATAGCTCTATAGGCTGCAGCAGCTCCACCCTCTAAGAGCCCAACCAGATGCCGGACGCGCTCCCTTTCTGGGACTTCCATTAATCGACACTGATGCTCAAAGTCCTGGAAGAAGCCCTCAATGTCACCAGCAGCCTCATTAAACTGCTTGAAGTCTTTGCGGGACACTCTGGGAAGTTCCCTCATGATGGGTGCTGGGGTTACAGTCTGTCTGGAACCTCTCGCGGCTTCCACAGCGAGCTGCTTATCCAGCAATGCCATCTCCTCCATCCTGCGCTCCTTCTCTTCAGCTCCACGCATGGCCTCCCTCTTATCTTCTATGGTGGCCTCATCTCCAAGCAGTGCCATCTTTTCCTTGTACCACACAACCCATTGACTTTTTTGGGTATTCACCTCCGGCTCCCGTCTTTGCTCCCCTTGCTGTGGAAATTGTTCCTCGGTGCCATCTTGCAGGCAAGCGTGTTCCAATGCCTCAATTAGTTGCTCCTTAGAGAGTCCTTTGTAGCCGACACCTAATTCACGGGCCTTTGTTTGTAGACTCGCCACAGTCCAGTTCCTGTATCCTGAGGTTCTGGTTTCAGACGTCGATTGGCTGTTGTCCTCCATTTCTTCTGCTCTGATCCCGCCGCTGCCAACCAGTTTGTGACGGGGGTGTACAACAGAGCAAAGGATGGACGAGGCCGAGGGACGATCCAACAGGTTTATTAACAGGAATGCAAGAACAGCACACGATAAGTCCACGTAAAACAGATTCGGGGGCCCTTCCCGACAATCCTCGGACCGGATTACAAAGCAATCGTCCTTACAGTAGTCCAAAGAGTTCCACACAATCCCACGGGCCGCCACACAGGCCTAGCTCCGTCCGTGTCCACAGCCACACAGGCTGGAGCTCCTGCTCCCTTCAAGTTTCAGCTCACTCTGCCTGAATCTCCCAGGTAAGCAGAGTTTACACTAGTTGGACTCTAGGCCCACCTCCCCCTACTCCCAGGGATGGAAGTGCCTCAAGAGGATATAACCTTGCATTTTAGGGGGGTGATTACCTACAACAATAGAAATGTACACAGAAGTAGTTCAAATAAGACAATGCACCCAGCTTGAAATAGGAATCTGTACAGCATATACAGTGAGAGGGTAAATTACATCTTCACAGTGATGGCCTCCACTTTCTCAGGCTCTGGCTTCAGAGCTCCCCCACCTACCCGGTGACCCAGGTACTGGACCTCGCTCATGGCCAGCTGACACTTCCCCGGCTTAATGGTCAAACCTGCCTGGTGGATCCGCCTGAGCACCTGTGCTAGATGCTCTAGGTGATCCTCCCAGGTGGAACTGAAGATGGCAATGACATCCAGGTACGCGGCCGCGTACCCTTCAAGTCCCTTGAGCAGGGTGTTGACTATCCGCTGGAAAGTGGCAGGGGCATTCCTCATTCCGAAGGGCATCACCGTGGACTCGTACAATCCACATGGGGTAATAAAGGCAGAGCGTTCCCTGGCCTCGCGAGCCAGGGGGATCTGCCAATATCCCCAACTCAGATCCATGATGGTCAGGTACTGGGCCCTGGTCAACTGATCGAGCAGGTCATCGATCCGTGGCATTGGGTACGCATCGGAGACCGTGACAGCATTGAGCCCCCTGTAGTCCACGCAGAACCGAGTGGTTCAGTCCTTCTTAGGGATGACGACTACAGGCGAGGCCCAAGCGCTGTTGGATGCCTGGATCACATCACCCACAGCTTCAGCATCTCGTCAATCTCCTGACGCATGTGCTGCTGCACCTCCAGGGAGACCCGATATGCTGAACGCCAGATCGGGGGATGATCCCCAGTGTCCACGTGATGGACGGCCAACTCAGTCCTTCGGGGCTGGTTGGTAAACAACCCCCGGAAGGGGTGTAGGTGGCCCACAGCTGTGACCATTGGTCCTCCAAAAGCTGGTGGCCAACCTCCACATCCTCAATGGATCCACCTGCCCTAACCTGGGCTAGCATATCCAAGAGGGTTTCCGCCTCTCCCTACTCGGGCAGGTTGCACAAGGGGAGCGCACATGCCTCCCCTCATGATGTGCCTTCATCATATTCACATGGAAGGGCTTCCACCTTCCACGGGCAGGGTCCAGGGTGACCAGGTACGTTACAGGGTTGACCTGCTGGTACACGAGGTATGGGCCTTCCCAGGCTGCCTGAAGCTTGTCCTGTGGTACGGGGACCAGTACCCACACCTTTTGACCCACTTGGTAGGTCCTCTCACAAGCATTCTGGTCGTACCAACGCTTCTGATCGTCCTGGGCTTGAGCCATATTGTCGTGCACCAGCTGCGTCAAGGCCTGCATTTTGTCCCGGAAGCGCATGACATACTCGATAACCGACACTCCAGGGGTGGCCAAATCCCCTTCCCAAACCTCTTTCACCAGAGCTAGGGGGCCTCGCACACGTCGCCCATACAGTAGCTCAAAAGGTGAGAACCCCGTTGAGGCCTGTGGAACCTCCCGGTAAGCAAATAACAGGTGTGGGAGATACCGCTCCCAATCATGCCCATGGGAGTCGACCAACATCTTAAGCATCTGCTTTAAGGTGCCATTGAACCGCTCGCACAGGCCATTAGTCTGTGGATGGTACGGGCTGGCCACCAGATGTTGCACCTCGACTTGCTTACAGAGAGCCTCCATCAGCTGTGACATGAATTGGGTCCCCCAGTTAGTGAGCATTTCCTGGGGAAAACCCACTCAGGAGAAAATCTCCAGCAATGCGGTGGCCACCTTGTCAGCCCGAATGGACGACAAGGCCACTGCTTCCGGGTACCTGGTGGCATAATCTACTACCATCAGTATGAAGCGTTTCCCGGAGCTGGTGAGGATGGCCAGCGGGCTGACCAGATCCACAGCCACCCTCCTGAAAGGCTCATCGATGATGGACAAAGATACCAGTGGGGCTTTGGGGAGTGGCCCCGCCTTCCCCACTCTATGACAGGTGCCACACGATCGGCAGTAGGCAGCCACATCGGCCCCCATTTTTTGGCCAGTAGAAATGCTGGGTTAACCTGGCCTTGGTCTTAGCGATCCCTAGGTGTCCAGCCATCGGAATCTCATGTGCAATCCGCAACAACTCCGTCCGGAACGGATAGGGTACCACCAACTCTTGGTCCTGGGGCCAAGCCTCTGGTGAACCCTGCTGGACCGTGACCCAGTACAGCCGTCCTTGGTCCCAGACCACTCGCTCCGGGTCTGAGGGAGGCTGTGCCGCCTGCTCCTTAAGGGCTTTCAGGCTGTCGTCAGCTTCTAACGCTGCCTGAAACCCCTGACTAGATGTGGCCAGAATCGACGAGACTGTCACATCTTCGGTCAGTACCCCGGGACCTGTGTCCTGGCCTCCGTCTGACTCGGCTGCCACTTGGTCAGAAGGGGAAGAGCTATCGGACCTCCGGGAGGCCCCTTGGCTTCCAGCACTCCCACTGCGGGTGATAGCAGCCACAGCCGCTGCGACCGTGAGTCGTGCCTGCTCCTCCTCCGTTCCTGACGAAGTCGCCGGTTCAGGCAGACCTACCTGGCTTCCTGACACCCCGGTTGTGGGGGAACCCTGCACCGAGATCTTACCTGGGAGCACTTACGCTCCTGGACCAGCACCAATCTCACCTGCCTGTTCCCCCGCTGCAGCAACAGAACCTCGATGTGAAATCTCTGGGGACCCCGCATTTGCTGTGGTAGCCCCCACCCCACACCCTGGTTCTCCCCCTGCAGCACCCTGCTCTCTGCTTATCCCTGCAGAGGGCAACAGATCCCAGCTCACTGGCTGATTACTTTTTAGGGGCATTGTCACACCCTTCTCCAACCCCCTCCCCTGTCACAGCTGCAGCTGTGTATGTGTCTATGGTGTCTGTGTAAGCAGAAAAATCTGAGTTCACTCCCTCCTCCCTTACATCATGCGTAGATAACACATCAACATTGTCGGGGGGTATGTCTGTACTGGCTGAAAGATCAGCCCTTGGGGATTCGGGGGCCTCAAACTGGGAGGTTATCCGCCCCAAATTTGTCCCAAGTAACACTTTGGCGGGAATCCAATCAGTTATACCCACCTCCCTCACCCCTTGTCCTGCCCCCCAGTCCAAATATATCTGGGCGACGGGCAGCGCCGGGTCAATACCTCCAATCCCGGAGACAGCGAGGGTTTTTTTGGGTACCAAGTCTTGGGGGGGCACCATCTCAGGCTGTACCAGAGTCACCTCAGCGGCGCAGTCTTTCACTCCCATGGTCATAGATCGGCCGACGGTGACAGGTTGGAATTTATCCAGGGACCTACCCCCACCCCCACCCACACAGCACACCATAGGCGGTTTTTGGGCCGGGGCCTTGGGGCGCTGAGGGCACATGGTCTTGAAGTGTCTGGGTTGGTTGCACTGGTGGCACCGCCTTAGTTCTGCCTGGATAGGGGAGTTGAGGGGGACAACCCCTGCGGTCTAAGGGCAAGTGGGGCAGTTGCAGAATTCATCTTACCCCCTCTCCAGGTGCTGCTGGTGGCCGCTCTCCTGGCCTCAGGGGCCCAATTGTTGGTGTAGTCATCTGCCAAGGCAGCTGTAGCCATGGACCCCTTTGGCTTCTGGTCTCGGATGAACTGGCGGAAAGCCTCAGGGCAGTTCCCCAAGAGTTGATCCCTGATGAACAAGTCCAGGATCAGCCCAGGAGTCCTTTGGTCCCTTCTGTAGGCTCCGGAACTTCTTGCGGTAGGACTCCGGAGTGGGGTTGTACTGTTGGATCAGGGCCCGCTTGATGGTGTCAAAGCCCTGATCTGTCTCAGCAAGCAAGTCCCCAAGGATATCCAGGGCCTTGCCCCTTAAACGGGGGGTCAGGTATTTGGCCCACTGGTCCTTGTCCAGTTGGTGCTGCCGACAAGTCCGTTCAAAGGCAGTCAGAAAAGAGTCCAAGTCTCCATCTTTCTCCAGCACTGGCAAGTCCTCAACACGGACCTTTGGAAGCTTGGTGTCTCGATGGTCACGGGTGGATGATGAGGGCTGGAGCTGAGCTAGCCGCAGCTGGTGGTCACGCTCTGCCTGTTGCTGTTGCTCCACAGCCTCCCGCTCTGCCCGTCGCTCCACAGACTCACACGCTGCCTGTCGCTCCCCAGCCTCAGCCTCACACGCTGCCAGATGCCCACGCTCTGCCATGAGTATCTCGTAGGTATCCCGGTCTCCAGCTATAAGCCTGGCCAGGGCAGCTTGAAGGAGGGCCTCTGTACCTCTCAGGCCGGAAGGGATTGGCAAGTGGTGATCTGCGGCACGCTGCAGAGCCAGGTGATTCACTGTCCATTGCAGAGCGGAGGACTGGCATCTGGCTCCCTGAGGACATTTGGGTGAGCTGCTCCTCATCTTGTCCATAAGTGCCAGGTTGTGCGATGTCCTCAGGCTCTTGGAGGGCTCGTGGACAACCTCCTCATTGCTGTCCACAGCACCGTCCTCCACCTCCTCGCCTCTGGCCAGAGCATTGGCCATTTCCTTAGCTTTGCATCCCCTGGTGCTCTCTGCCATTCTTGCAGACTTTGGTCACTGACACAGAACTGCCACCTGATGCACCCACACACCTTACAGTATCTGCACTCTGACACTCTAGTGTTGGTCTGGTCTGAAGACCCCAGCAGCCACAGCTGCTGCTGGCAGTCTTTAGTGTCTGGGAGTATGGGTCTCACACTCACACACACACTCAATATTATCTCGATCCCACCACTTGCCACCAATATGTCACGATCAGGGGGTAACAAGCGGGAGTCACACCCCTCCTTTATACCTCCCGACCGACAGACAGAGCACGTGACGCGCTCTCTAGCGCCCCTCTTATAGTCAGGCCAATTTTGGAATTGCCCGACAATAAGCAAGGGGGCTGCTATTCTACTGTGCCGATGCTTGAAGGGCTCCCGGTGAGAGTAGGGTATATATTCCCCCGACCTCCGCGGACTGAATATATAAAAACCTCCCCAAATCTCACTGGCCGCCCCATAATGATCCTTGGCACAAACTCGCTGCCACCAACCGATTTACGGTAACTATTAACCGAGCACACAGACGTGGGATTCAAGATCGAGATAACAGAACAGTCCAAGATTAATTATATAATTTAATCGGCCTAAGCCACACTAGAAACTACAATATATACAATAGGGAATCTACAGAATATACAGTTAGGTCAGACTACATTTACAGGCAAGGTATGGATTACAAACAGGCATACAATTCAAGCAGTTACCTTGTGCGTCTGGCCACAGGGGGCTGCTGTTAGACCAGGTTTCCAGGAACTTTCCCACAGGTGTATCCACACGTGACCCACGGCAAAAGAACAAGCCAAAATGTCTGAACTGTGGTTATCAACCTGGCCGAATCCCTGTCCCCTCCTACCTTCGTGACCTCAGAGGGAAGCACTGCCACTCCCCTGGCTGGAGTCCAACATAATATCCCAAAAGGGACTATTACCCGCAACTCCGGACTGGGAGGTCCGATCGGGATGGTTCTGATGTCATCAGATCCGCCCGGGTCCCCTCTGCATTTTGAGTCCAAGCACGACTCATCTACCGGACTCCTACTAGCAGTTCTCTATATCTTGCCGCCCCAGGGCACAACATAGACTTCGAGGATATGCAGAGATGCGGCTCGAAGTCCCGATTCTAACGATGTAGGGAGTGTATGGCTGAGACGCACGGTAATATCATAACTGTGTATGATATTACGGAGCCAGCAATATGCTCTCCTGCTGTGACTAGCTTCCTTTTGGTTTTGCCAAGTCCCTGTCCACTCTCTTTGATGAATGGACACAACCCCCCAGGGGGTCTTCCTCTCCCTTTGTTGTAAAGGCCTGACAGGACACCTAATCTCCATATCATAGGAGATTGCTTTTGGATGTGTACTGGGATTTGACACCTTTCCAGATGTTGGGCATCTGAGAAGGATCTTGGTGTGTGAAGGGAGAAGGGTGGGGGTGCCACCAGGGAGTGATGAGAGAAATTATGACTGGACATCATAATTCCTCTTCATATCCCAGGATTTACCTCACAGTAACCACTGGCCAAACTCTCAGTTATGTATTTCTCAAGAGCTTGTCTCTCAGGAGCAGACAGATTATACAGTCTGCACTTGGGCAACTTGGCCCCTGGCTTAAACCCTATGGTGCAGTCATAAAGTCTGTGCGGTGGAAGCTCCTGACAACCCTTCGCAGGCAATACATCACCAAACTCTGAGAAAGGATGCAGTATAATAGAGGCTACGGTCAAGATACAGGTCCCCAGATAGTGTTTCTTACAGTAAGAGCTGAAAAATGTCCTGGGTCTTCCAGTCAACTACCAGGTTCTGTAATGTGAACTGTGATGGTGTGATATTGTGGGTTGTGTATCATTTTGTGTAGGTTCGTATTTTAGGAGCCTTGCTTCATTCATTTGGTGTATTCCTTATTTTGTCTGCAGGTTAATTAGCTCAGCTCAGTTACCATTTGCTTGCCTTGTGTGTACATTTTCCTGTTTGGAATCACCCCCTGCCGGGCCTCTGACCCTAGGTGTGGGGGAAGGGGGCCTGTAATCCACCCAACCTCTCTGTTTACCTGGGGGATTATTCAGTCTGTTTGAGGACAACAAGAGACAAGCAGGAAGACTCATCCTCTGTGGGAGAAGCTGAGGCTCCCTAGACATACCTGGATATTTTTCGCTTACTGGACGGTATCTGTGTTTCTGGACTATTTTACTCTTTGCATGGTTGATTATTTTATGGACCGTCTGATTTTGCTTGGAATAAATGTTCTTTGGATTGTTCATTCATCTCTCGCTCTGTTGATTGTGTGATTCGGGAGAAGGACCCTGTGACATAAACCAAAGGAATCCTAACACAATCTGTGCAGGCAGGACCTTGAGCACGTGTCAAGTAATACGCTCAGAATGGAGACCCCATATAGGGGTTTCCAATCCCTGTGCACACTCCTGGAAGACCACTTGGGAGAGGGTTGACGAGTCGATATTGTGACGGGGTGTACAACAGAGCAAGGAGGGACAACCGGCCAAGGAACAATCCAAAGGGCTTTATTGGAACCACAAAGATAAAGCACCAAACATAAATATAGATCCTTAAAGTCTGCAAGGAGTCCACAACAAAATAAAAGATCCAGGGGCACCGCCTGGTATTCCGATGCCAGGGAAAATAGGGCAATGGTCCTTATATGAGTTCCTTGAGTCCAACAGGTGAACAACAAAACGCAATCCCACGTGGCCACTGATCTCCAGTCTGTATCTGTCCATACACCGGCTCTAGGATCCAGCCTCAGCTATTCCCTCCCAGAGGATCAATCTTCTTTCTTCAAGTTTCACACAGACTGACTGAATCTCCCAGGTAAGCAGAGAGTTTACACTAGTTGGACTCTAGGCCCACCTCCCCCTACTCCCAGGGATGGAAGTGCCTCAAGAGGCTACAACCTTGCACTATAGGGGGTGATTACCTACAACAATAGAAATGTACACTGAAGTAGTTCAAATAAGACAATGAACCAAGCTTGAAATAGGAATCTGTACAGCAAGATACACCTCCCCCATATCCCACCATCACAGATGTCAAAAATCCATATAGGACTGGGTAACTCATCAACCCTAAACCCAGAGGAGCGGGCAAACTGTTCATCAATAATAATGGCCCCAGAGCCATTATCAAGAAACACCTTAAAGGGAACCTGTCACCACTTTTTCAGCCTATAAGCTGCAGCCACCACCACTGGGCTCTTATATACAGCATTCTAACATGCTGTATATAAAAGCCCAGGTTGAGCTGAAAAATATAAAACACACGTTATATTACTCACCTAGAAGGTCGCTCCGGTGCACAACAGTCGGATGGGTGGCGCCGTTCTCCGTCCTGCACATGACCTCAATGCTGGCGCGTGTGTATGATGTAGATGCGTTATGCACCGCGGCTTCAGAATAAGGAAGACCAAGATGGCCGAAAGAGGCAGCGCCGGTCCTGGGAACCTTTGCAAGTAAAAAAAACAGATTTCATGGTAGAGGAGATATGTGGACCCAGGTAGAAATCCCAAAAGTCCACTGGGCCTAACAGTTTTCCGATGGCCAACCTCTGTTAGGCACCAAGGGGTAAGCGCCAACTACATGTCCCTTTTTACTGCAGAAAAAGCATAGACTTCCCCTTTTAGGAGTCGGAGGCTCTCTCCTCACCTGAGACAATCCACTGAGCTGCATGGGCTTGGACGAGGCCTCCGGAGGTAAAGCAGGTGCTGCTGCCTCCTCCCACATAGACGGAACTGGCGATGTATTCAGATTACCAGAGCCAATGGCAGACTCCAGAGAGGGGGGAGTCTCATGCATCACCAAGGCCTCCTTTACCCTCTCAGAAACGCCCTGAAAAAAATGGTTCTTGAGAGCAGGGTCCTTCCACTTTGTGTCCACTGACCAACGCCGGAACTCAGCGCAGTAATCCTCAGCCTGCCGATTTCCCTGCTGAAGTGAACAGATCGCACCCGCCCCCATCGTTTGTGCATTAAGGGCAATTTGTTGCCCGTGTTGCACAAAGTCAGTAACCCCCGTCACACATACTTACCTCCCGAACGACCTCGCTGTGGGCGGCAAACATCCTCTTCCTGAAGGGGGAGGGACGTTCGGCATCACAGCGACGTCACACAGTGGCCACCCAATAGAAGTGAAGGGGCGGAGATGAGCAGGACGTAACATCCCGCCCACCTCCTTCCTTCCTCATTGCCGGCGCGATGCAGGTAAGTTGCAGTTCATCGTTCCCAGGGTGTCACACGTAGCGATGTGTGCTGTCTCGGGAACAATGAACAACCGGCGCGCAGAAGGCCGTCCGATTTTTTGAAAATGAGCAACGTGTCAACGAGCAACGATAAGGTGAGTATTTTTGCTCGATTACAGTCGCTCGTAGCTGTCACACGCTACGATATGTCAAACGATGCCGGATGTGCGTCACTAACGACGTGAATCCGATGACATATCGTTAAATATATCGTAGCGTGTAACGGGCCCTTTAGACTCGGAAACTGACACCTTATCAGGATCGTCATATATGAGAACGAATGCCGAAAAAAAAAATCCACTGACCCATACACAGGGGAATCAGGAGGCAAAGAAAATGCCCACGATTAAGGATCACGACTCAGAAGGGTTGCCACAATACCCACACGCTGTGCCTCACTCCAGAAGAAAGAGGACGTAGGCGGAAATACAACTTACATGACTCCAGGAAGGAAACAAACTGACTGTGATACCCAGCAAACCGCGCCGGAAGAGGCAGTTTAGGTGCAAGTGATCTGGCAACCAACGCGGACTGCGCCAAGAAAGAACTTGTTGCTGAACAGCCCCTTTTAAATCCGCCACCTGGAGTGGCAACACCTGCAACTGCCTCACAAGGGAAGCTACGGGGTCCATGGAGAAATGTAAAATGGGCCAACTGTAATGTCACGGGGAATGGTGAAGAAGTAACTTGGAGTAGGGGCAACAACACTGACCCTAGGGCTAGGGGGGGCTCTAGCTTTCCCTATTCCCACAGATACTTCTGATGGTGACTATGTCTAGGCCGCCTTCCTAACCCTAGCTCCTGAATAACTCTGGTCTTTATCCCCTCTCCCCCACCGCTGGTCAGGGTCAGGACAGGAGTGGTGTATCGCATAAAAATAGACAAGGAAAAAACAAAACTCAAACACACTGCATTCACAAAGGTAAGACAATACGTGCTCAAGAGGAATTAAAGATAAGGGAGGAAATAACAAATAGTGAGGATATTTCCACAACACACCAAATAATGCATAGGAGATCACCAAACTAGACCACCACCGCACAAGGACCGGTATCGCAAATGAAGCTATAATCGGTGTGATGGGGTCCTTCTCCTATATCACACAATCAACAGAGCGAGAGTTGATTGAACAATCCAAAGAACATTTATTCCAAGCAAATCAAACGGTCCATAACATAATCCACCATACAGAGGGTAAAAATAGTCCAGAAACACGAATATAGTCCAGTAAGCAATAAGTGTCCATGTCTCTTTGGGAAGCTGCAGCTTTTGCCCACAGAGGATGAATCTTTCTGCTTCTGTCTTGAAGTTCTCAAACAGACTGACTAATCTCCAGGTAAAACAGAGGGGTTAGGTGGATCCCAGGTCCCCTTCTCCAGACTAATGGTCCAGTCACACATAACGATATTGTTAATGAGATCGTTACTACGTCACAGTTTCCGGATCGTTATTAAATCGTTGGTGAGATCGTTGGTGAGATGTCACACAGTCATTTTCCCAACGACTTTAGTAACGATGCAGCGACCTGTATAATGATCTTGTTGGTCATTGGGACCCTGTCACACAGCAGCTATGTAACGATTCTGACTTCGAATAGGAGCGTAGTGTTTGACGCTGTGAGCTGTGTAGGCATGTATATGCGTCGCCTTTTCCACACCCCTCCGCTCCGATTGGTGGCCAATACTGCATTCTGATTAGGCGGCCGGCCTAGTAGGCAACTTTGTATCGCTTCATCCTTTGTCCCTTTTTGAGCCTTGCTTTGAGGATAGAACCTGCGACACCACCCGGATTCATTCGTACTTTGTTCCCGGTTGCTTGCTTGCTTTACGGATCGAAGCTGCATCTGCACTTTTATTATCATAGCGTATTGCAATTTTAGCATATCAAAAAGGAACAAAGCATGAAGTGATACCCAATCAGAACACAGTACTGTTCTCAGCGCCAACCAATCAGTGCAGAGGGGGCGCGGAAAAGGTGATACAACTACATGCCTACGTGACACAATTTTAAGTTCTCATCTAGGTCGTTAACGAGATCGTTGGTAGGTGTCAAACATACAGATCCATCCTGCCCAGCAGGACTCCAACGAGAAAAAAAAATGGCCCAGGACATACAACAACGACCAATGATCTCACAGCAGGGGGCGGATGGTTGGCACTTGTCAAACATAACGAGATCGCTGGTGAAATCATTGTTTTGGTACAGAAACTGACGTAGCAACGTTGTCGTTAGCGATCTCGTTATGTGTGAAGTGGCCTTTAGTGACAATAGCCCGGCAGGGGCTGATTAAACCTGCAAACAGGACAATGTACACACAAGAATATAGAAGGACAGAGCACCACGCCTAAAATATGAACCTACCCAAAATTATACACAATCCCCCATATTCCTCCACCACAATTGGCATGGAGGAACAGGCTCCACCAGTTTTCAAAGGGCAGAGGTAGCCGTGATAGATCTCCAGTAACCTGTGACCCCAGCAGCAATACACAATCCAGGAGAACATAAAGGCCGCTTTACACACTGCGATATCAGTACCCATATTGCCAGCGTGGGTACCCGCCCCCATCGGTTGTGCGACACGGCCAAATCTCTGCCCGTGTCGCACAACATCGCCCGGACCCGTCACACATACTTACCTTCCCTGCGACGTCGCTGTGACCGGCGAACTGCCTTCTTTCTAAGGGGGCGGTTCATTCAGTGTCACAGCAACGTCACAGCAGCGTCACTGAACCGCCGCCTAATAGAAGCGGAGGGGCGGAGATGAGCGGGACGAACATCCCGCCCACCTCCTTCCTTCTGCATTGTGTAAGGAGAGCTTCCTCGTTCCTCCGGTGTCACATATAGCGATGTATGCTTCCGCAGGAACGAGGAACAACTTCGTTACTGCTGCAGTAACGATATTTGAGAATGGACCCCCTGTGAAGATGTAATTTACCCTCTCACTGTATTTGCTGTAATACTATGTCTTGGGATGTAAGTGACTATCTTCCCCCAGCCTGTATCATCTTGCACTCAAGCTTCAGCTGTAGCTATTGTCATTGATTTGGTGGGGGTTGCATATATATATTGTTCTTCTCAGCATGGGACTTCTCCAACCACAACTTGGTAAACAGAACAGAGCCAGCAGTCTAAAGTCCATTCATGCATCAAATGGCCAGGGGGAGGTGTGCCCAACTAAGGGGCTGGTCCCAGGAGAGAAGACCATGTTAGTTCAGTTAGTTGGAGCTCGGTTGGAGAAGGACTAGGATCCATAGCTGAGGCTGGATCCTGGGGTCTGTGTGTGTGTACTGTTACAGACTGGAGATCCGCGGCCCGTGGGATTGTGTGGAACTCTTTGGACTACTGTACGGACGATTGCTTTGTTATCCGGTCCGAGGATTGTCGGGAAGGGCCCCCGAATCTGTTTTACGTGGACTTATTGTGTGCTGTTCCAGTGTTCTTGTGAATAAACCTGTTGGATCGTCCCTCGGCCTCGTCCATCCTTTGCTCTGTTGTACACCCCCGTCACAAACTGGTGGCAGCGGCGGGATCAGAGCAGAAAGAATGGAGGACAACGGCCCATTAACATCTGGAATCGGAACCTCAGAGTACAAGAACTGGACTGTGGTGAGCCTGCAATCAAAGGCCCGTGAAGTAGGAGTTCGTTTCAAAGGACTCTCCAAGGAGCAGCTGATTGAGGCGCTAGAAGGAGTCTGCTCGCAAAATGACGTGGAGGAAGGATCCTCACAGCAAACGGAAGAAAGACGGGAGCTGGAGGTAAATACCCAAAAAAGTCAATGGGTTGTGTGGTATGAGGAGGAGATGGCACTGCTTGGAGATGAGGCCACCATAGAAGATAAGAGGGAGGCTATTCGCAGAGCTCAGGAGAGGACATTGCTGGAGAGGAGATTTGCTGTGGAAGCAGCTAGAGGCTCCAGACAAACTTTAACCACAGCACCAACTATGAGGGAATTCTCCAGAGTGTCCCGCAAGGACTTTAAGCCATTTAATGAAGCTGCAGGTGACATTGAGGGCTTCTTTCAGGACTTTGAGCATCAGTGCCGATTAATGGAAGTCCCAGAAAGAGAGCGAGTCAGACACCTGGTGGGCCTCTTGGAAGGTGGAGCTGCCGACGCCTATAGAGCTATGGACCCTCAGTGGAATTGTGAGTATGGGGAGATAAAACAGACCATTCTGGAACATTATGCCGTGACCCCAGATACTTATAGGACTAAGTTCCGTACATTAGCCTGTGATGGAGAAGTGTCTTTCAAGATGTTTGCCCACAGACTGAAACAAGTGTGCCATCGCTGGCTGGAGGGAGAGGGGGCCTTAACTTGGCAGACCTTCCTCCAGGTCATCCTAAAAGAACAATTCTTTGCCCAGTGCCCCGCTGAGATCCGGGAATGGGTGCGTGAGAGAAAACCAACGACAGTGGAGGAAGCTGCTGCTCTAGCTGATGAGGTGCTCACTATCAAGCCTCAGTGGAGGGTTCTGTTGGAGGATGGAGAGACGCCTAACAGCTCCACAACACCGGATGCCCCCAGTTATGCTGTCCCCATTGTTCTCCGTTCCTCTAAGCCACCACATGTTGATACCCGTGTGAATGTGCCTCCAGTTGCTTCTACTGCACTTTCTGGAATACGCCGGGGAGAGGAAGTAACAGAGCGCAGGTGTTATGTTTGTAGGCATCCCGGGCATTTGCAGGCCTCATGCCCAGTCAGCCCATGGAGGAATCATCCTCAAACCCCTACAGCACCTTCAGGTGGGAGCCGGCCTCCAAGTTCCCCTACCCCTTACCCAAGAGGACGCCTTGGATGGAGGGAGACCCAGCTCAGATGCTATCAATGTGGACAGCCAGGGCATCGGCAAGTCTCCTGCCCAGCTGTTCAAATGAGGACTGATCCTGCACCCAATCGGATTGTTAATTATTTACAGCCCAGTGCCATGGAGGAAGATGTGGCACCGCTAAGTGAGGACTGGCCTAGTGACTCAGCCCCCCATGTTGCACCACCAGGAGTTTACGGGGTGCGACCCGCAGTTATGACGACTTCTGCTCATCAAGGTAAGCACTTGCAGGAGGTTGTGCTGGATGGACAGAGACTTGTTGGATTTTGTGACTCGGGTGCTTTCCTCACACTGGCTGATCCCCGAGTGGTTCGGCCTGAGGCAATCCATAGAGGACCTGGGATTGTCATTGAACTGGCTGGTGGACAATGGAGGACTATTCCCACAGCCACTGTGGATCTGAACTTTGGTTTTGGGGTCAGGCGATGTGTGGTTGGGGTGATGGGTGGTCTGCCTGCAGCTGTTCTCCTGGGCAATGATGTGGGAGAGCTACGATGCCAATTCGTGGCTGCATGAAGCCACATGTAAGTAACGCTCTGCCTGTGTGTACTTAACCAGTGACCTGTAGAGGTCCCTAGTACGTACACAAGTTGGGAGGGGGAGGGATTGTGAAGATGTAATTTACCCTCTCACTGTATTTGCTGTAATACTATGTCTTGGGATGTAAGTGACTATCTTCCCCCAGCCTGTATCATCTTGCACTCAAGCTTCAGCTGTAGCTATTGTCATTGATTTGGTGGGGGTTGCATATATATATTGTTCTTCTCAGCATGGGACTTCTCCAACCACAACTTGGTAAACAGAACAGAGCCAGCAGTCTAAAGTCCATTCATGCATCAAATGGCCAGGGGGAGGTGTGCCCAACTAAGGGGCTGGTCCCAGGAGAGAAGACCATGTTAGTTCAGTTAGTTGGAGCTCGGCTGGAGAAGGACTAGGATCCATAGCTGAGGCTGGATCCTGGGGTCTGTGTGTGTGGACAGTTACAGACTGGAGATCCGCGGCCCGTGGGATTGTGTGGAACTCTTTGGACTACTGTACGGACGATTGCTTTGTTATCCGGTCCGAGGATTGTCGGGAAGGGCCCCCGAATCTGTTTTACGTGGACTTATTGTGTGCTGTTCCAGTGTTCTTGTGAATAAACCTGTTGGATCGTCCCTCGGCCTCGTCCATCCTTTGCTCTGTTGTACACCCCCGTCACACCCCCATGTCACCGTTGAGCGATTTTGCACATTTTTGCGACTATGCAAAATCGCTCATAGGTGTCACACGCAACGGCATCGCTAATGCGGCCGGATGTGCGTCACAAATTCCGTGACCCCAACGAGATCACTTGAGCGATGTCGTAGCGTGTAAAGCCTGCTTAACGCCTGCTAAACTGATCACTATTACGCACACAACTGGTCGACACCTGAGTCTGACTGTGCAACTCAAAAGCACCAGGTGACGGGTCAGACTCTGCAGTGTGAACAGGGTCAGAAGTGGCCATGACACCAAGTGAGTTTAGAGATGACCACTGTGTGACACCAGGACTTCATCCTACAGGGCGCTCTCAGCACTACTGAGGTGACCATTAGAGAGGAGCACATTATAGCTACATGTGGGGGTGACAGGAGGAAACCACCAATGTCCCGTAGCATCAGGAGAAGACTCCGGAACGACTGCAGCAGCTAGGATACAGCAGGACTTCTGGAGCAATGTGCTGGCACTGTGCGAGGTGTGGACGTGGTGATGGATGAGGATGTCGCGGTCACACGGCATAATGGAGTTAGACTGGGCCGTGACAGGGATGGGCCCGGATAAGTGGATTACCTGGTGACGCACTGCGGTCGCCTCATCACATTTCTATCTGACACAGATGGATGCGTCTCAGTATAGAGGACACGGCTCAGGTCCACTCTCCCAGATCATTGCCGGCTCCTCCGCGTCCAGGACCCGAGCGACACATTCACTTACTTCAGCATCATCTCCATATGTCATCGCCATCACTGCCCCGAGGACAAGGCGTCCTACACAGGACCAGGCCCAGATTAGTGCATCCGGGGTGACCATAGTACACAGGACCAGGCCCAGATCAGTACATCCGGGGTGACCACGGTGCACGGAACCAGGCCCAGATCAGTACATCCGGGGTAACCATAGGAACACGGAACCAGGCCCAGATCAGTGCATCTGGGGTGACCATGGTACTCAGGACCAGGCAAAGATTAGTGCATCGGGGTAACCATGGTACACGGAACCAGGCCCAGATCAGTACATCCGGGGTAACCATAGGAACACGGAACCAGGCCCAGATCAGTGCATCCGGGGTAACCATACGAACAAGGAATCAGGCCCAGATCACTGCATCCGGGCTAACCATTGTACACAGGACCAGGCAAAGATTAGTGCATCTGGGGTAACCATGGTACACAGAACCAGGTCCAGATCAGTGCATCCGGGGTAACCATAGGAACACGGAACCAGGCCCAGATCACTGCATCCGGGGTCACCATTGTACACAGGACCAGGCAAAGATTAGAGCATCCGGGGTGACCATGGTACACGGAACCAGGCCCAGATCAGTACATCCGGAGTAACCATAGGAACACGGAACCAGGCCCAGATCAGTGCATCCGGGGTAACCATAGCAACATGGAACCAGGCCCAGATCAGTACATCCGGAGTAACCATAGGAACACGGAACCAGGCCCAGATCAGTGCATCCGGGGTAACCATGGTACACGGAACCAGGCCCAGATCAGTACATCCGGGGTAACCATAGGAACACGGAACCAGGCCCAGATCAGTGCATCCGGGGTAACCATGATACACAGGACTGCCCCAGATCAGTGCATCCGGGATAACCATAGGAACACGGAACCAGGCCCAGATCACTGCATCCGGGGTAACCATTGTACACAGGACCAGGCAAAGATTAGTGCATCCGGGGTAGCCATTGTGCACGGAACCAGGCCCAGATC
Source organism: Anomaloglossus baeobatrachus (assembly GCF_048569485.1). Lineage (NCBI taxonomy): Eukaryota > Metazoa > Chordata > Amphibia > Anura > Aromobatidae > Anomaloglossus > Anomaloglossus baeobatrachus. Next base: position 705,298,526 of record NC_134355.1, on the reverse strand, counting down.
AGTACATCCGGGGTAACCATAGGAACACGGAACCAGGCCCAGATCAGTGCATCCGGGGTAACCATGATACACAGGACCGCCCCAGATCAGTGCATCTGGGATAACCATAGGAACACGGAACCAGGCCCAGATCACTGCATCCGGGGTAACCATGATACACAGGACCAGGCCCAGATCACTGCATCCGGGGTAACCATGACACACAGGACCAGGCCCAGATCAGTGCATCCGGGGTAACCATGATACACAGGACTGCCCCAGATCAGTGCATCCGGGATAACCATAGGAACACGGAACCAGGCCCAGATAACTGCATCCGGGGAAACCATTGTACACAGGACCAGGCAAAGATTAGTGCATCCGGGGTGACCATGGTGCACGGAACCAGGCCCAGATCAGTACATCCGGGGTAACCATGGTACACAGGACCAGGCCCAGATCAGTGCATCCGGGGTAACCATAATACACAGGACAAGGCCCAGATCACTGCATCCGGGGTAACCATGATACACAGGACCAGGCCCAGATCAGTGCATCCGGGATAACCATAGGAACACGGAACCAGGCCCAGATCACTGCATCCGGGGTAACCATAGGAACACGGAACTAGGCCTAGATCACTGCATCCGGGGTAACCATGGAACACAGGACCAGGCCCAGATCAGTGCATCCGGGGTAACCATAGGAACACGGAACCAGGCCCAGATCACTGCATCCGGGGTAACCATAGGAACACGGAACCAGGCCCAGATCACTGCATCCGGGGTAACCATGGTACACAGGACCAGGCCCAGATCACTGCATCCGGGGTAACCATGATACACAGGACCAGGCCCAAATCACTGCATCCGGGATAACCATGATACACAGGACCAGGCCCAGAACAGTGCATCCGGGGTAAACATGGTACACAGGACCAGGCCCAGATCACTGCATCCGGGTAACCATAGGAACACGGAACCAGGCCCAGATCACTGCATCCGGGGTAACCATAGTACACAGGACCAGGCAAAGATTAGTGCATCCGGGGTAACCATAGGAACACGGAACCAGGCCCAGATCACTGCATCCGGGGTCACCATGATACACAGGACCAGGCCCAAATCACTGCATCCGGGATAACCATGATACACAGGACCAGGCCCAGAACAGTGCATCCGGGGTAACCATAGGAACACGGAACCAGGCCCAGATCACTGCCTCCGGGGTCACCATGATACACAGGACAAGGCCCAGATCACTGCATCCGGAGTAACCATGATACACAGGACAAGGCCCAGATCACTGCATCCGGAGTAACCATGATACACAGGACAAGGCCCAGATCACTGCATCCGGGGTCACCATGATACACAGGACAAGGCCCAGATCACTGCATCCGGAGTAACCATGATACACAGGACAAGGCCCAGATCACTGCATCCGGGGTAACCATGATACACAGGACAAGGCCCAGATCACTGCATCCGGGGTCACCATGATACACAGGACAAGGCCCAGATCACTGCATCCGGGGTAACCATGATACACAGGAGCAGGCCCAAATCACTGCATCCGGGATAACCATGAAACACAGGACCAGGCCCAGATCAGTGCATCCGGGGTAACCATAGTACACAGGACCAAGCCCAGATCAGTACAACCATGGTAACCAAAGGTGTTTGCAGGGTCAGCTCCTCCCACTGCACGGTGATACAGAAACTGCAGATGAGGCTCTTGCATTGCAGGAATTTATGGGGTGACGTTATGTGGGAGCCTCTTCATACTCTGGTTGTGGGGTACGGTGCTCTCAGTACTTCGCCTCCACCCCGGGTGTAACACGGCGCTGACTCCGACCAGACTCAGAAACAAAAATATTTATTACACTGCACATCGAATTAATCTCATCACACACGGAAATATCGTCCTCTACAATCCTCCAAGGTCGCCCTGCTGAGGAGGCACGGACTTCTGCCGGGACCCCGAGTCTGAAAAACATGGAGAAAAGAGAGAATTGTGAGAGGCCGATCTGTTATATATAAAGTCACCACTAGAGGGAGCTCCTCACATACAGATGTGTATATACAGTCACCACTAGAGGGAGCTCCTCACACACAGATGTGTATATATACAGTCACCACTAGAGGGAGCTCCTCACACACAGATGTGTATATACAGTCACCACTAGAGGGAGCTCCTCACACACAGATGTGTATATACAGTCACCACTAGAGGGAGCTCCTCACACACAGATGTGTATATATACAGTCACCACTAGAGGGGGCTCCTCACATACAGATGTGTATATATACAGTCACCACTAGAGGGAACTCCTCACATACAGATGTGTATATATACAGTCACCACTAGAGGGAGCTCCTCACATACAGATGTGTATATACAGTCACCACTAGAGGGAGCTCCTCACACACAGATGTGTATATACAGTCACCACTAGAGGGGGCTCCTCACATACAGATGTGTATATATACAGTCACCACTAGAGGGGGCTCCTCACACACAGATGTGTATATATACAGTCACCACTAGAGGGGGCTCCTCACACACAGATGTGTATATATACAGTCACCACTAGAGGGGGCTCCTCACACACAGATGTGTATATATACAGTCACCACTAGAGGGAGCTCCTCACACACAGATGTGTATATATACAGTCACCACTAGAGGGGGCTCCTCACACACAGATGTGTATATATACAGTCACCACTAGAGGGAGCTCCTCACATACAGATGTGTATATATACAGTCACCACTAGAGGGGGCTCCTCACACACAGATGTGTATATATACAGTCACCACTAGAGGGAGCTCCTCACACACAGATGTGTATATATACAGTCACCACTAGAGGGAGCTCCTCACATACAGATGTGTATATACAGTCACCACTAGAGGGAGCTCCTCACACACAGATGTGTATATACAGTCACCACTAGAGGGGGCTCCTCACATACAGATGTGTATATATACAGTCACCACTAGAGGGAGCTCCTCACATACAGATGTGTATATATACAGTCACCACTAGAGGGGGCTCCTCACATACAGATGTGTATATATACAGTCACCACTAGAGGGAGCTCCTCACATACAGATGTGTATATATACAGTCACCACTAGAGGGAGCTCCTCACATACAGATGTGTATATATACAGTCACCACTAGAGGGAGCTCCTGACATACAAATGTGTATATATACAGTCACCACTAGAGGGAGCTCCTCACACACAGATGTGTATATATACAGTCACCACTAGAGGGAGCTCCTCACATACAGATGTGTGTATATACAGTCACCACTAGAGGGGGCTCCTCACACACAGATGTGTATATATACAGTCACCACTAGAGGGGGCTCCTCACACACAGATGTGTATATATACAGTCACCACTAGAGGGGGCTCCTCACACACAGATGTGTATATATACAGTCACCACTAGAGGGGGCTCCTCACATACAGATGTGTATATATACAGTCACCACTAGAGGGGGCTCCTCACACACAGATGTGTATATATACAGTCACCACTAGAGGGGGCTCCTCACATACAGATGTGTATATACAGTCACCACTAGAGGGAGCTCCTCACACACAGATGTGTATATATACAGTCACCACTAGAGGGGGCTCCTCACATACAGATGTGTATATACAGTCACCACTAGAGGGAGCTCCTCACATACAGATGTGTATATATACAGTCACCACTAGAGGGGGCTCCTCACATACAGATGTGTATATACAGTCACCACTAGAGGGGGCTCCTCACACACAGATGTGTATATACAGTCACCACTAGAGGGGGCTCCTCACATACAGATGTGTATATATACAGTCACCACTAGAGGAGGCTCCTCACACACAGATGTGTATATATACAGTCACCACTAGAGGGGGCTCCTCACATACAGATGTGTATATATACAGTCACCACTAGAGGGGGATCCTCACATACAGATGTGTATATATACAGTCACCACTAGAGGGAGCTCCTCACATACAGATGTGTATATATACAGTCACCACTAGAGGGAGCTCCTCACATACAGATGTGTATATACAGTCACCACTAGAGGGGGCTCCTCACACACAGATGTGTATGTATACACTCACCACTAGAGGGAGCTCCTCACATACAGATGTGTATATATACAGTCACCACTAGAGGGAGCTCCTCACATACAGATGTGTATATATACAGTCACCACTAGAGGGAGCTCCTCACACACAGATGTGTATATATACAGTCACCACTAGAGGGAGCTCCTCACATACAGATGTGTATATACAGTCACCACTAGAGGGGGCTCCTCACATACAGATGTTTATATATACAGTCACCACTAGAGGGGGCTCCTCACATACAGATGTGTATATATACAGTCACCACTAGAGGGGGCTCCTCACATACAGATGTGTATATATACAGTCACCACTAGAGGGGGCTCCTCACATACAGATGTGTATATATACAGTCACCACTAGAGGGAGCTCTTCACATACAGATGTGTATATACAGTCACCACTAGAGGGGGCTCCTCACATACAGATGTGTATATATACAGTCACCACTAGAGGGGGCTCCTCACACACAGATGTGTATATATACAGTCACCACTAGAGGGAGCTCCTCACATACAGATGTGTATATACAGTCACCACTAGAGGGGGCTCCTCACATACAGATGTGTATATATACAGTCACCACTAGAGGAAGCTCCTCACATACAGATGTGTATATATACAGTCACCACTAGAGGGGGCTCCTCACACACAGATGTGTATATATACAGTCACCACTAGAGGGAGCTCCTCACACACAGATGTGTATATATACAGTCACCACTAGAGGGGGCTCCTCACACACAGATGTGTATATATACAGTCACCACTAGAGGGGGCTCCTCACATACAGATGTGTATATATACAGTCACCACTAGAGGGGGCTCCTCACACACAGATGTGTATATATACAGTCACCACTAGAGGGGAGCTCCTCACATACAGATGTGTATATATACAGTCACCACTAGAGGGGGCTCCTCACATACAGATGTGTATATATACAGTCACCACTAGAGAGGGCTCCTCACATACAGATGTGTATATATACAGTCACCACTAGAGGGGGCTCCTCACATACAGATGTATATATACAGTCACCACTAGAGGGGGCTCCTCACATACAGATGTGTATATATACAGTCACCACTAGAGGGGGCTCCTCACATACAGATGTGTATATATACAGTCACCACTAGAGGGGGCTCCTCACACACAGATGTGTATATATACAGTCACCACTAGAGGGGGCTCCTCACATACAGATGTGTATATATACAGTCACCACTAGAGGGGGCTCCTCACACACAGATGTGTATATATACAGTCACCACTAGAGGGGGCTCCTCACATACAGATGTGTATATATACAGTCACCACTAGAGGGGGCTCCTCACACACAGATGTGTATATATACAGTCACCACTAGAGGGAGCTCCTCACACACAGATGTGTATATATACAGTCACCACTAGAGGGGGCTCCTCACATACAGATGTGTGTATATACAGTCACCACTAGAGGGGGCTCCTCACACACAGATGTGTATATATACAGTCACCACTAGAGGGAGCTCCTCACATACAGATGTGTATATATACAGTCACCACTAGAGGGGGCTCCTCACATACAGATGTGTATATATACAGTCACCACTAGAGGGGGCTCCTCACACACAGATGTGTATATATACAGTCACCACTAGAGGGAGCTCCTCACATACAGATGTGTATATATACAGTCACCACTAGAGGGGGCTCCTCACATACAGATGTGTATATATACAGTCACCACTAGAGGGGGCTCCTCACATACAGATGTGTATATACAGTCACCACTAGAGGGGGCTCCTCACATACAGATGTGTATATATACAGTCACCACTAGAGGGGGCTCCTCACATACAGATGTGTATATACAGTCACCACTAGAGGGGGCTCCTCACACACAGATGTGTATATACAGTCACCACTAGAGTGGGCTCCTCACATACAGATGTGTATATATACAGTCACCACTAGAGGGGGCTTCTCACATACAGATGTGTATATATACAGTCACCACTAGAGGGGGCTCCTCACATACAGATGTGTATATATACAGTCACCACTAGAGGGGGCTCCTCACACACAGATGTGTATATATACAGTCACCACTAGAGGGAGCTCCTCACACACAGATGTGTATATATACAGTCACCACTAGAGGGGGCTCCTCACACACAGATGTGTATATATACAGTCACCACTAGAGGGGGCTCCTCACATACAGATGTGTATATATACAGTCACCACTAGAGGGGGCTCCTCACACTACAGATGTGTATATATACAGTCACCACTAGAGGGGGCTCCTCACATACAGATGTGTATATATACAGTCACCACTAGAGGGGGCTCCTCACATACAGATGTGTATATATACAGTCACCACTAGAGGGGGCTCCTCACACACAGATGTGTATATATACAGTCACCACTAGAGGGAGCTCCTCACATACAGATGTGTATATACAGTCACCACTAGAGGGAGCTCCTCACATACAGATGTGTATATATACAGTCACCACTAGAGGGGGCTCCTCACATACAGATGTGTATATATACAGTCACCACTAGAGGGGGCTCCTCACATACAGATGTGTATATACAGTCACCACTAGAGGGGGCTCCTCACATACAGATGTGTATATATACAGTCACCACTAGAGGGGGCTCCTCACATACAGATGTGTATATACAGTCACCACTAGAGGGGGCTCCTCACACACAGATGTGTATATATACAGTCACCACTAGAGTGGGCTCCTCACATACAGATGTGTATATATACAGTCACCACTAGAGGGGGCTTCTCACATACAGATGTGTATATATACAGTCACCACTAGAGGGGGCTCCTCACATACAGATGTGTATATATACAGTCACCACTAGAGGGAGCTCCTCACATACAGATGTGTATATATACAGTCACCACTAGAGGGGGCTCCTCACATACAGATGTTTATATATACAGTCACCACTAGAGGGGGCTCCTCACATACAGATGTGTATATATACAGTCACCACTAGAGGGAGCTCCTCACATACAGATGTGTATATACAGTCACCACTAGAGGGGGCTTCTCACATACAGATGTGTATATATACAGTCACCACTAGAGGGGGCTCCTCACATACAGATGTGTATATATACAGTCACCACTAGAGGGAGCTCCTCACATACAGATGTGTATATACAGTCACCACTAGAGGGAGCTCCTCACACACAGATATGTATATATACAGTCACCACTAGAGGGAGCTCCTCACATACAGATGTGTATATACAGTCACCACTAGAGGGGGCTCCTCAAACACAGATGTGTATATATACAGTCACCACTAGAGGGGGCTCCTCACACACAGATGTGTATATACAGTCACCACTAGAGGGGGCTCCTCACATACAGATGTGTATATACAGTCACCACTAGAGGGAGCTCCTCACACACAGATATGTATATATACAGTCACCACTAGAGGGGGCTCCTCACACACAGATGTGTATATATACAGTCACCACTAGAGGGAGCTCCTCACATACAGATGTGTATATATACAGTCACCACTAGAGGGAGCTCCTCACATACAGATGTGTATATATACAGTCACCACTAGAGGGAGCTCCTAACATACAGATGTGTATATATACAGTCACCACTAGAGGGAGCTCCTCACATACAGATGTGTATATACAGTCACCACTAGAGGGGGCTCCTCACACACAGATGTGTATATATACAGTCACCACTAGAGGGGGCTCCTCACACACAGATGTGTATATATACAGTCACCACTAGAGGGGGCTCCTCACATACAGATGTGTATATATACAGTCACCACTAGAGGGAGCTCCTCACATACAGATGTGTATATATACAGTCACCACTAGAGGGAGCTTCTCACATACAGATGTGTATATACAGTCACCACTAGAGGGGGCTCCTCACACACAGATGTGTATATATACAGTCACCACTAGAGGGGGCTCCTCACACACAGATGTGTATATATACAGTCACCACTAGAGGGAGCTCCTCACACACAGATGTGTATATATACAGTCACCACTAGAGGGGGCTCCTCACATACAGATGTGTATATATACAGTCACCACTAGAGGAGGCTCCTCACATACAGATGTGTATATATACAGTCACCACTAGAGGGGGCTCCTCACATACAGATGTGTATATATACAGTCACCACTAGAGGGAGCTCCTCACATACAGATGTGTATATATACAGTCACCACTAGAGGGAGCTCCTCACACACAGATGTGTATATATACAGTCACCACTAGAGGAAGCTCCTCACATACAGATGTGTATATACAGTCACCACTAGAGGGGGCTCCTCACACACAGATGTGTATATATACAGTCACCACTAGAGGGGGCTCCTCACATACAGATGTGTATATATACAGTCACCACTAGAGGGGGCTCCTCACATACAGATGTGTATATATACAGTCACCACTAGAGGGGGCTCCTCACACACAGATGTGTATATACAGTCACCACTAGAGGGAGCTCCTCACATACAGATGTGTATATACAGTCACCACTAGAGGGGGCTCCTCACATACAGATGTGTATATATACAGTCACCACTAGAGGAGGCTCCTCACATACAGATGTGTATATATACAGTCACCACTAGAGGGGGCTCCTCACATACAGATGTGTATATATACAGTCACCACTAGAGGGGGCTCCTCACACACAGATGTGTATATATACAGTCACCACTAGAGGGAGCTCCTCACACACAGATGTGTATATATACAGTCACCACTAGAGGGGGCTCCTCACATACAGATGTGTATATATACAGTCACCACTAGAGGGAGCTCCTCACATACAGATGTGTATATATACAGTCACCACTAGAGGGAGCTCCTCACATACAGATGTGTATATATACAGTCACCACTAGAGGGAGCTCCTCACATACAGATGTGTATATACAGTCACCACTAGAGGAGGCTCCTCACATACAGATGTGTATATATACAGTCACCACTAGAGGGGGCTCCTCACACACAGATGTGTATATATACAGTCACCACTAGAGGGGGCTCCTCACATACAGATGTGTATATATACAGTCACCACTAGAGGGGGCTCCTCACATACAGATGTGTATATATACAGTCACCACTAGAGGGGGCTCCTCACACACAGATGTGTATATATACAGTCACCACTAGAGGGGGCTCCTCACATACAGATGTGTATATATACAGTCACCACTAGAGGGGGCTCCTCACATACAGATGTGTATATATACAGTCACCACTAGAGGGAGCTCCTCACACACAGATGTGTATGTATACAGTCACCACTAGAGTGAGCTCCTCACACACAGATGTGTATATATACAGTCACCACTAGAGGGGGCTCCTCACACACAGATGTGTATATATACAGTCACCACTAGAGGGAGCTCCTCACATACAGATGTGTATATATACAGTCACCACTAGAGGGAGCTCCTCACATACAGATGTGTATATACAATCACCACTAGAGGGAGCTCCTCACATACAGATGTGTATATATACAGTCACCACTAGAGGGAGTTCCTCACATACAGATGTGTATATATACAGTCACCACTAGAGGGGGCTCCTCACACACAGATGTGTATATATACAGTCACCACTAGAGGGAGCTCCTCACACACAGATGTGTATATATACAGTCACCACTAGAGGGAGCTCCTCACATACAGATGTGTATATATACAGTCACCACTAGAGGGAGCTCCTCACATACAGATGTGTATATACAGTCACCACTAGAGGGGGCTCCTCACATACAGATGTGTATATATACAGTCACCACTAGAGGGGGCTCCTCACATACAGATGTGTATATATACAGTCACCACTAGAGGGAGCTCCTCACACACAGATGTGTATATACAGTCACCACTAGAGGGAGCCCCTCACATACAGATGTGTATATACAGTCACCACTAGAGGGAGCTCCTCACATACAGATGTGTATATACAGTCACCACTAGAGGGGGCTCCTCACACACAGATGTGTGTATATACAGTCACCACTAGAGGGAGCTCCTCACATACAGATGTGTATATATACAGTCACCACTAGAGGGAGCTCCTCACATACAGATGTGTATATATACAGTCACCACTAGAGGGAGCTCCTCACATACAGATGTGTATATATACAGTCACCACTAGAGGGAGCTCCTCACATACAGATGTGTATATATACAGTCACCACTAGAGGGGGCTCCTCACATACAGATGTGTATATATACAGTCACCACTAGAGGGAACTCCTCACATACAGATGTGTATATATACAGTCACCACTAGAGGGAACTCCTCACATACAGATGTGTATATATACAGTCACCACTAGAGGGGGCTCCTCACACACAGATATGTATATATACAGTCACCACTAGAGGGAGCTCCTCACATACAGATGTGTATATATACAGTCACCACTAGAGGGAACTCCTCACATACAGATGTGTATATATACAGTCACCACTAGAGGGGGCTCCTCACATACAGATGTGTATATACAGTCACCACTAGAGGGGGCTCCTCACACACAGATGTGTATATATACAGTCACACTAGAGGGGGCTCCTCACACACAGATGTGTATATATACAGTCACCACTAGAGGGGGCTCCTCACATACAGATGTGTATATATACAGTCACCACTAGAGGGGGCTCCTCACACACAGATATGTATATATACAGTCACCACTAGAGGGAGCTCCTCACATACAGATGTGTATATATACAGTCACCACTAGAGGGGGCTCCTCACATACAGATGTGTATATATACAGTCCACCACTAGAGGGGGCTCCTCACATACAGATGTGTATATATACAGTCACCACTAGAGGGGGCTCCTCACACACAGATGTGTATATACAGTCACCACTAGAGGAGCTCCTCACATACAGATGTGTATATACAGTCACCACTAGAGGGGGCTCCTCACATACAGATGTGTATATATACAGTCACCACTAGAGGGGGCTCCTCACATACAGATGTGTATATATACAGTCACCACTAGAGGGAGCTCCTCACATACAGATGTGTATATATACAGTCACCACTAGAGGGGGCTCCTCACATACAGATGTGTATATATACAGTCACCACTAGAGGGGGCTCCTCACATACAGATGTGTATATATACAGTCACCACTAGAGGGAGCTCCTCACATACAGATGTGTATATATACAGTCACCACTAGAGGGAGCTCCTCACATACAGATGTGTATATATACAGTCACCACTAGAGGGAGCTCCTCACATACAGATGTGTATATATACAGTCACCACTAGAGGGGGCTCCTCACATACAGATGTGTATATATACAGTCACCACTAGAGGGGGCTCCTCACATACAGATGTGTATATATACAGTCACCACTAGAGGGGGCTCCTCACATACAGATGTGTATATATACAGTCACCACTAGAGGGGGCTCCTCACACACAGATGTGTATATACAGTCACCACTAGAGGGGGCTCCTCACATACAGATGTGTATATATACAGTCACCACTAGAGGGGGGCTCCTCACACACAGATGTGTATATACAGTCACCACTAGAGGGGGCTCCTCACATACAGATGTGTATATATACAGTCACCACTAGAGGGGGCTCCTCACATACAGATGTGTATATATACAGTCACCACTAGAGGGAGCTCCTCACATACAGATGTGTATATATACAGTCACCACTAGAGGGAGCTCCTCACACACTGATGTGTATATATACAGTCACCACTAGAGGGGGCTTCTCACATACAGATGTGTATATATATAGAGTCACCACTAGAGGGAGCTCCTCACATACAGATGTGTATATATACAGTCACCACTAGAGGGGGCTCCTCACATACAGATGTGTATATATACAGTCACCACTAGAGGGAGCTCCTCACATACAGATGTGTATATATACAGTCACCACTAGAGGGGGCTCCTCACATACAGATGTGTATATACAGTCACCACTAGAGGGGGCTCCTCACATACAGATGTGTATATATACAGTCACCACTAGAGGGAGCTCCTCACACACAGATGTGTATATACAGTCACCACTAGAGGGAGCTCCTCACATACAGATGTGTATATATACAGTCACCACTAGAGGGGGCTCCTCACACACAGATGTGTATATATACAGTCACCACTAGAGGGGGCTCCTCACACACAGATGTGTATATACAGTCACCACTAGAGGGAGCTCCTCACACACTGATGTGTATATATACAGTCACCACTAGAGGGGGCTCCTCACATACAGATGTGTATATACAGTCACCACTAGAGGGAGCTCCTCACACACAGATGTGTATATATACAGTCACCACTAGAGGGGGCTCCTCACACACAGATGTGTATATATACAGTCACCACTAGAGGGAGCTCCTCACACACAGATGTGTATATACAGTCACCACTAGAGGGAGCTCCTCACATACAGATGTGTATATATACAGTCACCACTAGAGGGGGCTCCTCACACAGATGTGTATATATACAGTCACCACTAGAGGGGGCTCCTCACACACAGATGTGTATATATACAGTCACCACTAGAGGAGCTCCTCACACACAGATGTGTATATATACAGTCACCACTAGAGGGGGCTCCTCACACACAGATGTGTATATATACAGTCACCACTAGAGGGAGCTCCTCACACACAGATGTGTATATACAGTCACCACTAGAGGGAGCTCCTCACATACAGATGTGTATATATACAGTCACCACTAGAGGGGGCTCCTCACACACAGATGTGTATATATACAGTCACCACTAGAGGGAGCTCCTCACACACAGATGTGTATATATACAGTCACCACTAGAGGGGGCTCCTCACACACAGATGTGTATATATACAGTCACCACTAGAGGGGGCTCCTCAAATACAGATGTGTATATATACAGTCACCACTAGAGGGAGCTCCTCACACACAGATGTGTATATATACAGTCACCACTAGAGGGGGCTCCTCACATACAGATGTGTATATACAGTCACCACTAGAGGGAGCTCCTCACACACAGATGTGTATATATACAGTCACCACTAGAGGGGGCTCCTCACATTCAGATGTGTATATATACAGTCACCACTAGAGGGAGCTCCTCAGATACAGATGTGTATATATACAGTCACCACTAGAGGGGGCTTCTCACATACAGATGTGTGTATATACAGTCACCACTAGAGGGAGCTCCTCACACACAGATGTGTGTATATACAGTCACCACTAGAGGGAGCTCCTCACATACAGATGTGTATATATACAGTCACCACTAGAGGGAGCTCCTCACATACAGATGTGTATATATACAGTCACCACTAGAGGGGGGCACCTCACATACAGATGTGTATATATACAGTCACCACTAGAGGGGGCTCCTCACACACAGATGTGTATATATACAGTCACCACTAGAGGGAGCTCCTCACATACAGATGTGTATATATACAGTCACCACTAGAGGGGGCTCCTCACATACAGATGTCGTATATACAGTCACCACTAGAGGGGGCTCCTCACACACAGATGTGTATATATACAGTCACCACTAGAGGGGGCTCCTCACACACTGATGTGTATATATACAGTCACCACTAGAGGGGGCTCCTCACACACAGATGTGTATATATACAGTCACCACTAGAGGGGGCTCCTCACATACAGATGTGTATATACAGTCACCACTAGAGGGGGCTCCTCACATACAGATGTGTATATATACAGTCACCACTAGAGGGAGCTCCTCACATACAGATGTGTATATATACAGTCACCACTAGAGGGAGCTCCTCACATACAGATGTGTATATATACAGTCACCACTAGAGGGAGCTCCTCACATACAGATGTGTATATATACAGTCACCACTAGAGGGAGTTCCTCACATACAGATGTGTATATATACAGTCACCACTAGAGGAGGCTCCTCACATACAGATGTGTATATATACAGTCACCACTAGAGGGGGCTCCTCACACACAGATGTGTATATATACAGTCACCACTAGAGGGAGCTCCTCACATACAGATGTGTATATATACAGTCACCACTAGAGGGAGCTCCTCACATACAGATGTGTATATATACAGTCACCACTAGAGGGGGGCTCCTCACACACAGATGTGTATATATACAGTCACCACTAGAGGGAGTTCCTCACACACAGATGTGTATATATACAGTCACCACTGAGGGAGCTCCTCACACACAGATGTGTATATACAGTCACCACTAGAGGGAGCTCCTCACATACAGATGTGTATATATACAGTCACCACTAGAGGGGGCTCCTCACACACAGATGTGTATATATACAGTCACCACTAGAGGGAGCTCCTCACACACAGATGTGTATATACAGTCACCACTAGAGGGAGCTCCTCACATACAGATGTGTATATATACAGTCACCACTAGAGGGGGCTCCTCACATACAGATGTGTATATATACAGTCACCACTAGAGGGGGCTCCTCACACACAGATGTGTATATATACAGTCACCACTAGAGGAGGCTCCTCACACACAGATGTGTATATATACAGTCACCACTAGAGGAGGCTCCTCACATACAGATGTGTATATATACAGTCACCACTAGAGGGGGCTCCTCAAATACAGATGTGTATATATACAGTCACCACTAGAGGGAGCTCCTCACACACAGATGTGTATATATACAGTCACCACTAGAGGGGGCTCCTCACATACAGATGTGTATATACAGTCACCACTAGAGGGGAGCTCCTCACACACAGAATGTGTGTATATACAGTCACCACTAGAGGGAGCTCCTCACACACAGATGTGTATATACAGTCACCACTAGAGGGAGCTCCTCACACACAGATGTGTATATATACAGTCACCACTAGAGGGGGCTCCTCACACACAGATGTGTGTATATACAGTCACCACTAGAGGGAGCTCCTCACACACAGATGTGTGTATATACAGTCACCACTAGAGGGAGCTCCTCACATACAGATGTGTATATATACAGTCACCACTAGAGGGAGCTCCTCACATACAGATGTGTATATATACAGTCACCACTAGAGGGGGCACCTCACATACAGATGTGTATATATACAGTCACCACTAGAGGGGGCTCCTCACACACAGATGTGTATATATACAGTCACCACTAGAGGGAGCTCCTCACATACAGATGTGTATATATACAGTCACCACTAGAGGGGGCTCCTCACATACAGATGTGTATATACAGTCACCACTAGAGGGGGCTCCTCACACACAGATGTGTATATATACAGTCACCACTAGAGGGGGCTCCCTCACACACTGATGTGTATATATACAGTCACCACTAGAGGGGGCTCCTCACACACAGATGTGTATATATACAGTCACCACTAGAGAGGCTCCTCACATACAGATGTGTATATATACAGTCACCACTAGAGGGAGCTCCTCACACACAGATGTGTATATATACAGTCACCACTAGAGGAGGCTCCTCACATACAGATGTGTATATATACAGTCACCACTAGAGGGGGCTCCTCACACACAGATGTGTATATATACAGTCACCACTAGAGGGAGCTCCTCACTACAGATGTGTATATATACAGTCACCACTAGAGGGAGCTCCTCACATACAGATGTGTATATATACAGTCACCACTAGAGGGGGCTCCTCACATACAGATGTGTATATATACAGTCACCACTAGAGGGAGCTCCTCACATACAGATGTGTATATATACAGTCACCACTAGAGGGAGCTCCTCACATACAGATGTGTATATATACAGTCACCACTAGAGGGAGCTCCTCACATACAGATGTGTATATATACAGTCACCACTAGAGGGAGCTCCTCACACACAGATGTGTATATATACAGTCACCAGGGCTCCTCACATACAGATGTGTATATATACAGTCACCACTAGAGGAGCTCCTCACACACAGATGTGTATATATACAGTCACCACTAGAGGGGGCTCCTCACATACAGATGTGTAATATATACAGTCACCACTAGAGGGGAGCTCCTCACACACAGATGTGTATATATACAGTCACCACTAGAGGGAGCTCCTCACATACAGATGTGTATATATACAGTCACCACTAGAGGGAGCTCCTCACACACAGATGTGTATATATACAGTCACCACTAGAGGGAGCTCCTCACATACAGATGTGTATATATACAGTCACCACTAGAGGGAGCTCCTCACATACAGATGTGTATATATACAGTCACCACTAGAGGGAGCTCCTCACATACAGATGTGTATATATACAGTCACCACTAGAGGGAGCTCCTCACACACAGATGTGTATATATACAGTCACCACTAGAGGGAGCTCCTCACATACAGATGTGTATATATACAGTCACCACTAGAGGGAGCTCCTCACATACAGATGTGTATATATACAGTCACCACTAGAGGGAGCTCCTCACACACAGATGTGTATATATACAGTCACCACTAGAGGGAGCTCCTCACATACAGATGTGTATATATACAGTCACCACTAGAGGGAGCTCCTCACACACAGATGTGTATATATACAGTCACCACTAGAGGGGGCTCCTCACATACAGATGTGTATATACAGTCACCACTAGAGGGGAGCTCCTCACACACAGATGTGTATATATACAGTCACCACTAGAGGGGGCTCCTCACACACAGATGTGTATATATACAGTCACCACTAGAGGGGGCTCCTCACACACAGATGTGTATATATACAGTCACCACTAGAGGGGGCTCCTCACATACAGATGTGTGTATATACAGTCACCACTAGAGGGGAGCTCCTCACACACAGATGTGTATATACAGTCACCACTAGAGGGGGCTCCTCACACACAGATGTGTATATACAGTCACCACTAGAGGGAGCTCCTCACACTACAGATGTGTATATATACAGTCACCACTAGAGGGGAGCTCCTCACACACAGATGTGTATATATACAGTCACCACTAGAGGGGGCTCCTCACACACAGATGTGTATATACAGTCACCACTAGAGGGGGCTCCTCACATACAGATGTGTATATATACAGTCACCACTAGAGGGAGCTCCTCACATACAGATGTGTATATATACTGTCACCACTAGAGGGGGCTCCTCACACACAGATGTGTATATACTGTCACCACTAGAGGGAGCTCCTCACACACAGATGTGTATATATACTGTCACCACTAGAGGGAGCTCCTCACACACAGATGTGTATATATACAGTCACCACTAGAGGGGGCTCCTCACACACAGATGTGTATATACAGTCACCACTAGAGGGGGCTCCTCACATACAGATGTGTATATACAGTCACCACTAGAGGGGGCTCCTCACACACAGATGTGTATATATACAGTCACCACTAGAGGGAGCTCCTCACACACAGATGTGTATATATACAGTCACCACTAGAGGGGGCTCCTCACACACAGATGTGTATATACAGTCACCACTAGAGGGGGCTCCTCACATACAGATGTGTATATATACAGTCACCACTAGAGGGGGCTCCTCACATACAGATGTGTATATATACAGTCACCACTAGAGGGGGCTCCTCACACACAGATGTGTATATATACAGTCACCACTAGAGGGAGCTCCTCACATACAGATGTGTATATATACAGTCACCACTAGAGGGGGCTCCTCACATACAGATGTGTATATATACAGTCACCACTAGAGGGAGCTCCTCACACACAGATGTGTATATATACTGTCACCACTAGAGGGTAGAGGGGGCTCCTCACAAACAGATGTGTATATATAGGCTCTCACAACAGATGTGTATATATACAGTCACCACTAGAGGGGGCTCCTCACACACAGATGTGTATATATACTGTCACCACTAGAGGAGCTCCTCACACACAGATGTGTATATATACTGTTCCACCACTAGAGGGGGCTCCTCACATACAGATGTGTATATACAGTCACCACTAGAGGGAGCTCCTCACACACAGATGTGTATATATACTGTCACCACTAGAAGGGGGCTCCTCACACACAGATGTGTATATACAGTCACCACTAGAGGGGCTCCTCACATACAGATGTGTATATATACAGTCACCACTAGAGGGGGGCTCCTCACACACAGATGTGTATATATACAGTCACCACTAGAGGGAGCTCCTCACATACAGATGTGTATATATACAGTCACCACTAGAGGGGGCTCCTCACACACAGATGTGTATATATACAGTCACCACTAGAGGGAGCTCCTCACAACACAGATGTGTATATATACAGTCACCACTAGAGGGAGTTCCTCACATACAGATGTGTATATACAGTCACCACTAGAGGGAGCTCCTCACACACAGATGTGTATATATACAGTCACCACTAGAGGGGGCTTCCTCACATACAGATGTGTATATACAGTCACCACTAGAGGGGGCTCCTCACATACAGATGTGTATATATACAGTCACCACTAGAGGGGGCTCCTCACATACAGATGTGTATATATACAGTCACCACTAGAGGGGGCTTCTCACATACAGATGTGTATATATACAGTTACCACTAGAGGGGAGCTCCTCACATACAGATGTGTATATATACAGTCACCACTAGAGGGGCCAGTTTCCTCACATACAGATGTGTATATATACAGTCCACCACCAGAGGGGGGCTCCTCACACACAGATGTGTATATATACAGTCACCACCAGAGGGGGCTCCTCACACACAGATGTGTATATATACAGTCCACCACTAGAGGGGGCTCCTCACATACAGATGTGTATATATACAGTCACCACTAGAGGGGGCTCCTCACATACAGATGTGTATATATACAGTCACCACTAGAGGGGGCTCCTCACATACAGATGTGTATATATACAGTCACCACTAGAGGGGGCTCCTCACACACAGATGTGTATATATACAGTCACCACTAGAGGGGGCTCCTCACATACAGATGTATATATACAGTCACCACTAGAGGGGGCTCCTCACATACAGATGTGTATATATACAGTCACCACTAGAGGGAGCTCCTCACACACAGATGTGTATATATTACAGTCACCACTAGAGGGGGGCTCCTCACATACAGATGTGTATATATATACAGTCACCACTAGAGGGGGCTCCTCACATACAGATGTGTATATATACAGTCACCACTAGAGGGGGCTCCTCACACACAGATGTGTATATATACAGTCACCACTAGAGGGGGCTCCCTCACACAACAGATGTGTATATATACAGTCACCACTAGAGGGGGCTCCTCACACACAGATGTTCGTATATATACAGTCACCACTAGAGGGGGCTCCTCACACACAGATGTGTATATATACAGTCACCCACTAGAGGGAGCTCCTCACATACAGATGTGTATATATACAGTCACCACCTAGAGGGAGCTCCTCACATACAGTGTGTATATATATACAGTCACCACTAGAGGGGGGCTCATCACATACAGATGTGTATATATACAGTCACCACTAGAGGGGGCTCCTCACATACAGATGTGTATATATACAGTCACCACTAGAGGGAGCTCCCTCACATACAGATGTGTATATATACAGTCACCAATAGAGGGAGCTCCTCACATACAGATGTGTATATATACAGTCACCACTAGAGGGGGCTCCTCACATACAGATGTGTATATATCACCACTAGAGGGAGCTCCTCACATACAGATGTGATATATACAGTCACCACTAGAGGGAGCTCCTCACATACAGATGTGTATATATACAGTCACCACTAGAGGGAGCTCCTCACACACAGATGTGTATATATACAGGTTCACCACTAGAGGGAGCTCCTCACACACAGATGTGTATATTTACAGTCACCACTAGAGGGAGCTCCTCACACACAGATGTGTATATATACAGTCACCACTAGAGGGAGCTCCTCACATACAGATGTGTATATATACAGTCACCACTAGAGGGAGCTCCTCACATACAGATGTGTATATATACAGTCACCACTAGAGGGGGCTCCTCACATACAGATGTGTATATATACAGTCACCCACTAGAGGGGGCTCCTCACATACAGATGTGTATATATACAGTCACCACTAGAGGGAGCTCCTCACACACAGATGTGTATATATACAGTCACCACTAGAGGGAGCTCCTCACATACAGATGTGTATATATACAGTCACCACTAGAGGGAGCTCCTCACATACAGATGTGTATATATATACAGTCACCACTAGAGGGGGCTCATCACATACAGATGTGTATATATACAGTCACCACTAGAGGGGGCTCCTCACATACAGATGTGTATATATACAGTCACCACTAGAGGGAGCTCCTCACATACAGATGTGTATATATACAGTCACCAATAGAGGGAGCTCCTCACATACAGATGTGTATATATACAGTCACCACTAGAGGAAGCTCCTCACACACAGATGTGTATATATACAGTCACCACTAGAGGGAGTTCCTCACATACAGATGTGTATATATACAGTCACCACTAGAGGGGGCTCCTCACACACAGATGTGTATATATACAGTCACCACTAGAGGGGGCTCCTCACATACAGATGTGTATATATACAGTCACCACTAGAGGGGGCTCCTCACATACAGATGTGTATATATACAATCACCACTAGAGGGAGCTCCTCACACACAGATGTGTATATATACAGTCACCACTAGAGGGGGCTCCTCACATACAGATGTGTATATACAGTCACCACTAGAGGGAGCTCCTCACATACAGATGTGTATATATACAGTCACCACTAGAGGGGGCTCCTCACATACAGATGTGTATATATACAGGTCACCACTAGAGGGGGCTCCCTCACATACAGATGTGTATATACAGTCACCACTAGAGGGGGCTCCTCACATACAGATGTGTATATATACAGTCACCACTAGAGGAAGCTCCTCACATACAGATGTGTATATATACAGTCACCACTAGAGGGGGCTCCTCACACACAGATGTGTATATATACAGTCACCACTAGAGGGGGCTCCTCACACACAGATGTGTATATAACAGTCACCACTAGAGGGGACTCCTCACATACAGATGTGTATATATACAGTCACCACTAGAGGGGGCTCCTCACACACAGATATGTATATATACAGTCACCACTAGAGGGGGCTCCTCACATACAGATGTGTATATATACAGTCACCACTAGAGGGAGCTCCTCACATACAGATGTGTATATATACAGTCACCACTAGAGGGGGCTCCTCACATACAGATGTGTATATACAGTCACCACTAGAGGGGGCTCCTCACACACAGATGTGTATATATACAGTCACCACTAGAGGGAGCTCCTCACATACAGATGTGTATATACAGTCACCACTAGAGGGAGCTCCTCACACACAGATGTGTATATATACAGTCACCACTAGAGGGGGCTCCTCACATACAGATGTGTATATATACAGTCACCACTAGAGGGAGCTCCTCACATACAGATGTGTATATACAGTCACCACTAGAGGGAGCTCCTCACATACAGATGTGTATATATACAGTCACCACTAGAGGGAGCTCCTCACACACAGATGTGTATATACAGTCACCACTAGAGGGGGCTCCTCACATACAGATGTGTATATATACAGTCACCACTAGAGGGAGCTCCTCACATACAGATGTGTATATACAGTCACCACTAGAGGGAGCTCCTCACATACAGATGTGTATATATACAGTCACCACTAGAGGGAGCTCCTCACATACAGATGTGTATATATACAGTCACCACTAGAGGGAGCTCCTCACACACAGATGTGTATATATACAGTCACCACTAGAGGGGGCTCCTCACACACAGATGTGTATATACAGTCACCACTAGAGGGGGCTCCTCACATACAGATATGTGTATATACAGTCACCACTAGAGGGAGCTCCTCACATACAGATGTGTATATATACTGTCACCACTAGAGGGGGCTTCTCACATACAGATGTGTATATATACAGTCACCACTAGAGGGGGCTCCTCACACACAGATGTGTATATACAGTCACCACTAGAGGGGGCTCCTCACACACAGATGTGTATATATACAGTCACCACTAGAGGGGGCTCCTCACACACAGATGTGTATATATACAGTCACCACTAGAGGGGGCTCCTCACACACAGATGTGTATATATACAGTCACCACTAGAGGGGGCTCCTCACATACAGATGTGTATATATACAGTCACCACTAGAGGGGGCTCCTCACATACAGATGTGTATATATACAGTCACCACTAGAGGGGGCTCCTCACATACAGATGTGTATATATACAGTCACCACTAGAGGGGGCTCCTCACACACAGATGTGTATATATACAGTCACCACTAGAGGGGGCTCCTCACATACAGATGTGTATATATACAGTCACCACTAGAGGGGGCTCCTCACATACAGATGTGTATATATACAGTCACCACTAGAGGGAGCTCTACACATACAGATGTGTATATATACAGTCACCACTAGAGGGGGCTCCTCACAAACAGATGTGTATATATACAGTCACCACTAGAGGGGGCTCCTCACATACAGATGTGTATATATACAGTCACCACTAGAGGGAGCTCCTCACATACAGATGTGTATATATACAGTCACCACTAGAGGGGGCTCCTCACAAACAGATGTGTATATATACAGTCACCACTAGAGGGGGCTCCTCACATACAGATGTGTATATATACAGTCACTACTAGAGGGAGCTCCTCACATACAGATGTGTATATATACAGTCACCACTAGAGGGGGCTCCTCACATACAGATGTGTATATATACAGTCACCACTAGAGGGAGCTCCTCACACACAGATGTGTATATACAGTCACCACTAGAGGGAGCTCCTCACATACAGATGTGTATATATACAGTCACCACTAGAGGGGGCTCCTCACACACAGATGTGTATATATACAGTCACCACTAGAGGGGGCTCCTCACATACAGATGTGTATATATACAGTCACCACTAGAGGGGGCTCCTCACATACAGATGTGTATATATACAGTCACCACTAGAGGGGGCTCCTCACACACAGATGTGTATATATACAGTCACCACTAGAGGGAGCTCCTCACATACAGATGTGTATATATACACTCACCACTAGAGGGAGCTCTTCACATACAGATGTGTATATATACAGTCACCACTAGAGGGGGCTCCTCACACACAGATGTATATATATACAGTCACCACTAGAGGGAGCTCCTCACATACAGATGTATATATATACAGTCACCACTAGAGGGAGCTCCTCACATACAGATGTGTATATATACAGTCACCACTAGAGGGGGCTCCTCACATACAGATGTGTATATATACAGTCACCACTAGAGGGGGCTCCTCACACACAGATGTGTATATACAGTCACCACTAGAGGGGGCTCCTCACACACAGATGTGTATATATACAGTCACCACTAGAGGGAGCTCCTCACATACAGATGTGTATATATACAGTCACCACTAGAGGGAGCTCCTCACATACAGATGTGTATATATACAGTCACCACTAGAGGGGGCTCCTCACACACAGATGTGTATATATACAGTCACCACTAGAGGGAGCTCCTCACATACAGATGTGTATATATACAGTCACCACTGGAGGAGGCTCCTCACATACAGATGTGTATATACAGTCACCACTAGAGGGAGCTCCTCACATACAGATGTGTATATACAGTCACCACTAGAGGGAGCTCCTCACATACAGATGTGTATATATACAGTTACCACTAGAGGGAGTTCCTCACATACAGATGTGTATATATACAGTCACCAATAGAGGGAGCTCCTCACACACAGATGTGTATATATACAGTCACCACTAGAGGGGGCTCCTCACACACAGATGTGTATATATTCAGTCACCACTAGAGGGGGCTCCTCACATACAGATGTGTATATATACAGTCACCACTAGAGAGAGCTCCTCACATACAGATGTGTATATATACAGTCACCACTAGAGGGGGCTCCTCACATACAGATGTGTATATATACAGCCACCACTAGAGGGGGCTCCTCACACACAGATGTGTATATATACAGTCACCACTAGAGGGAGCTCCTCACACACAGATGTGTATATATAAAGTCACCACTAGAGGGAGCTCCTCACATACAGATGTGTATATATACAGTCACCACTAGAGGGAGCTCCTCACATACAGATGTGTATATACAGTCACCACTAGAGGGAGCTCCTCACATACAGATGTGTATATATACAGTCACCACTAGAGGGGGCTCCTCACACAGATGTATATATACAGTCACCACTAGAGGGAGCTCCTCACATACAGATGTGTATATACAGTCACCACTAGAGGGAGCTCCTCACATACAGATGTGTATATACAGTCACCACTAGAGGGGGCTCCTCACATACAGATGTGTATATATACAGTCACCACTAGAGGGAGCTCTTCACACACAGATGTGTATATATACAGTCACCACTAGAGGGAGCTCCTCACATACAGATGTGTATATATACAGTCACCACTAGAGGGGGCTCCTCACACACAGATGTGTATATATACAGTCACCACTAGAGGGGGCTCCTCACATACAGATGTGTATATATACAGTCACCACTAGAGGGAGCTCCTCACATACAGATGTGTATATATACAGTCACCACTAGAGGGGGCTCCTCACACACAGATGTGTATATATACAGTCACCACTAGAGGGAGCTCCTCACATACAGATGTGTATATACAGTCACCACTAGAGGGGGCTCCTCACATACAGATGTGTATATATACAGTCACCACTAGAGGGAGCTCTTCACACACAGATGTGTATATATACAGTCACCACTAGAGGGAGTTCCTCACATACAGATGTGTATATATACAGTCACCACTAGAGGGGGCTCCTCACACACAGATGTGTATATATACAGTCACCACTAGAGGGGGCTCCTCACATACAGATGTGTATATACAGTCACCACTAGAGGGAGCTCCTCACACACAGATGTGTATATATTCAGTCACCACTAGAGGGGGCTCCTCACATACAGATTTGTATATATACAGTCACCACTAGAGGGAGCTCCTCACATACAGATGTGTATATACAGTCACCACTAGAGGGGGCTCCTCACATACAGATGTGTATATATACAGTCACCACTAGAGGGAGCTCTTCACACACAGATGTGTATATATACAGTCACCACTAGAGGGAGTTCCTCACATACAGATGTGTATATATACAGTCACCACTAGAGGGGGCTCCTCACACACAGATGTGTATATATACAGTCACCACTAGAGGGGGCTCCTCACATACAGATGTGTATATACAGTCACCACTAGAGGGAGCTCCTCACACACAGATGTGTATATATTCAGTCACCACTAGAGGGGGCTCCTCACATACAGATTTGTATATATACAGTCACCACTAGAGGGGGCTCCTCACATACAGATGTGTATATATACAGTCACCACTAGAGGGGGCTCCTCACACACAGATGTGTATATATACAGTCACCACTAGAGGGGGCTCCTCACATACAGATGTGTATATATACAGTCACCACTAGAGGGGGCTCCTCACATACAGATGTGTATATATACAGTCACCACTAGAGGGGGCTCCTCACACACAGATGTGTATGTATACAGTCACCACTAGAGGGGGCTCCTCACATACAGATGTGTATATATACAGTCACCACTAGAGGGGGCTCCTCACATACAGATGTGTATATATACAGTCACCACTAGAGGGAGCTCCTCACACACAGATGTGTATATATACAGTCACCACTAGAGGGGGCTCCTCACATACAGATGTGTATATACAGTCACCACTAGAGGGAGCTCCTCACACACAGATGTGTATATATACAGTCACCACTAGAGGGAGCTCCTCACATACAGATGTGTATATATACAGTCACCACTAGAGGGAGCTCCTCACATACAGATGTGTATATACAGTCACCACTAGAGGGGGCTCCTCACATACAGATGTGTATATATACAGTCACCACTAGAGGGAGCTCACTACATACAGATGTGTATATATACAGTCACCACTAGAGGGAGCTCCTCACACACAGATGTGTATATATACAGTCACCACTAGAGGGGGCTCCTCACATACAGATGTGTATATACAGTCACCACTAGAGGGGGCTCCTCACATACAGATTTGTATATATACAGTCACCACTAGAGGGGGCTCTTCACATACAGATTTGTATATATACAGTCACCACTAGAGGGAGCTCCTCACATACAGATCTGTCTCTTTCCTTGTCTGTCTCTATTTCTTTGTCTCTTTCCCTGTCTGTCTCTATCAAGGTCTGTGTCTTTCCCCATCTATCTTTGTCTGTCTCTCTGGCTGTCTCCTCCTTCCCTGTGTAACGGGGTGCCGGGGGTGCCTCGGGGCTTGTAGTCGTGGCCCCCTTTTCTCTC